>NC_133502.1:196944242-197247272 GCF_049354715.1 Callithrix jacchus
CCTGTCAATCTCCTGGGTGCTGGAGAGCAGAGGTAAATTAGACACACTTCCTGCCTTTGGCGAACACACAGTTGAGCAGGAAAACAGATGCAGGAATATAAACAGCCATCAGGTAGAAAGAAAGAAAAACAACAATGTCTCCCATTTATTGAGGGCATGCTTTGTGTCAGGCTAAGGCTGAGCACTTTATAAACATCCATTCATGATCCCTTTGCAACCCTAATCAAAGCCCTCTGAACTGCCAGTTTTTTGCTTGTTTGTTTTACTTTTACGTTTTAGGGTACATGTGCAGAATGTGCAGTTTTGTTACCTAGGTATAATGCATGTACCATGGTGGTTTGCTGTACCTATCAACACTTCATTTAAGTTTTAAGCCCCATATACATTAGGTATATGTCCTAATGCTCTCCCCGCTCTTGCTTCCCACCTGTGGCCCTGGTGTGTAATGTTTCCCTCCCTGTGTCCATGTGTGTCTCATTTGAACTGCTAGTTTTGTATGTATATTACTGAGACTGAAAGAAGTGAAGTAGGCTGGGCATGCTGGCCCATGCCTGTAATCTTAGCATTTTGGGAGACCGAGGCGGATCACTTGAGGTCAGGAGTTCCAAACCAGCCCGGCCAACATGGTGAAATCCTGTGTCTACTAAAAATACAAAAATCAGCTGGGCATAGTGGTGCATGCCTGTAATCCGAGCTACTTGGGAGGCTGAGGGAGGAGAATCACTTGAACCCAGGAAATGGAGGTTTCAGTGAGCCGAGATTGTGCCACTGTACTCCAGCCTGGCGACAGAATGAGACTCCATCTCAGAAAAAAGAAAGAAAAGAGAAAAAGAGGTGAAGTAAGCACCTGGTCCCCCTGAAGGGTCATGGGCTTTCTTCTATTTCTTTGCCTTTTATCATTCTGCAGCCATAGCTAGAAAGTCCTGGATTGGAGAGCTGCTTATGCCCCTCACTGGCACATCATTTCTTTCCGCCTCAGTTCCCTCTCCTAGCAAAGTAGAAATAGCGTCACCCTTTACTCACAGGGTGGTTGTAATGTTTAAATAAAACAAATCTTGTAAATATTCACAGTTCTTCATAGAAGACGTTCGAGAAACACAAGTTGTTTTTGCTCCTGGCAAACATGAATAGAAAAGCAGGTAGGATGAAAACATCCCCAGTGGAGACATGGATAAGATCGCCTAAGTCTGAACCCTCTTGGCTTTTTGCTTTGTTTTGTTTTCACAAAATCTGTTTTATATATGAGCAGTTTAAAAATTAGAAATTAGAAAGTTTCACTGAGCCAATTATAGTACTTGCTTTGTTATTTTCCACGTGGACCTCTTGCCTCAGACTTCGAGAACCTATTTGATGGGAATCCATCTCCTGAGCCCAGCAAATCTACACGAGCCAGTAAATCAGCCACTTTCTAAAGGCATTTAAAAAAATCGGAGGCCATGAAAAGAAAGAAAAAATAAAACAATTAACAGGAGAACTCCAAGGAGGATCATTAAGATTCTGGCTTTGTGAATAGGGCAGACGTAGCCTCGGCATCAAAGAGGATCAGGCAACCCCTGGTGACAGCGATGAACAGAAAAAGAACAGTGTCACAGAGAGGGGAACAACACACGCCAGGGCCTGTGGAGGGAGATGGGGAGGGAGGGCGTGAGGATAAATAATTAATGCCCGCAGGACCTAATACCTAGGCAAGGAGCTGACGCGTGCAGCAAAGCACCATGGCACACATTTACCTATGTAACGAGCCTGCACATCCTGCACATGGATGCTGGAACTTACATACAATAAAATTTTAAGAAAAGAACAGCATCTGTCCAACAGCACACCAGGCAGGTGAAGACGCTTCTGGGGTGGGGATGCCAGTGAGCGTTGATGGTGGAAACAAGCCTCTCAGAAGTGGAAAGACACAGATGCAGGAGTCTGGTAGCTCCAGTTAGGACCCTAGGTCCACCACCTACTCACTGTGAGACCCCAGCCAAGTGGCTCCTCCTTTCTGGGCCACAGATGCCATATCTGCAAAACAGACATCATCAGACATTGATCATTCAACAAATACTTGCTGATGTCCAGCCATGTACCAAGCAGGCATTATTCTGGGCCCTGGAGCTACATCAATGAACAAGACTGGCAACCCCCTGCTGGTGAAACTGACGTGTGCGTAGAATTGTAAGTCAGCAACACTAATAACAGTGACTCTGTCAGTGACCCTCTCCTCCTCAATTCCCACCACCTCCCTTTGAGGCAAGCAGAGCAGCTGTTGTGTCTCCATTGTGCAGATGAGAAGACCAAGGCCTAGTTGCATACCTAGCATTGGGTTGCAGGGATCCTGACTCTCCAATTAGTTGCCTGTCTGTCAGTTGCCTTGGGTGAAGCAGGTCTCATTGCCAAGTGAGAAGATGATGAGACAGGTACTACACAGGCTTCTTCCTCTAGCTGAAACTCACCCCTATGATGTCACCATATGTAGAGCCTACAGAACCTGTCACAGCCACTGTCATATGGCCCTGCAGTCCTCTGCCCGTCCCTCCCTCATTAGATTGTGAGCTCATCCATGGCAGGGGCCACTGGGTATCCCCAGAGCTTAGCATGGGGTCTAGCACCCAGTGAGCACTCAGGTATCACATGATGAATAAAAGAATGCATGAATCAGAGAAAGAGAAAGGAAGGAAAGGGGGAATGTGCTTACATCACAATAAATAGTGTATGAATGGATAGATGGATGGATGAGTAGATGACAGGTGGTGGGTTGGATGGAAGAAAGGAAGGAAGGTGGGAGGGAAGGAAGGAAAGGTGTATGCATAAAAGAAGAAAGGAAAGAAAGAAGAGAGGGAGAGGAAGAGGAAAGGAGTGGGGATGGAGAGAGGGAGAAATAGGCAAACTTCCTTTGGAAGAGTCAATGCATGGTGAACGAATGAAGTATTAAATACAACTCAGATCCCTTCTTTTTTTAATGTTTATTTATCAGTGTTTTTTTAATTGCATTTTAGGTTTTGGGGTACATGTGCAGAACATGCAAGATATTTGCATAGGTACACTTGTGGCAGTGTGATTTGCTGTCTTCCTCCCCTTCACCCACATCTGGCATTTCTCCCCATGCTATCCATCCCCAGCTCCCCCCCTCTGCTGTCCCTCCCCTACTTCCCCCAATAGACCCCAGTGTGTAGTGCTTCCCTCCCTGTGTCTATGTGTTCTCATTGTTCATCACCCACCTATGAGCGAGAACATGCAGTATTTCATTTTCTGTTCTTGTGTCAGTTTCCTGAGAATGATGTTCTCCAGATTCATCCATGTCCCCACAAAGGACACTAACTCATCGTTTTTGATGGCTGCATAACATTCCATGGTGTATATGTGCCACATTTTTCCAGTCCAGTCTATCATCGATGGGCATTTGGGTTAGTTCCAGGTCTTTGCTATTGTAAACAGTGCTGCAGTGAACATTCGTGTGCATATGTCCTTATAGTAGAACGATTTATAGCCCTTTGGATATATACCCACTAATTGGATTGCTGGGTCAAATGGAATTTCTATTTCTAGGTCTTTGAGGAATCGCCACACTGTCTTCCACAATGGTTGAACTAATTTACACTCCCACCAGCAGTGTAAAAGTGTTCCTATTTCTCCACATCCTCTCCAGCATCTGTTGTCTCCAGATTTTTTAATGATCGCCATTCTAACTGGCGTGAGATGGTATGTCAGTGTGGTTTTGATTTGCATTTCTCTAATGACCAGTGATGATGAGCATTTTTTCATATGTTTGTTGGCCTCATATATGTCTTCTTTTGTAAAGTGTCTGTTCATATCCTTTGCCCGTTTTTGAATGGGCTTGTTTATTTTTTTCCTGTAAATCTGTTTGAGTTCTTTGTAAATTCTGGATATCAGCCCTTTGTCAGATGGGTAAACTGCAAAAATTTTTTCCCATTCTGTTGGTTGCCGATTCACTCTAGTGACTATTTCTTTTGCCATGCAGAAGCTGTGGAGTTTGATTAGATCCCATTTGTCTATTTTGGCTTTTGCTGCCAATGCTTTTGGTGTTTTGGTCATAAAGTCCTTGCCTATTCCTATGTCCTGAATGGTTTTGCCTAGATTTTCTTCTAGGGTTTTTATGATGCCAGGTCTTATGTTTAAGTCTTTAATCCATCTGGAGTTAATTTTAGTGTAAAGAGTCAGGAAAGGGTCCAGTTTCTGCTTTCTGCACATGGCTATCCAGATCTCCCAACACCATTTGTTAAACAGGGAATCCTTGCCCTATTGCTTGCTTTTGTCAGGTTTATCAAAGATTGTATGGTTATAGATATGTTGTGTTGCCTCCAATGCCTCTGTTTTGTTCCATTGGTCTATATCTCTCTTTTGGTACCAGTACCATGCTGTTTTGATTACTGTAGCCTTGTAGTATAGTTTGAAGTCTGGTAGTGTGATGCCTCCTGCCGTGTTCTTTTTACTTAGAATTGACTTGGCTATGCGGGCTCTCTTTTGGTTCCATATGAAGTTTAAGGTGGTTTTTTCCAGTTCTGCAAAGAAGGTCATTGGTAGCTTGATGGGGATAGCATTGATTCTGTAAATTACTTTGGGCAGTATGGCCATTTTCATGATATTGATTCTTCCTAACCATGAACATGGAATGTTTCTCCATCTGTTTGTGTCCTCTCTTATTTCATTAAGCAGTGGTTTGTAGTTCTCCTTGAAGAGGTCCCTTACGTTTCTTGTTAGTTGTATTCCTAGGTATTTTATTCTCTTTGTAGCAATTACCCCCTGCCCTTGTTCATCTGACCCTTCCTTCATCCTTCAAGGTACAGTTAAATCCTACCCCTGTGGTCTGTTCCAGCCCACAGAGACTGGTCTTTTTTTCTAGCCTTGTAGTGTTCCTCCGATCTAATCACCAAATAACGTCTTGGTTGCATGCTCTCACTTGCCCTAATTGAAAGCAACCATAGCACTTGTTAGCACTGGGTAATGGCTACCATCACAGGGCCATGGGAGGAAAACTAGCTGGCAGAAGTTTGGCTCTGTCACTTTCTAGCAAAGTGACCGAGAAAGTCATTCAGACCCCCAGAGCCTCCATTGTCCCAAGTGTGAAAGAGACACACTGCCTCACAGCAGACTTAGACCCTAAGAAAGTGTGCGAGGAGCTTCCCGTGGAGCCCGGCACACAGCAAACACTCGCCCGTGTCAATGGCTGTCATTACTGCTGTTATCTAACTGGTAGCTGTCTCACCTACTCAACAATATTTTAAGGTTCTAAGAGAAAAGCACCATATCTCCTACCCGATACGTGTGTGCATGCATACACACACACACACACACACACACACACACACTCCCTAGCACAGAACTGAATAACCAGAATGCTTACGGGTTGATTTCTGCTTGGACCCAAGTCAAGAAAGCTTCATTTCTAAAGATTTATGGCAGGTGAGAATCGATTTGCCAATGGTTTAATCCGGGCCAATCTTCTAGAAATGGCCTTATTGCAGGAAACCAGAGACAAATGAAAAAGCAATTTGTGCGCACGTTTTCAACAAGCTTGTTGGGGCCTCTGATGCTGTTTCCCTGTTGAGGTATCAATAGGAGAGAAGGCAGGTTCTCAGAGCATGGACTCGGTGCTCCCTGCACATGATCGCCTGGGGTGGCAGCGGGTGGCTAGTTAAAAATGACGATTTCTGGGATCCAGTCCAGACTTACTAAATCAGAAACTCTAAAGTCATAGCCTGGGAATCTGCATTTTAGCCCACTCCTAAAGGATTCCTTTAGCCTGGGAATCTGCGTGCTTAGGGAACCGCTGCTATGCCCAGCCTCACAGGAACCTAGAGTGCAGCACTTGGAGGGCCTTTGAGGGTTTCTAGCCCAACTTCCTCACTTTACAAATGGAGCAACTGAGGCACAGAGAAGTCAAGTGGCTTATGCAAGTTCACACAGCGAGGCAGTGCCAGGGCTGAGATGCAAACCAAAGGCCTCACTTGCCAGCTGTCTTTACTCCACTACATCACCCATCTCTTCCTTTGGAAGGAGTTACGCTGGCTCTGCAGGGGGAAGAGGCGACTAGCATTACTGAGCCTTTCTTCTGTTCTAGGCACTTGACACAGGACCTTCTAGCTGTCCTAAAGTCTAGGTATTACCATGTCTATCATTCTAGAGAGAAACAGCTGAAGATTGGAGAGAAAGCATCACATTTGCTGAACAAAACCCGCTGGTGTAAAAGACAAATCCCAATATCAAAGGGAAACACTGGGGGGGGACCCCCACACACATGTGAAGTGATTTGAAAATGGGTTGCATAAATTTTTTTCATTTAGGTAAACAGAGTATAATATATTCTAGAACCCAGTGAGAAATATCTGGCCCATAACTTCTTCTTCTTGTTAGAATTTTATCCATAGTGGTGATTCTCAACGGGGGGCAATTTTTCCCACCAGGAGCCATCTGATGTTGTCTGGAGAGATTTCTGGGGTCACACATGGGGTGTTTGCTACTGGAATCTAACGTGTAGAGTCCAGAGAGGCTGGTCAACATACTGCAGGGCATGAGACAGCCTCCCACAAAAAATAATCATCTGGCCCCAAATGTGAATAGAGCCTCGGTTGAGAATTCATGATCTGTGCAACGTGAGCTTTTGACTTTGGTTGCCACCTCCTCCACCGTAGGAGTTGCAGAAGCTCACCTCAGACATATCACAGGGCTGTTAGATGATTTGAACCGAGGAAGAGAGAAATCGGTTATATGTGAAATAAGCCTCCTGTCAGAGACAATGCAAATACCAAGGGGTATAAAAATTGGACCTAAAGCCCAGGTACATCTCATTCCAGAGTTCATGACATCTCAAGTTGCTGTTCTTGCCTCATAGATGGATCCTCCACATGCTGAGATTTTACAATATAAGCCACTAAACTTTCTTGCATTGAATGCAATCTATTTTTAATTATATTGTAGAGTAAATTGGATTTCACAAGTTTAATTTCAAGCACAAATTGTGATTCTACAGCCTCTCCTTCAGTGGTAAGAGATATTGCTTAGGAGCTAAGAATGTGGATTTATGATTGGCTTGAGTTTGGATCTTGGCCCTGCTGGTTCTTAACTCTGTGACCTTAAAAAAACACACACACACACAAAAAAAAACCCTTAATTTCTCTGGAACTCAGTTTCCTTCTTCATAATGTGGAGATAACTTTAGAACCCATTTAAAAGGATTATTGTGCATTTTAAATCAAATAATGCATATAAAACACTTAGTATGGTGCCTGGTACATGGAATACCCTCAACAAATATCAACAATCATAATTATTATCATCATGGTTGCTGCCATTATAATTGCGATTATAATTAAGGCCCCAGGATAGGGAAAAGATGGCAAATTGAGACTTTGGGGAATATTAGGCGTTTGTGAAACAAAGCTCGCACAGTCTGGATCTGAGAATTCATCGCTTACTAAATTTGACCCATCATTTCTGCTTTTAATGAAAATGTATTCAATATTAGAATTAATTACTATTAAATTGGCCTCGTTATTAAGCATCAAGGGATCAATGGCAGATTCAATGGCATATTGTCATTGAGTAAAATGTCTCAAAGAGAAAAAAAGCTGAATTAATACACACTCCCGGAGCCAACTGAAAAATCCCTGATAACACTGGCTGATGCTCACAATTAATTCCAAGGGTCTGTAGATCGTGAAAGAGCTTTGGAGGCAGAGACCAAGCTAGAAGAAATGATGAGGAATTCAACTAATGCTGGCTCTCTCCGAGGTTCTATAACCAAAGGGGAGTTAGGGAGATTTGAGGAAACTTATTACTCCAAAAAGGGGTCATTTTTTTTTTTTTTTTGAGACGGAGTTTCACTCTTGTTACCCAGGCTGGAGTGCAATGGTGCCATCTTGGCTCACGGTAACCTCCTCCTCCCGGGTTCAGGCAATTCTCCTGCCTCAGCCTCCTGAGTAGCTGGGATTACAGGCACGCACCACCATGCCCAGCTAATTTTTTGTATTTTTAGTAGAGATGGGGTTTCACCATGTCGACCAGGATGGTCTCCATCTCTTGACCTCGTGATCCACCTGCCTCGGCCTCCCAAAGTACTGAGATTACAGGTTTGAGCCAACAAGGGGTCATTCTATGGGGCAGAAGGAGACCTGAACTAGGAGTCAGCCTAGGAGGCCCTGGCTCAGCTCCTGTTGCATATGATTGGATGCAGGGCAGAATGGGAGAGCAATAAGAGCTATCAGAGGAGTAGATAGGCACAAATCATCCAGTGTCTTTGAGCTCACAGCAAGGAATTTGGGCTTATTCTATGAGTAATGGGAAGCCCAATTGGGATTACAGCAGGGAGTGGCTTCCAAGGATTGTTTAAAACTCACTGTGGCCACTAGACTGCAGAAAGACGAAGTGGGAAACTGGTAGGAAGTTACTGCAATTGTCTGGATAAGTGTCTACAGAGGTTTGACATAGGATTAGGGTGGTGGCAATGGTGACAGAGAAGAGCATACAGATACAGGGTGTGTTTTAGAAGTCAAGCTGGCAGGAAGTGCTGATGGGTTGGCTGTGGAGGGTAGAGGAGAAGGTAGGTAATCAAGGATGGCTCCTTGATTAGAGCTTAAGTAGTTAGGTAGATGATGATATCTGCATCAGTCAGCTATTGCCACGATAATGCTGCATAACAAACTACCCCCAACTCAGAGACTTAGAACTGCAACCACATGACTCTGCAGTCATCTGCAGTTCAGCTGGGCTTAAATCAGAAAATCTGTTTTAAATGCACTAGAAGCTATTATTACAAAAAGGCTCTACAATGAACATATTTTACTTTTGGACCTCAAACAAACAAACAAGCAAATAAACTACCGTAAACAAATGAAAAAAAATCAATGTTGGAAGAATCTGTGGTGGTCTGATGCTAAAGTGACTTGAAGAGATTTGTCCCAGGGCATCAAGAGAGAGGAGAACACTCCAGTTTCTCCCAGGCTCAAGTAATTTCAGTTTTCTGATTAGCTTGGTGCAGCTCGCAGAAACTCTGTCGGGCAGATAGCTTGTCACATCAAACACAGGACGAGCTCATCACTGACCAGGAAGCCAACTCAGTCAGAGAGATTGGCTTGCCTCCCTCTAATCAATGCCATCCACATAACACTAAGAATCACAACCGCTGCCAAGCCAGCTCTTGCTCCTCCTTCGCTGGTTTTGAGCAGCGGGACCACTCAGTCTATCAAAAGCTGTTAGGCTCTGGTGGGCTGATTTTGAGAAGGAGGTGGGGGGGAGTTTTTTCAAGGACAAGTTGAACACACAGAAGGGAAAACATAGTGGCCCTGGCCCAGCATCCATGACAGAGGAATCAGATGACTAAAAGAAGGAAGACAACCTACAGGATGATGTTTTTAGCCATGTTAGGATAATGCATTGTGATCCCCATCGAGAAAGAGGGATTAGGGATGGGCTTGAGGAAAATTGTTGCCATCTCAAATGGCAATTTGCAATCTGGACAGGAAGTAAGTAAATGGGGCTTCACAAGAAACCTGAAGCAGCTGCATTTAGGAGCAAACTGGGCTGACTGACTGACTGTGGCTGCCTGGAAGGCGAAGGACCTTGCAAAGAAAGAATGGCTTCTAGTTCCACCCAGCAGCAAACCTTCCCGTGGCTTTCAATCCTCAATTTAAGATTCCCCCATGCCCTGGATCTGGTTCTCTCTCTGCACTATTTGCTGGCTTAGTGAACGATGTCACCCTATGTGTGGCTGGGCAAAACAAAATCTTGGAAGTCATCCATTACTCCTTGCTCTCTCACTTCCCTTACCCGTGGATCTCCAAGTCCTGTTAATTTTGCCTCCTATATATTTCTCAAAGCAGCTCAATTTTCTTTATCCCTGCCGCCACCACCCTGGTCTACGCCACCATCAGCTCTCACCTGGCCAACTGCAACCATCCCTCCCCAGGTCTTTGGCTTCCAGCTTGCCTTGCTTCCCATCCATCCTTCACACTTGCTTGCCACAGAGATCTTTTCAAAACGCACATCTGCCAACTCCACCTTCCTGTTATAAAACCCTTCTGTGGCTCCCCATTGCTTTCAGAATAAAGACCAAAATGATGAACATGATCCACCGATCCCAGCGTGGTCTGGTTCCCTGCCCACCTCTCACCACTGCACAAGCTGTTCCATGGGCTTGCAACATACTTCCCTCCAACTTTCACCAGGTTCACTTAGTGGCTTCTCAAATTCCAGCTCAAGCATCAGTTCTGGAGAGTGCCTCTCTGCTGCTCCCAAACACCCTTACATTTGAAATCAAAACCTAAGCATCCTCAGAGAATCAAATTCTTTTCCTTCAGTGTCCTTATCTCAGCTAGTAAATGAACCTTTGTGTGTGTGTGTGTGTGTGTGCGCGCGCACGCGCGCACGTGTGTGTGTGTGTGATTATTCAGTTGAAATCAGTCTCGTGGTGAACTCCATGGCAGAAACTATGGATAAATTTATTGAACACCCAACCCCCTCCTGTCCTCTCTAGCCTTTCTCTACAATGGCTGAATTCCCAGCCTTCCTTGCACCCAGAAATGGCCATGTAACACCGTCTGGCCAATGAGATGCAAGCAGAAGGTGCTGACTGAAACTTGCGGGGAAAATTTTGAAAAGAACAGACTCAACTTGGATGTCCTTTTGGCTTTTGCCTCTTCCCTTTGTTCCTCTCTGAAATAGAGAGACAAAGACCTCTTCTACCATGAAGAATGAAAGCACCATGAAGAATGAAAGCACACAATAAAGGTGGGAGAGCAGGAAGAGGAGCTGGGGTCCTTGTTGTCACTGTTGGTGGTCAGGTCAGCTTTGGTCCACGTACCCCTGACCTCTTACAGCCACTGGGACAGGGTTTCCTGTTGCTGGCAGCTCAGTTCAATTCAAACTGATACAAGCTCCATGAGCATGTGCACTGTGTCTATTTTTGCTCCCCACGCATCCCCAGTGCAGCGTCTGGCACATGGTCTCTGCTCAGTGAACATCTGCTGAATGAGTGGCTGGAGAGAGCATTGTCTTTGGAGTTCTGCAGATTCGGGCTCAGAATCTTGCTCTGCAGCTGAAGGCTGTGTGGCTGCTTAACCTCTCTGAGCCTCAATTTCCTCAAGTGTAAAAACTAGGCAATAACATCCTCATGGGATTATTCTGAGGGTGTAATGAGCTGATGTGTAGAAAGGGACAGACCTTGACTAGAAGCTCAGTTAACAGTGTTTATTGGGTTTTGTTTCAGTTTTAGAGTTGAGGTCTCGCTCTGTTGGCCAGGTTGGAGAGCAGTGGTGTGACCACAGCTCTCTGTAGACTTGAACTCCTGGATTCAGGCGATCTCCCCACCTCAGCCTCCAGAGTAGCTGGGGCTACAGGCATGCGCCATCACGCCCAGCTAATTTTTAATTTGTTTTTTTTTATAGAGACTGGTTCTTGCTATGTTTCCTAGACTGGCCCTGAACTCCTGACTTCAAGTGATCCTCTCACCTTGGCATTTCAAAGCACTGGGATTATAGACAGAAGCCACCACACCCGGCCTTTGTTCATAGTATGATTATGAGTGATTGGATCTGTCACCTCCAAATGTCACTTTGGGTGCTTACTGTTTATGTGATAAACACTTGGGGTGCCAGGAAAGTCTGTGGAGTGGCCTGTGCCCTGCAGGACTGGGCAGCTCACTGAATAACAAAAGATTTGCACACATGCATGGAGAACTCACAGTGCCTGTCTGTAAAAATGTGCTAATGGCCACAGAAGGGACACAGACCCCATGGGCTTGGAGGAAGGGGCAAAATAATGTCCATTAATAAAATTGTCCCTGGAAACAGTGCAGGACAGGGAGCCTGCTTCCTCTTCATTCATTTAGTTAACAAACACTTATCAATCACCTTCCGTGAAGCAGCTAAGTGCTAGGATAACACAGGCACCTGCTAACAGAGGTGCAGAAATGATTAAATGAATATGCTTGCCTGCCTGAACAATGGATTAAACGAGCTAGTGCATGAACAAATGAACTTCTGAAGAAAAACGAACGAGCTAGAAAATGAAAGGAGGAGTTCCCAGGAAGTAACTATGCTCTACCTGATGGGTAGGGGTGCATGGGGGGGCGGTGGAGACAGCAAACCACCACGACATGTATGTACCTATGCAACAATTCCGCAGAATTCAGGATGTGCACATGTACCCCAGAGCCCAAAGTACAATTTTTAAAAAATAAATAAATGCACGTTCTAAAAAATGAGAGTCTGGGAGGACGAAGGACCAGGCTGCAGGCTTGTGACCCTAATCAGCGTGGGGAAATGTGGTCGGGCGAGGTTAATGAAGGTGAGGGGTGAAGTTCGGAAGGGAAGATTAGGCTACAATACACATCCTACCCCCCGCCCCAATGTCCTGTACGTGACACTATGCCATCTGTCACTCCACACGTTGTAACTGAAAACCATGCATACACCAGCATGGGGTTAGGCAATGGGTACCCAATGGAGAAGAGGGCAAAACCGTTCAGCCCTCTGCACCTCCTCACCCTTCCCAACCGTCCCCCACTTCCCAGTTCTGCTTCCTCCTCTCAGCCACCTTGAGGATAGCAGAGATGATGGTGGATCTAATCTAATCTGAGTGACAGTTGCCACTGACTGGGGGCTCACTTAGAGCAAAGTGCTCTCCAAACATTTCCTCTAATGATCGCAACAACGCCATGGGTTAGGGAACCATCGCCATGAAGCAGTTGAGGCTCAGAGAGGAAAAGCAACTTCCACGAGGTCCCACAGCTATTCAATGGCTGCACCAGAATAGGAACCTGAGCCTGGCCTCTTTGTTACTGTGCTCAGCTGTGCTCAAGATTTTACTCTAAGCTAGTAAGGCTCAAAGGTTAAGGTGCATCGGAGGATGCTTTGGAGGGATTGCCTATGATCATCACATTGATTGTAGTAACAGTTTCATGGATGTATGAATGTCAAATTGTATTAAACTCTACTCTTTTTTTTGTTTTGTTTTTTTTCTGAGACGAAGTCTTTCTCTGTCACCCAGGCTGCTTGCTCACCGCAACCTCTGCCTCCCAGGTTCAAGCGATTCTTCTGCCTCAGCCTCTTGAGTGGCTGGGATTATAGGCATGCACCACCATACCCAGCTAATTTTTGTATTTCTAATAAAGTCAGCGTTTCACCATGTTGGCCAGGTTCGTCTGGAACTCCTGACCTCAGGTGATCCACCTGTCTTGGCCTCCCAAAGTGCTGGGATTACAAGTGGGAGCCACCATGCCCTGCCTCCAAAGACATTTTAATCAGTTATATTAACATTTATTGAATGTCTCATATATGTCAGGCTCTGCCCTCAGCCTGAAACTGTACTCCTTAAATGTGTAATTTATTATATATCAATAATATCTCCATTCAGCTGTTTTTTTATTTTAAAAAAGATAATCAAAATAATTAATATGCATAACAATCTCTCAGTCTGCATATAGAAGACTCTCAGACTCCACCCACTGCCAATAGGGATTTTGATTCAGCAGCTCTAGGGGGAGGCCCAGCAATCTGACTTAAGAAACATCCTCTGGAGGATTCTGACCCTGCTGCCCCAATTTGTGTATAGGCTGAGGTCCTTAACACAAGTGCACCTCAGCATCCCTTGGGGAATGTTAGGATTCACTCCAGATCTGTTCAGACAGCGTCTCTGGGAATGGGACCTGGAACCAGGTATTTTTCTGAAAATTCCCCCAGGTGATTCAAATGTGCAGCCAGGACTGGGAACCACCGCTGAGCTAAGAAGCATTTTAATGACGCCGGGCTAGGGCTGTTCAAAGCCAGGGGCAGGTGATAACAAATGCCCCCCTGCTCTGCCAGGAAAGGCAAGTCAGGTCCTGCAGATATTCCAGAAGAAATCGAAGGCCCAAATGCTCTTGCTAAAATAAGCCTTCTCTTTCTCGGCCCTGGAATTCTTAATACATGCAGCATCGTGTTCTTCAATAATCTCCTGGGCACAGCATCTGAGAAGCAAAGCACAGTGCCTGCAGCTGCGAAGACTTCTGCTGTGTAGGAGCTGAGGCTAAGCCGTGGTCCTGGCATCAGCATCCCCAGGAACAGGCATCCCTCCAGCTCAGCTTACAGGCTGCAGAACTAAGGATGACTGAGACCAGCAGAATCTGCTGTTTCATGAAACCCAGAGGCAGAGCTAGCAGGGCCATGAGAACCATCTCACCAAGCCCCTCACTTTACAATTGAGGAAACTGAGGGAGAAAAGAAGGTAACCATTTGAGGGTTGCTCCTTAACTATAGAGGTAAAAAAAGATAGAAAAGAGTTTCTCCTCCATGCAGCCTGCCCTGATTGCACTGTTTCTCTCATGCTTTGGGCCCTTGGTCAGGTCTTTCAGTCATTCAACAAATACTTACTGAGCACTAACTCTGCACCAGGCACAGAGCTGTGTGCTGGGATAACAGCCAAGAGCAAGACGGACAAGGTTCCTGCCTTTGTCATCCTTCTATTCTAATAGGATAAATCAGATGATAAACATTCAGCACACAGCTAGAGAAGCAGAAAATGCTGCTAGAACGAGGAGTGAGAAAATCCATCAGGGAAATGGACTGGAGACTGCCTGCAGTCAGCACTGGCCAGAGTGGCCAGATGAGGCTTCAGTGAGGAGGGAATATATAAGCAGAAGCCTGAGTAAATGGAGGGAGGGAGCCCTGGGAAGAACCAGGGAGAATGTTCTGGGAAGAACTGGGGAGAATGCATTCCAGGCTCTGAATGCAAAGCTTCTAAGGAGGGGAAGATTTTTGATGTGTCTAGGGAACCGAAAAGAGGCCAGTGCAGCTGAAGGGTAGTGAGCCCTGGAGAGGCTGATTATTGATGAAGCCGGCACAGTGACCTAGGGACAAGTCTGCCCAAGGCCTTCCAGGCCAGGATGGGAGTTTTCGTAAAAGACCAGCAAGCTCCAAACTGGGGCTTAGCCCAGGAGGATTCTTGGCTTTGCCAGAAAAGAATTCAAGGGAGAGCCAGTGGTGCTAAGCAGCAACTTTTACTGAAGCAGGGATGCACGGCTACCCCATAACCGTGTGCCCAGAGCAGCAATCAGAGGCAATTGCGCACTCACATGTATACCCTCTTTTAATTACATGCAAAGGAAGCGTGGTTTATGCAGAAATTTCTGGGGTGAGGGTGGTGACTTCGGAGTTGTCTGGTCATTGCTATGGAAAGGGGCAGTAACTTCTGGGTGTTGCCATGGCAATGGTAAACTGACATGGAACTCTGATGCGCATGTCTTATGGGGAGGTACTTCCGCCCTTGGCCTGGATTAGCTAGTCCTCAATTTGGTTCAGTGTCTGAGCCCTGCCTCCAGAGTCTAGTCCCACCTCCTACCTCAGTTTGATTCTCAATATGCCGGGAAGTCTATGTGGAGTTTTCTGTTTCTAAGGGACGCCTCTATCTGTACTGTAAGGAGACCAGCCGTCATTGTCCAGTGGGATTTCGCAGTAGGGAATGTGGTTTCTACTACATGGAATAATGGCCCTAGAAGTAGACTTGTTGCCCACATTGGTTCTGTTCTTCCTTTGGGGCTCTCTTCAAGCTAATAGGTTTAACTTCAAGGCCCAAGGGAAAGGTCATTCATCGCCTGCCCTGCCTTGGTGTCTGGCTCCACAACTTGGCAGAGGCAGAAAGCATTCTGAGCTCCCTTGCCTGCCCCCATGATGCAGGGCCCCCAGCTCTCTGTGGCTAAGGAAGTGACCACTGGTCAAAATCAATTCCAGCCCAAGCTTGGCCCTTAGCTGTCACCTGATTGGAGGCCAACTGCAAGTGCTATGTCTGTGGTCCCTGGAAAGCCAGTTTGTCATCCTGTGACATGAGGGACATGCACATGGAGGGGAAGCCTACCTGCTTGGGTCCCCAAACGGCACTCCATGGGGCACTGCAAGAGACCTGGGTTTGAATCCAAGCTCCTACTTTCTCCATCACTCTGAGCAGTGACTTTGCTTCTCTAAACCTCAGTTTTCTCGGGTGTGAAATGGAGCTCACAGGGTAAACGAGGATAAAAATGTCAAGGCTTAACACAGTTCCTGGCACCTAGTGAGCACCCATCCCATCATAATTCCCACTCTCCTTCTGGTTCCAGAGCAGCTATAGCACCAGGAAAAGTCCTTACCCAAAGGGAGCCTCAGTTTCCCCATCTATGAAAGGAAGTAACAATATAAGCCAAACTCTGAGGACCCTCCCTTCCCTGAAAGTCATTAAGTCTCTCTCTCTCTCTCTTTCTCTCTCTCTCTCTCTCTCTCTCCTCTCTCTCTCTCTCTCTCTCTCTCCTCTCTCTCTCTCTCTCTCTCTCTCTCTCTCTCTCTCTCTCTCTCTCTCTCTCACACACACACACACACACACACACACACACACACAGGCTAGGAGCCCAAACTCTGGAAACAGACAGACATGAATTCAAATGTCAATCCTTCCTACCCTGACTATGTTGTTCAGGTTTGTAGCCGGGAGCAATAGGCTACACCACCCAGCGTAGGCGTGTAGTAGGCTGTCCCATCTAGGTTTGTGCAAGTGCACTTTGTGATGATCATACAACCACAAAACCACCTGATTGCACATTTCTCAGAAAATATCCCTGTCACGAAGTGACACGTGACTGTATTTAACCCCTCGAGCCTCAGTCTCCTTATCTGTAAAAGAGCAATGACCATGGGGACCATGTCGGAAGGTGGTCTGGGGCTTCCGAAGGACCCTGCAGGTAAGCATGTAGCCCAGGGGTTTTAGAAACACTGTACAAATGTCCTCCCCCAACACGCACACACGTGTGTACTCAGCGGCGCTCCGCCATGGGTTAATCTAAGATCGAGGCAGAGACACAAATTTTCCATTCAAAACCCGAAGACCATTTTTGTTCAGTAATAGATTTAAACGAGGTTTTCTCTCACAGCAATCGTCCCTAATCTCCGATTGTTCCCTTTTTGGAGATGCAGTGTCCTTTGGCATTGCTTAGAGAATACAAATTAGATGTTGCCTGAAGCCTTCCCCGGTCTCCAGTGGAGCCGCTTCCTCCAACTGCCTTCATCCTGTCATGCATGGCATGATTCTCCCCAGCACATCTTTGCAGGTGGAAGGTGAATGTTTGTCCAGGATTGGGGGCTGAAGACCCTGGAGGAGCCTCCTGCAAGTCCTCAGTCCTTCAGTCATTCAACAAATATTTATTGAGACTAACTCTGCACCAGACACAGAGCTGAGTGCTGGGATAACAGCCGTGAGCAGGACGGACAAGATTCCTGCTTTTATGATCCTTTCATTCTAGTGCAACAAATCAAATAATAAACATTCAGCTCACAGCTAGATAAACAGAAAATGTTTACCTTTGTGAAATCGGAAGCCACGGCATGGGCTCCAAGTCCTCACTGTCCACCTTCCCACCCAGGGAGGAAATAATAGGGAAGGAGGAAGGCTATGCTGTATTCATAGCACCCCGGGCCTCCTCGAACCACCATGAGGAAGGGAAGTCTGTTATGCTCATTTTACAGATGAGGACACTGAGGCTTGGAGATGTGGAACACGTTGGACCAAGGTCCCGTGCCTTTGCTCCAGTCCCTGATTCTCCAAGCTTAGGGAAAATGTGCCAGATCAGAACTTCCATTCCCTCATTCCACAGGTATTTATTAAGCCCTTACTACATGCAAGCCTCTGGTCTGAACATGGAACACAGATGACAAACAAGTAACCCCACAAATAAGCAAGGTAATTTGTTATTGTGATCCCTGCTATGTAGAGAGTGTCATAACGAGTGTTGGGGTGTGGGGGAAGGGGGTAAATGTGGTTCCTTAGAAAGGTATTCCTCCTTAGAAGACCCCAGCCTGGGTGATGAGGAGGAGACAGCCAGGTGGAGACCTGGGATAAGATGGTTCCAGGCAAGAGCAAGCACCAGATGGAGGACCAGGCTCACGCAGCCTGGCTGGGCATTGGGAAGAAAGACAGGAGTGCAGGAAGTGAGGTTGGGAAGCCAGGAGGAATCAGTTCACGTGGGGTTCTGATACCAATGTAGGAGTTTGACCTTTTTCTTAGTGCAATTGGAAGCCATGGCATGGGGGATATGAATCAGCTGCTTGACACTCTAGGGGACCCTGTGACCACCTTGTGGAGGCTGGAGTGTCAGCATCCAAGAGGGCAGCAGGGAAGTCATTCCTGAAACATCAGGTTGGCTCCTAGCTGCAGCTGGGGAAGTTCCCAGGAAAGACAGATTGGCCCGGATTGGAACCCAGGTTTGTGTGATCCCAAAGCCCACGCTCGCTTGGCTCCAGCTAGGCTGGACCTTGGAGGAAGAAAATAATGGGGCCAGCAGAGAGAGGGGAACTTAAGCCAAAGAAATGTTCCATCTGAAAGCCAGTGCATTCCCTCCCTAGCAGCTGCAAGTAAAAAATAGAGCGGGTCGGAATTAGCAGACCTTTTTTTTTCCTTTCTAATTTATAGCTCGTTGGTTGACGTGCTCCTTGGGAGAACGTCTTGCTCTCTGGCTTGGCAGCAAAGTCAATGACAAAGTACTGTCAGCCCAGAACAGCCTTCCTCCACTGTGTAAGGTCATGAGTAAGACTGGGGGCTCATATCCATGCCTGGGCATCTCAGCAGAAGGTGGGGAAACCCAACTGCTGGCCTGATGGCCATAATAGGCCTACTTCTGATGTTCATTTCCCCCAACAATTAGGAAACTATATACTATGCTCTAAGCACCAGAGAAATAAAGACAAATAGAGCACAGCCCTTGTCCTTAGTCTAGAAGGGAGACAGCCACATATACAAATAATTACAGGAAAGTGTGAGGAAAACTGCAGTAACAGAGAGAAGGGACAGATTGGGTCTGGGTCAGGGCATCAGGGAAGGCTACCTAGAAGAGGTGATTTTTTTCTTTTTCTTTTTTTTTTTTTTTTTGAGACAGAGTCTCACTTTGTCACCCAGGCTGGAGTACAGTGGTGCGATCTTGGCTCACTGCAACCTCCACCTCCCGGGTTCAAGCGATTCTCCTGCCCTAGCCTCCCAAGTAGCTGGGATTACAGGCATATGTCACCATGCCTGGCTAATTTTTTGTATTTTTAGTAGAGACAGGATTTCACTGTGTTGGTCAGGATGGTCTCAATCTCCTGAAAGCCACTGTGCCTGGCCCCAAGAGGTGCTATTTAAGCTAAGTCTTGAAGGATGAGTAGGAGTTCAACAGGGTAGAGTTACCCCCAAAGCCTGATACTGGGAGGAATCCAGTAAACGTTAGTGTCTTATTATTCTGTTTCCTAGTGCTTTCTCAGATGTTGCTCTTGGGTATCTCACCATATTGCATGTTCACTGGGGGCAGGAAACATGCCTTTGCCTTCTCTTCCATCCCCTTCAGCAGTGAACATAGGACCTAGTCATAGAGCTGAGTCTCTCAAAGTTTTGGCACTGTTGGCATTTGGGGTTGGCTATCCCGTGGTTTGGGACAGGAGGGTGGAGAAGGGAAGCCCATCCTGTGCATTGCATGGTATTTAATAGCATCCCTGGCCTCTGCTCACTGGATGCCAGTAGCACCTCCTCCACATCCCCAAACAAACATGTCCCCCTGCGGACAAAATCGCTCTTGGCTGAGAACCACTGTCACAGAACATCCATGAATGTATTCATTTACTTAATTTTTATTAATGAACTCCACAGACATTTGCTGAATATTTACCATGGGCCAGACACATTGCTAGGCACTAGGAGCACAGTGATGTATGAGATACAGCCACTGGCACTGCCCTTTGAGAGTGGCCTGGCTGGAGGGGCAAAGAGACAAGGCTGTGGTGGGAAGCACTGAGGCTGCAGGAGTATGTGGGGTGAGGGCAGCTGAGAGATAAATGTATTCCAGGAACGCTCCCTGGATGAGGTGATAAATAGAAATTAGCCAGGTGAAAGAGAGGGAAGCCATTCTAGGCCAAGGAAGAAAGAAAAGACATTCTAAGCCAAGAAAATGACAGGCAAAAGGCTTAGGGGCTTGAATTAACCAACCCTTTTGGGGAAATATAGCAGCCCATTCATGGAGCATGGATCTCCAAGGAGGCCAGAGGGATAGAATAGAGGCCTCTCCAGTCAATGAGAAGAGTCTGCTTCATCTGGAGGGCCGTGGGGAAGCCATTGGAGAATTCCAAGCAGAGAAAGAGGGAATATGATCAGGTTAAGTAAGAAAAACTGGCTGCAAAGTGGCAGAGAAGTTTCATGAAGCTGCATGTGTCCCTGGGCTTGTGACCTTGGAAGATGCTCTCATTACATCAGAGGCACCTCTGGGTCTTGGTCTGGCCTTGGCTCTGCCCTCCAGGTTGGATATCACCCACCTGTCTCTGGCAACTGAAAATGTGCCTCTCAGGCTGCTGTCCCCACAGAAGCCTCCTTCCTGCCCGCCACTTTCCCAGCCATGGTGGTCTCTCCAGGTGGAGGCAGGAAAGTGTTTTAACTACCCGTGCCATTAAACCTGCCACTGAGCCCCAAGTGCCTCTGGAGTTTGAGGACAGATGGGGGTGCAACATGGGGCTCAGCTCTGGAGAGTCGGCATGGCCAGTCCATTCATTCTCCCAGAGCTGAACAGAGGAGGACCGACCCTCTAATTGCTTGAGAACGTTGGTGTTATTGAAACTCCCTCATGCCTGAATGATGTATGACTCTCACAGTGTGGCTCGGCCATTCCCAGCGGCCCTCCAAAACGGACGCTGTCTTATTTTTTATTCCATTTATGTTTGCATTTGGTTGATCTCTCTGGGAAGGAAAGGTTTTTAAATATTGGGCATGGGAATGGGAGATAGTCAAACTTTCCGAGCCTGTGGACTTGATTGATAGAGGTTGTGACATTTATTTCCAAAGCACCCTTTAAAAAGTTGGGTATAGACTAAACAACCAGCTTCAAATCTGGTGTCCCCTGACCCTAACAGTCCTTGAAAGGAGTGATGGCCAGGAGGTAGGGGTTGCTGAGGGAGAAACTGGGGGTCTTGAAAACTCTAATGGAGATTCTACTTAGCAAAACTAAGGCTGAATGCGCTAGCAATAATGGTCAGGTTTTTCTAGCTTAGAATCTATCAGTAATACCTGCAGGATGGAATCCTGACCCTGGCCTCTGGGCCTCAGCTTGGTGTGGCCACCCTCAGCCTCTCCTCCATCTTCTGGCCATGCGGAAGCCCCCCTACACAACAGCCTCATTCATGTCCATAACCCTCTACCAGAACCTGTCTCTGCTCCCCACTTTCATTCTCTGCCTCACCCAGGACTCTTCTCAGTCTCCACACTCCCAGAAGCTGCCACTGACCATCCAGGCTGGGCTAGCTGCCGGGGGGTCTCTAGGTGGTGGGATGTTGAGTCACAGAGGGATGGGTTCAAATCCAGACTCAGCTGCTCAACTCGAGGTGTGACTTCCCCACTTCCCCTTCCCGAGCCTCGGTTTCCCTGTGTGTCAAACAAGGACAATCAAGTTTCTACCTCATATGGTTGTCATAAGAACTATTACCATAAAACCTCTTAGCACTGACTCGCCGCTGAGTAAGCTCTGATTATAACTGCTGCTTCATTCCTTCAATTGACGCCTGTTTCCCACAGCGAGCAGAGACCGGGTCTTCTGTCTATTCTCAGGTTCTGGTGCAACAGCTCACAAATAGGAAACTCCCAATAAAATGTCTGCAGGGGTCAGGTGCGGTGGCTCACTCCTTTAATCCCAGCACTTTGGGAGGCCGAGGCAAGCGGATTATGAGGACAAGAGTTCGAGACCACCCTGGCCAACATGGTAAAACCCTGTCTCTAATAAAAATACAAAAATTAGCTAGACATGGTGGTGTGTGCCTGTAATCCCAGCTACTCGGGAGGCCGAGGCAGGAGAATCACTTGAACGTGGGAGGCAGAGGTTGGAGTGAGCTGAGATCGCACCACTGCACTCCAGCCTGGTGACAGAACAAGGCTCTGTCTCAATCAATCAATCAATCAATTAATAAAATATTTGCATGAAGGAATCCAAAGATGTCGCAGTGGGAGCCAGAGCCCCTTATACAGCAGATAAACCAGGCAAGTTATTTCACCTCTCTGTTCCTCAGTTTCTTCATCTGTAAGATGGGTATACTAATGGTACCTACCCGCCGGGTTGCTGGGAGGATGAAGTGAGTTCATATAGGCAAAGTACTTGGAACAAAGTAAACATTACCCAAGTGTTGCTCATACTATTTAATTACTAAAGCCAAGGAACTGAGTGACTTATTACTTCACCAATAGGATGTGGGAGACAAAACACATTTTATTGTGTACAATGCATGGTGAGTGGTTGGTGCCACCCACCCCACCCCCCTGGCTCCCAGGCCTCCAAGTCTGTGAAGGTGGGGAATCATAATTTGGACTTTTTTTTTAATCAGCAGAGAACAAGTTTGGTATTTCACATGCCGGCTGCTTCAGTGTACACCTAGTTACAGCTGACTGCCTTGGATGATTGGTTGAGAAGGCTGAGTCCCCATTTGTCCCCAATCAATCTGGAAACTGAAAAGCAGCCAGAATATTCATTTTCCACACCAGGCCTGCATCCCAGGATTATTATTGATAGAAGAGCTGTGGAACCCAAGTTCCCTGGGGAAGCTGGAAGAGTAAACGTCTTATCGACACCTCACGGCAGTGGATGCGCAGAGGTTGGGACTTGAGCAAATCATGCCCCCATTATTAATTAAAGGGGCAAGGCATTGGTCAAAGCAGGCAGAAGGGGAAAGGACCAGGGAGTAGCTCTGGACCCTATGCAGCTGATATCAAGCTTGTGTCCTGGAAGGGTTTAGCAGGCTAAACCTAGCGGGGCACACTCTGAAGGGCTGTGCAGGCAGGCATTCCGGCTGGTGTTTTGTAGGGACCCACTGTGAGCTGCCACAGGGCAAAGCACTCAGAGGGAAACACAGAAGGACGTGCAAGAACTAAAATAGGCATTCCATCTGGAAGAAGACAAAAGTTGAGGGACTGTGTTTATAAAGACGGCCTTGTGACAAGATGGCATTCATTCAACCACTCCTTCATCCACTTCAGAACTGTTTATTAGCACCTTCAGTGAGCCAGGCACAGTTCTGATCCCCTGCGGATGTCAAACAGGAGTGAAACGCAGGCACTGCTTCCCAGGAGGTAGCCACGTAAGTGGCCAGATAAAGAACCTACATAAATAACAACAGCAATAGCAATAATAGCAAAAATAGTAACACCTGCTGTTTATTGTGCACCAACAGTGAGCCAGGCTTCCCATAAGTTATTTCATTTCA
Source organism: Callithrix jacchus (assembly GCF_049354715.1). Taxonomy (NCBI): domain Eukaryota; kingdom Metazoa; phylum Chordata; class Mammalia; order Primates; family Cebidae; genus Callithrix; species Callithrix jacchus. The sequence goes on from NC_133502.1 coordinate 196,967,441, forward strand.
TTTTCTCCATTGCTTAATGAGATGAGAGGCCGTATTTTTACCCTGAGGTTGCAGATGGCAAGGCTGAGCCATGGAAAGGGTTACTTGCTTGACTCAGGTTCACAGAGTTAGGAACAAACCATGATGCAAACCAGTTCCTTCCAACTCAAACCCCTGCTGGTGACCACCAGGCTCCTCTGCCTCTCAATACAATAACCAGAACACCATGCTGTAAATGCTGGGTTGAAGCTACAGAACCTCTAGAAGTGGGATTGGACCTCTGCATAGTGGCTCAAGCCTGTAATCTCAATGCTTTGGGAGACCAAGCCAAGGGACCAGCCTGGGCAATACAGCAAGACCCCATCTCTAAAAAAAAAAACTTTAAAATCACTGGGCATGGTGTCATTGTAGTCCCAGCTACTTGGGAGGCTGAGGCAGGAGGATTGCATGAGTCCAGGAATCCGATGATGCAGTGAGTCATGATTGGGCCTTTGCTCTCCAGCCTGGGTGACAGAGTGAAATCCTATCTCAAAAAAAAAAGGTTGGGGGAGCATCCAGTCAGCTGGTGGGGGCAGGATGGGGTGGAGAGGATTATGGCTTTAGGTCCCCTGTCCCCAGCACATGCCTTAGCGTTTCCTCATAGTAGGTGATCAAGAAGCACTCAGCTAACCAGCAAGTTCCTACGAAGCCTTCTCAAGCACCATCAGGCAGGTTCTGCACCCTCTTCTCTAACGCTATTCACAAAGCATCATTTTATCCATTAAGACCATAAAAAGATATTGCGGGAATCTTCATTTTGTATAGAAGGAACTGAAGCTAATGAGAAGAATCCATACCTAAATCCAAGCCTCCAGCGCTCTGAAACCAAAGTTCTTTCCATCAGCCTTGGAGCCACTGGGAGGACTGATTCAAAACGAGATCCCAGACCCCTGACTCCAACCCTAAATCCTTCTAACTCCACCTGCCACCTCTTCCTCAGATTCGAGGAGAAATTTATCTGCCCCCTGGTTTCTTATCAGCGTGGAATGGCTGTGGTTTTCCGACTCGCAGAGCCACTGAGGTTGTAAAACATTCTCTTTTCACTTTCCATGCTGGCCAAATGCATCCTGAACCTGCTGGCGTGACCTTCTGCTGCTGCGTGCAGACACAAGCACAAAGCCATTCATTGTGCATCTGTTCTCTTCCATCCCCAATCCCCTCACCCATCACCCCCTCCACCATACACAGCCCCCTCCACCCCCACCTTCACCTTACCCTTGGTTTAACTCAGAGAATTCAACTTCCCTCAACAAGGCTGGGGCAGGGGCTTCTTAAGCTGCAAATAATGACTACATTGTGGAATTTGTTTTACTCTTTCTTTTGTTATCCACTGGTGTTTCTTGGGAGCTAGTTCCCTCCACCCCCTCCCCAATGCTAGGAAAGAGCTTTTGTATATCCCCCCAACACACACACACACGCACATGCACACGCACACGCACACGCACACACACACCATTGCATCTTTCCTTGAATTGGATCGGGCACATAGAGGATGCACAAGAAATACATCTGGTAGACTCCCACACCTTTGCTCAAGCCATTCCCTCTGTCTCATATACGCTCTCTCCCCTTGTGTTTGACTTTTTTTTCCCCAAAGACTCAAACCAAACAGCTTCTCCTCCTTGATGGAAGGAGAGTCCCATTCATCAGATGCCTCAAGGAACCCAAGCCCCAAAAAGATGACTTGGGACTCAGGCTTAGGTGTGATGCTGAATCAGCCCCCTATCCCTTGTCAGCTGTGTGAATGTGGACAGTCATTCCACCTCCCTGAGCCTTTGTCAAATGGGCATGATGATAGTACCTGCCTTATACTTGGTTGTTGGGAGGACTGAGTATGTAGTTAATGGCATGTGGTCCCATCCAGGCCTGACAGACAGTGGACATGTAATTGCTTGAGGCAATTTAATAATAATTAAATAATAATAAATTAAGTAATAAATGATATGCTATCGTTATTGAGCTACTACTGTGTTGTGGGAACTAGACTCAGCCTTCCACATGCATCATTCATCCAGCGTTAGTGGAGCGCCTACTGCATGCCAGGTAATGTTCTAGGCATTTCAGAGTCATCGGTGGAAGAGGAAGGCCATAAATCCTTGCCCTCATGGAGCTTACATTCTAATAAGGAGAGAGAGAGAGGGTGAGAAACAAACAAACAAAAATATGTGAGTTACACAGAGTGTTGGAGGGTGTCCAGTGCTATGGAAGAAACATGAAGCATGTCAAGGATAGAGCAGGCAACAGGACATTCTAGAAAGGCCTAGGAAGATGGTGACATTTGACCTCCATCTCCACTAACCCCAGCACAAAGCATTTGCCAAAGGCAGACCGAGGAGGGTAACATGCAGTAGGTATTCATGCACCCAGGTGAGGGACAGAGACGTGTAGACCCTTTAGAAAAGAGCGTCCAGGCAGGGGAACAGCCCTGTTCATTCATCATTTCATCTTCATTCAAAAGATGATGAAGCCCAGACTCAAGAGAAGTTAAAGTCGCATGAGAGGGTCACAGAGCTGGCAAGGAACAGCCCTGGATGGTGGCAAACCCAAGCTAAATATAAGCCCTTGTCATGACCCAGGGCGTGGTGTGCCTCATGGTGAAGATTATAAGAAGGATCGTCCTCTTCCTCTGCGTGCTACCCCAGCTGGTTTCAAGAGCTCCCCTCAGCTCTGCCTCCAGGAATCTAGCACTGACTGTCTCACGTGGCCTTGCCTCATGCCCTCCAAGGGACCCAGCACTGGACAGAGGCGAAAGAAAGGGAAGTGTCGCCTTCTCCTTCAGGGCTTGGCTCCTCCGTCTTGGAAAGTGAGTCTCAGAACATCTGTTAGACCAAGCTCCAGCATATTAAACAGCCACTGAAAATGTATTGTTGCCTCGTTCAATACATAGCAATTACATGGCGTGTTTTGCTCATTAGCAGGAAATTGACACAGAGGCAATCCTGCTTTTTAAATTACCACTAATCTCACTGCACCTGTTTGGGAAGAAGGCAGGAGAAGAAAGGAAAGAAGTTGATAATAACCATTTCATTATATTTTAAAAACAAACACGTCTAAAATTCCCTTAAATATAGCGTTTGGGCTTTCAGACTCTCATCTTATTTTAAGAGGAGCCTCTTTGTCTCATGCCACAGGCTGGAGTAACTCTCCATTAATGTTACAGGCTTGATGGCACATGAGTCTGGGCACCAAGGAGGCGGGGAGGACAAGCTAGACTTTCTCAAGGTTTATTAAAAGTGAGATGTTGTGATTAACTACGGTTAAGGGATTTGGTGCATATTGAAGAGAGTCATCATACCTCAGAGGCTCGTGGAAAACTAATGACTTCCTTGGTGGGTGGGCAGGTGTGAGGGGGTGGATGCAGATGACTCTACAGGTGTCCCCAGAGCTCAAAGAGAGGGTGTCACTTGACCAAATCAAACAGCTCTCAGTGAAGCTGGCGTTCAGACTTGCTGCCCAGGAAGGTTGTTGGAATCATGGCACCTCAGTTCCCCATTTCTGTCTCAGTCCACGGGGTTGCATGCCATGCCCAGCACAGAGGCTGACTGCACACAGTAGGCACTCAATAAATGCTTCCTAACACTACCTCAGGGGTGCTACCTGAGACACTCCTTCACTGATACCCTCCAGGCCATGGGGCCAGTCTCATTCTGTATAAGGCAGACTGTGCTGGGCTCAGGCCCCTCCCCGGCTGGGGGATCTTGGACAAATCTCTGTACCTCTCTGAGTCTCGGCTTCCTTATTTGTAAAATTGGGACAATAATAGTAAGTCCAGCTCAAGCTGATTGATCGGTGGCTTGTTGGTGAGGGTCGTATGTGATCATAGGGCTGAAAGAGCTTGAGAAACTGGAAAAGTGGTTTAAGAACCATTAACTAATGATACCTGTGGACATGGAGAGAAAAAAGAAAAATAACAACAATATAAAAAAGAACAATGATTATTATTCTGGAGTTGGTTGCTCCTTGGAGGAGATGCTGGGGCCTTGGATTAACATGAAACTTATCAGAACTTAACACAGTACTGGGCACAGAGTTGTTCTTAATGAAGACTTTCAAAATGAATTCTTTTATTTATCTAAAAAAAATGTTGATAAAGTGTCTTCTCTTGCCAGGCAGTGGTCTAGATGGCAAGGATTCAGCAGGAAACATGCTCCCAGTCCTCCTGGAGATGATTAGTGTCCTAGGGCCACCATGATAAAGTGTCACAAACCAAGCAGCCGAAAACAGCAGGCCGGGCCCAGGGCTCACGCCTATAATTCCAGCACTTTGGGAGGCTGAGCGGGTGGATGACGAGGTCAAGAGTTCAAGACCAGCCTGGCCAAGATGGTGAAACCTTGTCTCTACTAAAAATACAAAAATTAGCTGGGCGTGCTGGTGGGTGCCTGTAATCCCAGCTACTCAGAAGGCTGAGGCAGAGAATTGCTTTAACCTGGCAGGTGGAGGTTGCAGTGAGCTGAGATCGCGCCACCGCACTCCAGCCTGGGCAACGGAGTGAGGCTTTGTCTCAAAAAACAAACAAGAGATGTGAATCCTCTCACACTTCTAGAGGCCAGAAGTCTGAAACCAAACTCACAACAAGGTTGTTTCCTTCTGGAGGTTCTGAGGGAGAAGCTGCTCCCTGTCTTTGCTTCTGGTGTTTGCCCTGCCATCCTTGGTATTCTCTGCTTACAGATGCATCACTCTGCCTCTGTCTCACGTGGCCTTCTCCTCTTTGTCTCTATGGCCAAATTCCCCTCCGCTTATAAGGACACGAGTCATTGGATCAAGGCCCACTGTCATCCTGAATGATCTCATCTTAACTTGATTATATCTGCAATGACTCAATTTCTGAAAAGGTCACATTCACAGGTACAGGGGTTAGGATTTGAACATTGTCTTTGAGGGGGACAATTTGACCCACTGCAAGGATATCAAGGATAAACAAATATCCACTGAATTTATCAGAGAGTGCCATGAAGAAAGTGAAGCAGGATTAAGGAGGATTTCAGATCATGAATAAGCAGGAAACGCCTCTGTGAGGAGACAGCATTGAGCAGAGAGAGCTGAGTGAATGAGGATACGAGCCATGCAGACAACTGGGGGCACAGCATTTGGACAGAGCATGTGCAAAGGCCCTGAGGCAGGGCCACACTGGGGATGTGCAGGAAACAGCAAAAAGTCCAGAGTGCTGGATCAGAGTAAGTGAGGGAAGGGCAGAGATGGAGTAGAACAATAATCTTAGAGACTGAGGGTCGCTTGCAGAGAGGGGAAGCCACTGGAGGGTTTCCAGCCATGGAAGGACTGGTTGTGATTTACATTTTATAAGGATCACTCTAGCTGATGTGTAGGGAACAGATTATAAAGAGGCCAAGGATGATAGCAGGGCAACTAAAAGAAGAGGAGGAGGAGAGAGCACTGAAGTTCATCCACGCACTTGGTCTAGTAATTTGATTTAACCCATTAAGCCCCCAGAGAGGAAAATGAGCAGGGAGGCCTGGCATGGTGGCTCACGCCAGTAACGCCAGCATCTTGGGAAGCTGATGGATCACTTGACTCAGGACTTCAAGACCACCCTGGGCAACATTGTGAAATTCTGTGTCTACTAAAAATATGAAAATTAGCTTGGCATGGTGTCACACACCTATAGTCCCAGTTACTTAGGAGGCTGAAACAGGAGGATCACTTGAACCTGGGAGGTTGAGGCTGCAGTGAGCTGAGATCACATCACTGCAGGCCAGCCTGGGTAATGAAATGAAACCCTATCTCAGAAAGAAAAGAAAAGAAAAACAAGCAGGGTGACCCATCGCCCAAGTTGCATGTGCATTGAAGCAGCTGTGAACATTGCGATAAAGTAAGCTCGGTTGAGAAGCCCTGAAATTATGGAAAAATCACAATGTCCTTTGATGTGAATGACTTCAAAACTTGTTTGTTTCCATTTGTTTCCTGAGCACCCTTTGGTGTTAATTCCTGGCCACTGGAGAGAGGGAGCACACAGGATTGAGGAATGCAACGTTTCTATATTCAAGGGGCTTCCCAAGGAAAGTGAAATGTGCTCTGTGCACACACAGCTCAGCCACAGGGAGCTCTAGAACAGAGAGACATTTGTTCTAAATAGTGCATCTTGGAAGCCTTACTGGAGGAAGTGGCATCTGCATTGAGCTTTCTAAGGACAGGTAGAATTTGGCAGAAAGGTAGAATTTGAGGTGTGCACCTGCCTGGTCTTGGAAGAGGCATCTTGAGGAAGGATGTCAAACTCCAATTTGTCTCACAGGAAACTGAAGCAAAGCCTATGTTGATGGTAGGAGAAGTTGGCACTTTTTATTCCTTCTTTTTCATTTTTTTCCCCTTCCCAAGTTCCTACTCTGCACCAGGAGCTATGCTAGGCACCAGGGAAACAGCAATGAACAAGGCTGTTGGGATCCACAGACTGATGGGATTTTAGTGCAGCTGAGTTGGAGGAGAGAAAGAGAGAGAGAGAGACTTAAATAGCAGAACAAAGGGTTTGTGGTTGCTCCCTCAGCAATGGGGAGCCATGGAGGGCTTTGAGTAGGGAAATTACATGATTTGAACTGGACAAGTAATAATTATTTGGGCAGCATGCAAAGATGGATTTGAAGCGGACCAGAAACAAGGAGAACAGCTCGCATCAAAAGATAACCCTTAAGTGCACCTGCATTTGTTGGGGTTTTCTGGTTTCCCCTGCCCCTTTGTGGTGGGGACGTGGAGGATGGAGCATCAGGGGAGGGAGAACAGGCTGCAGGTCTGAGAAGGGATGAAGGGTTTCCATGGCAACCTTTTGCTTGCCTGTAGCCAAGGTAGCTATGCAAATTCCCGAGGCACCATTCCTGTGGACCTTGAAGCCAGCATTCCTGGCTGCTGAGAGCCTGACTTTAGAAAGATTGAGATGCAGTACAATTGAACAACAGAGACTAGAGACAAAGATGTTCAGCTGGAACAGGGGTGCAGGCTCCCAGGCAGGCCTTGAACTCCCTTTTACCCATTCTGCTGGCTGCTTCTCCCTCCTTCAGGGAGGGACTCCTCTCCCAAGCCCATCCTTCCCCACTTGGTGTGCATTTTATACCAGCAGGACTTGGGCCATCTGGAAAATGGGTTGACCTGACAGTGGTGCCTCCTTTCAGTTTTTGTGATGACTTGCAATACTGTTTGCCAAGCTCCCTACACAATGCCTAGGTCAGGGTAGGCAGTGATTAAAGAACGCTGTCTCTTAGAACACCAGGTCCTCCTCTGAGACTGGCCATTGACTGGTGTGTGACCTGGAGAGCATCACCTCCCTTCTCTTTAATCTTCCTGCCCTTATGTGTCAGGTGGGGGTGCCGGCTCCACAGTCTGTTTATTCCTGTTTTGTTGTTGCTGCTGCTGCTGCTGCTGCTGTCACCATTATTATTAGGATTGCCATTATCATCGTTATTATTATTTTTACTTTTTTTAAGACGGAGTTTCGCTCTTGTTACCCAGGCTGGAGTGCAATGGTGCAATCTCAGCTCACTGCAACCTCCACCTCCTGGGTTCAGGCAATTCTCCTGCCTCAGCCTCCTGAGTAGCTGGGATTACAGGCACACGCCACCATGCCCAGCTAATTTTTTGTATTTTTAGTAGAGATGGGGTTTCACCATGTTGACCTGGATGGTCTCGATCTCTTGACCTCCTGATTCACCCGCCTCAGCCTCCCAAAGTGCTGGGATTACAGGCGTGAGCCACCGCGCCCGGCCCCTATCATAGTTATTATTATAACACCTATACTGCTCATCCCTGCTACAAAGAGCAAAGATGATGGTGCCTGTAAATACTCCACGTAGTTAGAATGGGAAACTATATACCAAAGCAGACAAGGCAAAAATGTGTTTTTGAGAAATTGTTACATGAAGAGTTAGTGAAAATGAAGTACTATATTCTACACATATCAAGACAGGATTGCTTGTGGGTGTTGAAACTTATTAGGCGCGTAGTCCTTAGACATTCACTTGTCTTAGTCTTAATAATCGACCAAGTCTCCCCTCCCTGAGTTCTCACACTGGGTCTGGGTTCCATGTCCATTTCCATTCTAGGTCACCCTGAATTCAATTGAGAATCCTGAGTTCAGACCCTTGTAAGACACAGCCTCTCCGCTTGCAGAAAAGTGCCTTCCTTTGCCTAAAACAGATTTAGTACACATTGTATCACTAACCCTAACCCAACCTGAGTATTTAGCATGTAATACACACTAGTATTTGTTGCAAGGAAGAAAAGAAAGAAAGAAATGGAAGGAAGAGAATGCGGCATACTGCTTTCTAATCTTGAGACCTTCTAGTCACTGATCTAGAGAAGGTAGAAGCAGACCCTCTCATACTTGTCTCATTGGAAAAGCCAATTTTTTCCCTCCAACTCTAGACTTTCTCTTCTTTTTTACTCACCAATGCCCAAAGGGAAAAAAAATATTTCCAAGTACGAAAGTATCGAAGTTTCAAATGTGCCAGTGTTCCTTCTCGCAACAGAGTTGGTTAATCCCACGACATTTCTCCTGGGTGGTTGCCGTTAATTGAATTAAATGAGATAATATTTGTTGAGTATGTAGCACTGTGCCTGGAAATGTTTATTGCCTGGAATTGAATCTGTAATGGGTAGAGACTATCAGAGCTGTTGTTGCTGCTCTTAATTAGAGTTATTAATAGCTCCCTTCATTAGCACAGTACTTTGGAACTTCCAACCCATCTTCGAATGCATTTCCTCATGGCACTGGGTCTCAATGTTTCCATCAGACAAATGGGGGTGACAATTTGAACTATGTGAAATTCTTGAGAGGCCATTCTCACAGTGCTGTGTGCAAACGTGCTTTGCAGACTCTGGAAGCCTTCGCAAATGCAAGGGTGTGCTGTTTTATTTTTGTCTGAACTGAGAGGTAGAGACAGATTCTGTTATATGAACAAAAAACTCCAGACTCTCATCCCATGATGTGAAATGGCTGTGTAGCTGTGTTCTTTTTGCCCATGCTGGGCACACTCAACATCCAAGTAAACAAAGGGCATTTGTAGGGCAGATAGGTCGCAGTGATGTGATTAGGAAAATCACTAAAAAGGGCGTGGACTTGGGCTTTACAGAATCTGGGTTCAACACTGAACTCTCCTACTTCTTCCGGCAAGCTGTGCCTCCTCTGTGCTACATTGAATAGTGTCCCCACCGCCCCCAAATTCATGTCTACCAAAAAGCTCAGGATGCAACCTTATTTGGAAATAAGGTCCCTGCAGATGCAATTAGTTAGATGGGGTCATATTGGATTGGGGTGGGCCTTAAGTCCAATGACTGGCGTCTTCCTAAGAAGGTCACATGAAGATGCAGAGAGACATACTCAGAGAAGAATGCCATGTGACATTGTGGGCAGATAAGAGAGCGATGCAAGTGCAAGCCAAGGAACACTAAGGATTGCCAGGGACCACCAGTATTGAAGGACACAAGGAAGGATTCTCCTCCAGAGCCTTCAGAAAAGACGTAGGCCTGCTGACACCATGACCTTGGACTTCTAGCCTCCAGAACTGTGGGGGAATACATTTCTGTTATTCTAAACCACCTAGGTGGTGGTAATTTGTGGTGGTAGCTCTCAGAAACTAATAGACCCTCTCTAGGCTTTGGGGTTTTTTTATAATGCTGATGATACAGTGGAAATCTCACATCTCACTAGAAAGATGCTATGAGATGATTCATGCAAATCTTGTAGAACACTGCCAGGCACTTAAATGGTGTCCAGATGATCACACTGACTGACATCATCGTTAGGGCCCACACTGACCTGGGCTCTCCCATTGATGTCCCTGCCTACTCCCAGCCGCCAGAGAGTGTCCTGGTAGTCACCTGACTGTAACTGAGAGAGTTATATCTGTGCCTCCAGCACAGACAGCCAGCCTGGACAAAAAGCATTCAGAATGTATTTGGAGTATTGCAGGGCAGGGACAAGGAAAACGTCCAGTAGCTGGACAAGGCCCTGATGACTGCCCCGCAGTATGTCAGATGTGGAAACCTGTGTGCCAGGTACTTCATAGAAGTCCCACCAAATATTCACAATGCCTCCAGTGTCGACCTCATTGTACTACCTCCCTAAGCCACAATGTCTTCATCTGTAAGAAGTGAATGGTGCCATTCCTACCTCATAGTGTTTTAATGAGATTAAGGAAGCATAATGACTTGCACCTAAGTGTTTAATAAGAGGGAACTACTACTGGTATCTTTTTTGTTTAGAGAGAGACAGGGTCTCACTCCTCTGCTTCAGCTGGAGTGCAGAGGCATATTTATAGCTTATTGTAACCTCAAACTCCTGGGCTCAAGCGATCCTCCCACTTCAGCCTCCCACGTACCTGGGACCACCATGCTCAACTAGTTTTTGTATTTTGATCATTGTAATGATCTCTTTTTCACGGTTGAGAAAATGAGGTTCAGAGAGGTAAAATAACTGGCACAACGTTGCTCAGTCATGAATCATTTGATCCAGGATGTGGACGTGTAATTCTGACTCTGACCTCATGCACGAAGATTCTGTCTTGCCAACTTGCCTTCTGCTTCCAGCAAGGAGTCAGGATGGTTGAATTGTGAATGGCATTTTCAACTCTGAAAGGTTAGGTTGACCTTGCATAAAAGACCAACTCCATTTTCCTTAGAAAGGAATATGGTTTTAAGGCAGGAAATTTCATGGGGTGGATCCTACTGCAAAGCTGGTGCAGACAACCCAGTGGTGGAAGCTGCTATGCAAGACTGCCTTCCTAGGGGACCCTGCCCATGCCCCATGCATTTCTTTTTTTTCTCCTGATGAGAACTGTCTTTTAATATTTTGTCATTGTAAAGCTAAAGTAATGAGATTCAAGAAGAGCTATCTTCTGGCTGCACTGAAACTTGCTCTTTTTTAAGTATTTTTTAATTGACATAGAATAAGCTTACATATTTACTGGGTACAGTGTGATATTTTGATATGTGTACACAAATGATCGAATCAGGATAATCAGCATATCCATCACCTCGAACATTTATTGTTACTTTGTCTTGGGAACATTCAAAACTCACTTCCCCAGCTATTTTAATATATGCAATCAATTGTTGATCATACTCACCTGCTGGTGTTATAGAACATTAGAACCTATTCCTCTAATCTAGCTGTAAGTTTGTATCAATTAACCAACCTCTCCTCTCCCCCAGCCTTCCCAGACTCTGGTAACCACTACTGTACTCTCTACTTCTGTAAGTCGACCTTTTCAGCTTCAACAGCCGAGTGAGAACGTGTGGTATTTATCTTTCTGTGCCTGACTTATTTCACTTAACACAATGACCTCCAAGCTTATCCTTGTTACCTCCAAGACAGGTTTCTTTTTTTATGGGTGAATTGTGTGTGAGTGTGTGTGTGTGTGTGTGTGTGTGTGTGTGTGTCCATTTCTTGGATTTTCTTTATCCATTCATCCACTGATAGACATTTAGGTTGATTCCTTCTCTTGGCTATTGTGAATAGAGCTCCAATAAACATTGGAGGGCAGATATCTCTTCAACACACTGATGTGCTCGGTGGTATTTGTGAAATGGAGGTGTCACACTCCAGGGCCAGGTAGACTCGCAGCCCCTGAGCCAGGGTGAACATCTGTCTCCCAACACACATTCAGGTCTTGCCTGATACAGCAGAGGAGTGGGCCTGTGTGTGTGTCCTCATCCCCTGGCAGTAAGTGGGGGTGTCCTGTCCACTCCCTCCTCCTCCCCATGCATCTCCCTGGATGCCTCCAGAGTCCTGAGATCACTCCCACCCCACCCCATTTAAACTCACTGAGGAAACATAACTTCAAGGGTGCTTTGTGAACAGCAGCAGCAGCAGCAGCCGCACCTGGGAGCTAGTTAGAAACGCAGATTCTTGGATTCCATCCCAGACCTACCCAGTCAGAATCTACATTTTAACAAGATCCCCGGGTGTCTTATGTGCACATTCAAATTTAAGAAGCTGGACTGTAGAATGAAAAAAAGGAAATGGTTGGGTTGAGAAAAGGGTAACCTAACCCTAGAAAGGAAGTAATTTAGTTTTTCAGTGATTCATGCTCTTATTTTTGGTTATCTATCTGAAGTTCACACTCTACCCAAGATCCTTAAAAAACCCCTTTGCAGAATCATTCCTTACCCTCAAATATTTGATGGCATACAGATGAGGTTCTCAAAATTTACTAAGAAACGTGTGTGTGTGTGTGTGCATGTGTGTATACACACACATATATATAACTATTTCAACTTTTATTTTAGATTCCTGGGGTACGTGTACAGGTTTGTTACATGAATATATTACATGATGCTGAGGTTTGGATTATGATTGATCTCATCACCCAGGTACTGAGCATATTACCCAATCTTTAGTTTTTCAGTCTTGCCCCCCTCACTCACTGCTCCCTCTACCAGTCCCCAGTGTCTATTGTGGCCATCTTAACATGTGTATCCAATCAATGTTTAGCTTCCACTTAAAAGTGAGAACATGCAGTATTTGGCTTCCTGTTCCTGAGTTAAGTCACTTAGGATAATGGCACCCAGCTGCATCCATGTTGCTGCTAGGGACATTATTTTATTCTTTGTTTATGGCTGCATAGTATTCCAAAGTGTATATGTACCACAGTTTAATTTATCCAGTCCATCACTGATGGGTACCTAGGTTGATTCCATGCCTTTGCTATGGTGAATAGCACTGTAATGAAAATGCAAGTGCATGTGTCATTTAAGTAGAATGATTTATTTTCTTTTGGATATAGGCCAGGAACAGGGTTGCTAGGTCCAAGGGTAGTTCTGCTTTAAGTTCAGCAAAGACTAATACTAAAAATGGTAGCAAACTGTCTTTGGTCCCTACCTCTGGGCCAGGCATTGGGCTAAGACTTGAGAGTGAATCATTCTGTTTAATCCTCACATCTCCCTAGAGGGGTAGGTGTTATTATTCTCCTCCATTTTGTAGATTTGGAATCTGACATGATGTGGCAGGCCCAGAGTCACAGTGTAAGTAAATTACATATCTGGCTTTGGACCAGGTTGTTCTGCTCCTAGACCCCTTTGACCACCAAGATACCCTTTCTTATGCGGCAGAAGGGTATCACCAGCATAGCCTTCGGCTCCAGCTCTCTTCCCGGCCTCTCACATCCTTTATTGCTGTTGATACTTCTGCTGCTGATGATGATGTTGATGTTTGGTCGGTTTTGGTTGTTGTTGTTACTGTCCCTAGACCCCTATTTAGGCTGTCCTTTTTACTCCCCACTTGCAATGTCCTTTCGCAACTTTTTCACCTATTTACATTAAAAGTCCTAGAAGAATAGATATCAGGGCTCTTGACTTTTTTTTTTTTTTTTTTTTTTGTGAGATGGAGTGTCACTCTGTTGCCATGCTGGAGTGCAGTGGCTCAATCTTAGCTCTCTGCAACCTCCACCTCCCAGTTCAAGCAGTTCTTCTGCCTCAGCCTCCCAAGTAGTTGAAACTACAGGCACGTGCCACAACACCCAGCTGATTTTTGTATTTTTAGCGTAGACAGTGTTTTACCATGTTGGCCAGGGTGGTCTCGATCTCTTGTCCTCTTGATCTGTCTGCCTTGGCCTCCCAAAGTGGGGGGATAACAGGCGTGAGCCATCGCGCCTGGCCTTGGCTTCATTGTTCAAACCCACAGTGACAAGTTCGTTGCTTGTACATAATAGATGCCCAAAAAATGCTTGTTGAAGTTAGTTTATTTATTTGGTTCAATTATTATTTGGTTCTTTATCATTAGTGCATTATTATTTAGTTGAACTATTTAGTTAAATTTAGTTTACTATACATTCTCAATGACGACAATATTGCCCCCAAAGGGATGAAAATTGGTTCTTAGGTTCCTATGTATTTATAAAACACCAATCTACAGTGGTATATAATAAGTTTACAGTATATCTGCAGTATTAAATTTTCATGGAAAAATCATCTTAAAAGGCTCCTGGGACATGTAATAATGAGGAAAAAAGATTTTATAAACATGAGTTTATAATATAATTCATTCAAAGTTTTAATCTTAAAAATCTGGACCATTGGCCGGGCATGGTGGCTCAAGCCTATAATCCCAGCACTTTGGGAGGCCGAGGCGAGTGGATAACGAGGTCAAAAGATTGAGACCATCCTGGTCAACATGGTGAAACCCTGTCTCTACTAAAAATACAAAAAATTAGCTGGGCATGGTGGCATGTGTCTGTAATCCCAGCTACTCAGGAGGCTGAGGCAGGAGAATTGCCTAAAGCCAGGAGGCGGGGGTTGCGGTGAGCCGAGATCGCGCCATTGCACTCTAGCCTGGGTAACAAGAGCAAAAACTCCGTCTCAAAAAAAAAAAAAAAAAATCTGGACCACAAAACACAAATAGACAGAGTGCATAATTAAATAATTCACCGAGGATGAAACACAAGTGGAAACTCACGGGAAATGCTCATCCTTCATAGAGGTCAAGTAAATGCACGTGAAAGTACCCTTGAGGGACCGTATGACACCATCAAATTAGCTTAGAATGTTTAAACCAATAACACTTGGTTCTGGCAAGGTTAGAACATTGGTAAGCTCAGGTGCTTTGTAATTTGAAAGACCCTTTAGGAAAGCAATATGGCAATTCTGTTCAGCTAGAGCAGTAACATTTTTCATGCTCTTTGACCAAAGGATTTCATTTCAGGTTCTGCTTCAAGATAGATTCAAGTGTAGCAAAAGCTGTATACACAAAGTTGCTCATTAACTATAGCTAGCACTGAAAAAAAAGGAGGGGAGAAGTGATGATGGAAAGGGAAGGACTAGGGAGAAAGGGAAGCAGGACGGAAGAGAAGGAGGAAGGAAAGAAGAAATATCAAATAAAATTAACAAATGTAGGCCAGATGCGGTGGCCCATGCCCGCAATCCCAGTACTTTAGGAGGCCATGGAGGGAGGACTGCTTGAGCCCAGGAATTTGAGGCTGCAGTAAGCTATGATTGTGATACTGCATTCCAGACTGGGTTACAAAGTGAGACTCTGTCTTTAAAAATAAATAAATGACTCATGTAAAACACCGAGCAGAGTGCTGAGCATTTAGTGAGCACTCTAGAGACAGCAATGTTGCCATTAATTCTTCCTCTCTACTAGCAGGAAAACCAGAGGAATTGAGCACCTGTCCTACTGGAGGGCTTCAGAAGGAGGGTGAGTGTCAGGGGTCATAATAAGGGGGTCTAGAATACAACCCCAGCAAGCTAAGATAGTGGACAGCTACCAAGAGAGTGGACGGGGAGATATCCTACACAGCTCTTTCTGTTAAGGAGTGGGTGTTTCCAGGCATGAATCTGGGGGCTGTTTCCTGGCCTCAGAATTCTATCACTTGGTCCTTGCTCATTGCTGACGAGGAGGCCACTGTTTTCAGTTTCTAGGGTTAACTTGCCTTGAATAAAGGAGCCTCCAATGGAACCAACCTGGGATACATTGTGCAGACCAGTCTGAAGAATACTTTAGAATTCCCTCTTGTTGGGCCTGGCGTGGTGGCTCGTGCCTAGAATCCCAGCACTTGGGAGGCTGAGGCAGGTGGATCACGAGGTCAAGAGATCGAGACCATCCTGGTCAACATGGTGAAACTCCATCTCTACTAAAAATACAAAGAATTAGCTGGGCATGGTGGCACGTGCCTATAGTCCCAGCTACTCAGGAGGCTGAGGCAGGAGAATTGCCTGAACCCAGGAGGCGGAGGTAGTGGTGAGCTGAGATCATGCCATTGCACTCCAGCCTGGGTAACAAGAGCGAAACTCTGTCTCAAAAAAAAAAAAAAGAATTCCCTCTTGTTAAAACCACTTTACTGAGAAATAAACCAAATAAAAAAATAACAAGAAAAAAACACTTTACTTAGGGATAACGTGCATATCAAAATGTGTAGATACTTGTTACATGCAATTTGATGAATTTGGAGACTAGTATATATGCATGAAAACATCAGTGCAAGCCTCCACTGCCCATTTTCCTCTGACCCAAGGCTGTGAAGGCATCTTAAGACTTATCCCTCTAAGGCCCAGGCAAGTCCATTTACAAACTTGCCCTTTACTTCCCTCAGGAGCCAGAAGGAGGCCTAGGATAAACCACACACACACAGCTTTCCAATCTGGGTGGCCTTGATAGAGAAGGAGAATCCCCTCTGCTCTATAAAGGTTAGACAATTTGAGATTTCAAAGTGGTGTCTCCACCTTTGAAAAAGGTGGCTAACAGAAGCCTCCTTTGTCCACAAAGAGAAGGACTTTCTGTGGGATTTGTGAGCCTGAATCAAAATGCCAGCACTTGAGGCTACCCTGAGAAATCCTTCATGACTCCTGAGTATAATTTTTGCTGAGACAGTGGGAATTAGGCCTGTTCCCATCTCTACTAGGGAATCTCAGAACTCGTCTCAGCTCACAGTTGCTGGGGAAAGAGCCTTGGGGCTGTCACCTCCATGTCTACCTTCTTCAGCACAGCAAAAGCATCCCCAGAGGCAGCAGGAGAGGGTAGCATGCAGCAGGTGTCTATTTGACCTTGCAGTGTTGAGCACCTGCTCAGGGAAAGCTTGATGCTCATCACTAGGAATCCAATAAAAGTGAAATAAATAGGGCCCCTGCCTTTGTGGAGCACACAACCATGTGGGGCAGACAAGCAGCCATCACCCCATTTGAAAGCATTGTAAACTTACATCTGTGAGATCTTTAGTGTTGGAAGAGTACATGAATGGGGTTTAGGCTGGTCTGGGAGATCAAGGAAGTGATGGTTAAGCAGAAGTTCAAAGGAAGATTGGAAAGGGAGAGCAGGAAGAGGAATAGAGTTCTATGTGCAAAGACCATTGTCTTATTCATCCTTCTCCTGCCCTCTCTGCTCACAAAAGGAGAAATAAATGAGCAAAGATAAAAATGGGAAGGAGCATAAGCAAATAGTGGGAGAAGTAAGGAAATGCATAAGAGACTAGGTGAAGAATGAAAGGCAGATAAGCGAGAGGCATATTCAGGGATGCCAGGGACATGTGCATGAAAAAATAAAAAACAAAGGAATATGGGGACAAGGAGATAAGCTAACAAATGAGCAAAGGAAGTGGATAAGAGGCCACTGGAGTGAGGAGGAAACCAGCACATGAATGAAAAGCAGGATTCCTCCATTACAGTATTTCCCCATGTGTCAAAATGGTCAAAGGGCTCTTTTTGAATGCACACAGAATGTAGAAAACATAGTAGAGACTTATGGCTTGGTCTGTGCCATAGTACACAAGTTCTCAGCCTTGTCTGAAATACTGGAATCACCTGGACCGCTTTAAAGGGCAGGGATGCCTCGGTGCCACCCCAAAGAGCCTGATGCAGTGGGCTGGGGTGTTGCCTAGGCATAAGGTTTGTTAAAAACTCTCCAGGTGAGGCCGGGTGTGGTGGCTCAAGCCTGTAATCCCAGCACTTTGGGAGGCCGAGGCAGGTGGATCACGAGGTCAAAAGATCGAGACCATCCTGGTCAACATGGTGAAACCCCATCTCTACTAAAAATACAAAAAATTAGCTGGGCATGGTGGCACGTGACTGTAATCCCAGCTACTCAGGAGGCTGAGGCAGGAGAATGGCCTGAACCCAGGAGGCGGAGGTTGTGGTGAGCCGAGATCGAGCCATTGCACTCCAGCCTGGGTAACAAGCGAAACTTCATCTCAAAAAAAAAAAAAAACTCTCCAGGTGACTCTCGCAGACCCCCAGGGCTGGGAACCACTGCCATAAGGCACTGGTTTCATGGCCTCATCCCAGGACCAGCAGCATCAGCGTCACCTGCGACCTTGTTAAAAGTACAAAATCTCAGACCCTTCCCCAGACCCACTGAGTCAGAAACTCCGGGGGTGGGGCCTGGCATCTGTGCTTTAACAAGCCCTCCCCGGGTTCCGATGCTCACTCAAGTCTGACATCTACTGCCATGGAGGGAGTTTGTCTTCTGCTGAGATTCCTTCAAGAGGAAACACACTCCTGTTGCAGCAGAGAAAGTTCAGGTTAGATTCAAAGCAGGACCAAGTGTAGACTCCTGAGCATGATCATCAGAGGCACCATGGACTGGGCCAGTGGTTTTCAACAGGGATGGGGAGCAATTTTGTTCTCCAAAGGACATATGGAAAGATCTGGAGATATTTTTGATGGTCACAACTGAGGTGGGATGAGGTGACTGCTGACATCTAGAGGGTAGAGATTAGAGATGCTATTAAACATCCTACAATGCACATAATTCTCATAAAGAATTATCAGCCCAAATTTCAATAGTGTTGAAGTTAATGAGCCTCAACCTAGGTAAATGCACCTAAACAAGCTCTGGTCTTCAAAGAGAAACACTCAATGCAAAATATTTTTATCTCAATCTCATTCCTATTAGTTCATAGATGACGTATCTGGGGGGAAAAACCACAAAATCCAATTTAACTTCCATTTTACAGGAGAGGAAACAAGCCGGAGACAGGAAATTATTTTCTAGTGTCTCACAACACTCCTAATTCCTGTCTATTAATTTGCTGTATAAATATTTATTGAAAACTTGCTAAGTGCAAGGTACTGTGTTGATAAGAAGAATGCAATGGCAGATCAGATGGATGATTCCTGCCCTTGGGGAACTCCCAGTCATCAAAGACATCAGTAAAATTATAAGGACCTCTTAATCTAAGGTGGCAAGAGAAGGCCCTTCTGAGGAGGTGACATTTATGCTGAGGTCTGAGGACTAAGGAGGGACAGCCATGAAGAGAGAGAACAGGTGGTGCAGAGCCTTTCCTATCTCCATTACTCCAGCCTGCAAGGAGAACCTGGCTTTTCCCTGCAGCCAGGTGTCTGCCGCTCACTGATCTGGAGGGAGTTGCCAGAGCTTGGAGGAGAACAGGCATTTAACTCCAGACAGCATTCAGAGTCTTATAGAAACCCCAGGGAGTTTATCACATCTAAGACCCTGATAGCATCTGTATTAGGAATGAGAATCCGACCAGACTGCTCATGAAAGATTAGCTTTAATTCTTTCAGAAGAATAAATGGTATAAACCAACTCTGGCCCGCTTTATCTGCATGCTCCTGCCAGCCAGCCGCCCTTTCCCTCTATCAAGATGCCCACGAGAGGACTTATAGAATGAGTCTGTCATTTCCAATTCATTCTAACTAAACAGTCTTTTGTGAGCATCCACCCTGCCCAGATCTGGGTGGAGAGCTATGGAGGCACAGCCTCCACCTTTGAAATACACAAAGACGCATAGGAGAGTAAATTTCTTACATATCCATTCATTCAACAGGTGCTCTCTGAGGTTAAACCCCACATCAACCACCACAGTAGGCACTGAGGATGAAGAAAGGAAAGACACACCACTCCTACTCATATAGCATGTGTCAGACACGTGAATGGTCACAGGACAGTGTAAGAAGTCAGCAGGGAGTCACCACCCCAGCCTCAGAATCCAAAGAGGCTTACTGGAGCAGGCAATGCCTGAATTGAGAGTTGAAGACGAGATAGCAATTAATCAGATGCAAAAGAGAGGGCAAAAGCACCAGCATGAACCAAGGTCAGGGAACACAGAACATTTGATGATAACCAAAATGGCGCCATTTGAGACCTCTCATGTCAATCGTCCCATCAACCTACTGTATTTTTTCTGTGACTAAATGAGTAAATTTGGGTACAAGGATATTACATACAGCTAGCAAATTGCAGTATTTATTGCAGTCTGACTGTTGGGCCTGTATTTCTAATCACTATGCTGTATATCATATCTATGTAAAAACTGATACATAATTCTCGGTAACTGAATTATAAAGGATCTGGGGTAAGAAGGGGAGTGAAGGATTTGAGGCTACAAATGCAGGCCTGGGTATACTTGAGGGGCCTTTTACACAATGTTTGAAAAAGTCAGACCTTATTCTGAGGGAGGAAATTTGAAGGATTTTAAGCTGAGAATAATATGACCCTGTTTGAATTTTAGAAAAATCACCATGAAATGAGGATCTCTTGGAGAGAGAGCTTAGAGTCAGGGCAACTAGTGAGGAGACTGCTGTAATCATCTAAGGAAGAGATTATATTAGCTTGCGCCAATGGACATGGCCCGACAGAGGTAAAGGAAATAATTAAGTTGAAGAATGAACAAAACTTTGCGATTGACTGGATAGAGAGAGAGCAGAAATGGGAGATTTCCAGATTTCTGGCTTGAGCTGGTACTTACCACAATAGCTGAAATGAGAAGAAAACTATTTTTTCATCCCAAATGAGAGAAAGAAAAGAGCTTTGGGGTACGGTTGGGTGAGAAGGTGAGGATAAAATGGTCAGCACCAAGAGAGGTAGGATAATACTTATTGACATCTCTCTCTATCCTTGACAATTTTGGAAAGAATTGAGGCAAAAATAGCCCATAAACCTATAGTAATGATTTCAAAATAGAGTTGGGCCCCCGAGAACAATCTGAGGAGAAGAGAAAGGTGAGGAACCCACGTAATTGCAGCTGGAAGGCTACTCTGCTTCAACTAGCTTTCCTTTACAACTCAGCCTACCAAAAAAAAAAAAGCAAAAGCAGATTCAACAAGATACGAAAGAGGCAAAAACTGCGTACAAATACTGAAACAGCAGGAAAGAGCACGGTAGAATAAAGGGGTCAGGAGGGCAGAAAGGAGACTCAACTTATAGAGATACCCTGAGGCTTGTTAACACAGATATCGGAGCTCTTAAGGGCATCATCTGCTGAGGTCGCCATCCACCACATGAATAGGTGGAGTATTTAAAGGAGGCGCCAGCGCGGGGTGCTGTCCGCAGTACTGAAATGCCATTGTGTTCTAGGCTGCTTGCGGGACCACCTTCTAATTCTGGAATGCCGATCATGTCTCTCACATCTCCCAGAGCTCACAGTTTCTCCTAATTTATTGGTGAAAAGCTTGTGATTCATGTACTGTTAAAAAAAATGAGCCACGATGTAGGTGTGACTGTGTAGAGATCTAATTTTATGAACATTTGACTATGTTTCCAATAATTACAAAATGATTTTCCCTCTGGGAACTTGAGTGGGGAAATCATTACAACTCCCCCCTCCCATATCCTGATTTGGCATGCTTAAGGTTATTGTTAATCTAATAGGGGAATGAATTATACACAATTCAAAGATAAACATCAGTTAGAGGCATGCATTTGATGAGTATATCCAACAAACGTTTATCTTAAAACATTTTTTTATTTGCATAGGTTTTGGGGGAATAAGTGGTGTTTGGTTACATGAGTAAGTTTTTCGGCGGCGATTTGTGAGATTTTAGTGCACCTATCACGTGAGCAGTGTACACTGAATGCAATTTGTACTCTGTCATCCCTCATCCCCTCCTACTATTTCCCAAGTCCCCAGAATCCATTGTATCATTTTTATGCCTTTGCATCCTCATAGCTTAGCTCTCACCTATGAGTAAGAACATGTGATGTTTGGTTTTCCATTCCTGAGTTACTACACTTAGAATAATAGTCTTCAGTTCCATCCAGGTTGCTGCAAGTGCCATTAATTTGTTCCTTTTTATGGCTGAGTAGTATTCCATCATATATACATATGACAATTTTGGAAAGATTGGGGCAGTTCTTTTGGAAAGAGTATATATATATATATATATACTTATTGATTAATGGGCATTTGAGCTGGTTCCATAGTTTTGCAACAGCAAATTGTGCTGCTATAGACATACATGTGCAGGTACCTTTTTCGTATAAGGACTTCTTTTCCTCTGGGTAGATACCCAGTAGTGGGATTGCTGGATCGAATGGTAGTTCTACTTTTAGTTCTGTAAGGAATCTCCACACTGTCTTCCATAGTAGCTGTACTAGTTTACATTCCCACCAGCAGTGTAGAAGTGTTCCCTGATAACCGCATCCCTGACAACATCTACTTTTTTTTATTTTTTTATTATGGTCATTCTTGCAAGAGTAAGGTGGTATTGCATTGTGGTTTTGAATTGCATTTCCCTGATCATTAGTGATGTTGAGCATTTTTTCCTATGTTTGTTGGCCATTTGAATATCTTCTTTTGAGAATTATCTATTCGTGTGCTTAGCCCACTTTTTGATGGGATTGTTTGTTTTTTTCTTGCTAATTTATTTGAGTTCATTGTAGATTCTGGATATTAGTCTTTTGTTGGATGTATAGATTGTGAAGATTTTCTCTCAGTCTATGGGTTGTCTGTTTACTCTCCTGACTGTTCCTTTTGCTGAACAGAAGCTCTTCAGTGTAATTAAATCTCCCTATTTATCGTTACTTTTGTTACAGTTGCTTTTGGGTTCCTGGTCATCAAGTCTTTGCCTAAGCCAATGTCTAGGGTTATCTGATGTATTTTCTAAGATTTTTTAAATTTCATTTTAGGTTTTGGGGTACATGTGCAGAACATGCAAGACATTTGCTTAGGTACACACATGGCAGTGTGTTTTGCTGCCTTCCTCCCCTTCACCCACATTTGGCATCTCCCCAGGCTATCCCTCCCCGGCTCCCTCCCCTGCTGTCCCTCCCCTCTTCCCCCCAATAGATCCCAGTGTTTGGTACTCCCTTCCCTGTGTCCATGTGTTCTCATTTTTCATCACCCACCTATGAGTGAGAATATGCGGTATTTCATTTTCTGTTCTTGTGTCAGTTTGCTGAGAATGATGTTCTCCAGATTCATCCATGTCCCTACAAATGACATGAACTCATCATTTTTGATTGCTGCATAATATTCCATGGTGTATATGTGCCACATTTTCCCAATCCAGTCTATCATCGATGGGCATTTGGGTTAGTTCCAGGTCTTTGCTAATGTAAAGAGTGCTGCAATGAACATTCGTGTGCATGTGTCCTTATAGTAGAACGATTTATAGCCCTTTGGATATATACCCAGTAATGGGATTGCTGGGTCAAATGGAATTTCTATTTCTAAGGCCTTGAGGAATCGCCACACCGTCTTCCACAATGGTTGAACTAGTTTTCACACCCACCAACAGTGTAAAAGTGTTCCTATTTCTCCACATCCTCTCCAGCATCTGTTGTCTCCAGATTTTTTAATAATCGCCATTCTAACTGGCGTGAGATGGTATCTCAATGTGGTTTTGATTTGCATCTCTCTAATGACCAGTGATGATGAGCATTTTTTCATATGTTTGTTGGCCTCACGTATGTCTTCTTTTGTAAAGTCTGTTCATATCCTTTGCCCATTTTTGAATGGGCTTGTTTGTTTTTTTCCTATAAATCTGTTTGAGTTCTTTGTAAATTCTGGATATCAGCCCTTTGTCAGTTGGGTAGACTGCAAAAATTTTTTCCCATTCTGTTGGTTGCCGATTCACTCTAGTGACTGTTTCTTTTGCTGTGCAGAAGCTGATGTTTAAGCAGAGAACCTGAAATCCAGGTAAGAAAGACTAGCCAGAGGGTACAAGGAGGACCAGCATGTGCATAGGTCGATAGGGGAGCTTCTGAAAACCCAGGACGTGAAGCTCAAATTCTTTATCAAGAGAAATCTTAGTCCCTAAAGGGAGACCAATATGAGTTCGCTAGACTTTCAAAGCAAATGACAAGGGTGAGGAAACGGTTTGAGCACAGGACTGGGAACTTTGATTTCTTTTCAATTCACAAAATTACTAAGCTCATATTTTTTCCCTTCTTTTCATGGTATTGCCCTGCTATACTGACTACTATTCAGTCTCAGGATTAATGCCATCTCCATACAGAAGCCCCCATGGGGACTTAGCCCTGGTTCCCCTAAACTCCCATGGAAAGGACTCTTGGTATCACTCAGCACTTTCAGGCTTCCCACGGTCTACTGGGTACCACATGCCACATTAGCTCTTCCCCTGGACTCATTTTCAGACCACCCAGGAGTGGGTACTATTACCTGCAGAGTCCTCAGTCCTGCATTTCAAACCCAATGTCACTGCTTACTGTGTAACCTGGGGCAAGTATATATACTTCTCTGAGCCTTCTTGTCCTCATCTGTAAAACAAGCCTGGCAGAAGCAGCCCCTACCTGTAACGGTGCCTGTGAGGGCTAATGAAGATATGCAGGTGCACTTAGCACTGTGCCTGAGACATCCAGACTCAGATAAGTAAACTAAGGCATCCAAGGTCACTTCGTGTGTAAGTGGCAGATGCTGGATTTGAACGAAAACTCCTGTGACTCCAAAACCCACGTTCTTTCCATCCTGCCATAATGCCTTTGTTGAGCTCCTCTTATCTTCTCACATCACGCATTTAAGGGATACAGAGTATATGCTCAGCTCTGCACAAATGTTGTCCCATGTAACCTTTCCAACAATCATCTGAGATAGACAGTTTCCCCCTTTCTGCAGTGACCTGTAGGGCAAATCTGATCTTCCACAAACTGGTTCTTACTCAGCATTTACAGTTCAGGAAAGTCTCCATTCTTCACCCAGTTGTTCAGGCAGAAGCCTGGGCATCCTCCTCAACCCCCTCCTTCTCTCAGCCTTCTCCCCTCTCTATCCAACTTAATCCCAAGGCCTCTTGACTCTAAACAGACCTATGTTAAATCTTGTTCACCTTTCACAGCTAAGCCATGCCTCATCATCTGTCACCTCGACTGATCTTTTTGCTTCCACCCTTAATCCCTCTCCAAGCTCCAGCCAGAAAGTAGAGTGATCTTTGCATTTCCAGTGATGTCCTCTCTACCTTCAGGTGTGAAACTCCCCATTGCTTTTGAGAGAACATCTAAAGCCTACAATGTGGACAGCTAAGATTATCTTTTGCCTTCTCTCAGATCAAGAATTCCAGTCACAAAACTTGATGTTAGCAACACAAAGAATAAACTCAGGGTCATTCCAATTCTGGATTCTTGGCAGACTCTGAGGCTGTATTTGTGAGAGCAAGCACTTCACAGGCAGATGTGAATATTTGGTAACTATGAGGGTTCTAAGGTTGACAACAGAGCACAGTCTTTGTCAGGGCTTTCTCTGGGAGGAAGCACGGGGAGCAGGAAAATCTTGTGAGTCTTGGACTCGGGCCCCTGGACTTGTGTACTAATCTTGTCACTTTGCAGCTGTGTGGCCTTGGGCAAATCACTTAACCTCTCTGAGCTTCAGTTCTATTTACTATGCAAATACAAATGGGGAAGATGGATGAAACAAGCTGTATGACTTCCAGGATTTAATGCCAAAATGGGACATTAGATAGAACTCATGAAATTACCAAGATTTGACTTTTTTAAAGTTTACCTATTAAAATAGATGACCATATCATGTTTATACTTCTCTAACATGACAGATATTTATCTGCCAGTGGTTGGCAAACTTTTTCTCTAAAGGGTCAAATAGTAAATATTTTAGGCTTTGATGGTTATTTAGTCTCTGAGACATCTATTCAACTCTGCATGAAAGCATCCATATACAGTACATAAAAAGAAAAAGCGTGACCATGTTCCAATGAAACTTAATTTATAAAAACAGGAGGAAAGCCAAATTTGGCCAATGGGCTGTAGTTTGCCAACTCTTGCTCTAATCCCATGGATTTTCTGTTGTCACAAGGAAAGGGAATTGACTGGGATGTGAAGTTTGGAGTTTTCATGGAGCTTCTGCCAGTGCTTAGCAGAGTGCCTGGAAAGCAGCAAATATGAGTTCATTTACTCCCTTCCTTGTATCTTCTTCTGAGAAAAGCAACTTAGAGACCATACAGTGGGGATATTCTGCAGGCTGTGGTGCTTTCATATTGCACTAGATGTGCTTTAGGGGTGGGGGAAGTTTACAGGCAGGACCACCTATCACTGATCTCTCCTCATCTTAGCACCCACTCTTAATGGCATTATAAACAGTATAGCAGGATCCTATATTCCCCACTCTCTGGAAGCTCCTCCCTATAGCTGAGCATCGTGAAAACTTACCCTGGGAGGAGCTAAGGATGGCATACCTGGGGCAAGTTTCCTTACACCACCCTGTGCACCTCTCTTGCTGACCTGAATTGCCTTAACTTATGCTCTGTCCTCTTCTGGTAACCCGGAAAAGTCCTCTGAGCCTGATAAGAATTCAGATCTGCCTTGTGTGAACAGAATCTCCTGCAAGCAAGTTCTGAGCTGAGAAGGAAATGTATGCTTCCGTCAAATTAGGCCAAGTAATACCCGTCTACTCTAGGGGGAAATTATTTAAATAGCACCAAAATCAATTTCCATGCCATTAAATATTCTGGTCTGTGTTTTAATTGAGACGATTACATATTCCCCAAAAAGAGAAGAGCTATTTGAAGAATCGTGTCTTTTCTCTCTCCCTCTCACTGGAAATGATAAGGAACACACCTCAGAGAGCTGCAGACCGCCTGTTAGCCTGCCTTCATTCCTATCCATCTTCTTTAGAGCTAACCCGGTTTATTATTTTTCTTTAAGAAATAAAAAAAAAAGGAGCTCTGAGAGGCACCCAGGGCACTGGGAACTCTGAGTTCTTCAAATAGAATAAACCAGGTCACTCTCTCTTCTCTTCCCTAAAGGCTCGGATTTGTGGTTGGTGGCAAGAGGCAGACACTGCCTTTGATGTCCTAGTAAGCTGGCAGGTATGTTTGGTTAAGGGAGCCAGGGAGATGAGGCTCATTCCCAACCTCTGCTGCTCCCAGGCCTTCTTCCTATTCAGTAAATACCTCAGGTGCATCTTCCATAGTCCAGCAGCTCACTCTGGCTCCCGGGAGGAGCTCCCAGTCTGGTGGGGAGATGTTCCTGAAAACAGGTGGTTATAACACAACATACTAGGCTCTCCATCTGACCACTGCCTCACTGCCACTGTGGACGTAAGCTGTGTGCAGACAACCAAGCTAGTCAAGGCCGCCACGGTGCCAGGCAGGACCAGCTCACAAGGACAGTGCACACAGGTGCGTGTGGAATTCATGGTGAGTCAGAGCAAGAGGCTCCGAGGCAGCCATGCGGCACTCGATTGCAGAGTCCTTGATGGCAGAGTTGAATGCTTGGCTCCCAGAGATGATCTGCGACTATTGAATGAAGCCTTTGTGTTGTGTATTAAAGACATAAAAATAAAAAGCAGCATATTCGGAGCAAGAATAGAAACTAAGGCCCCGGTAAGTGACCCCATAGCTCTCATCCTGGTTGCAGCTCATTATCTTTGCCATGCTTTATTCGAGTATGACTTGCTTTCTAGACTTAGGGCAGAGACCAGGTCAACGCTGTTTCCACGGTGTTCCCAGCGCCTGTAAAGTGGCAGGCAGAGTAGAGGCTCGATCAAAATTAAATGCATAAATCAATCAATGAATGAATGATTGCACGGTGAAAGCAATGAATGGATGAATGCGAAGTGTTGCTGGAATATGGAGGAAGAAGCACGTATCTCTATCAAAGGGATGTGAAGAGGCTTTGCAAAGAAACGATATTAGAGCTGAGTAGAGGCTCATCCTCACCAGATGGTCAATGAGAGAAAAAGTATTTTGAGCAGAGGAAATTCTGTGTACGGAGTCATAATAATATGATCAAACCAAGAGCTAACATTTATTATTTACTACATTCTGGGTTCTTTACACGCATCTGCTCATTCAATTCTCACAACTACCATATGAGGTGGTTCCTTCATACCCATTTCACAGGTGAGGAGACTGATGGTCACGATGGTTAACTCTCTAAGCTCTCATTGCTAGGAAATGGCAAAAAATGTGCCTCCGTGGCTCTACTAATCCTGTGATGCCAAGCTTGGATGCAACCACTAGGTTTTCCTGCCTGCCTTTCCAAAACATGAGTTTTCAAAACACGGGAAAGTGTCAAGGGGCTTGATGTGGCTGTAAAATGAGTGCTGGAAAGTAAAACATGAGGCTGGTGATATAGTCAAGGACCTTTCTGTGGAGCGCTTTGAATGCTAGGCTGAAGATTTTATGGTTCCATTTATAGGTCAACATTTCCCAAACTGGAATTCTGCAAAACACTATTTTACAAGATCTAAATAAGTGAGCTCTGGACAAAGAGGGAGTGGGAGGGAGATTCATTATGCAAATGATTTGGGATACATAGCTTCAACGAAGCTGAACCCATTTTATTTTTGCTGCAGGACTTGTCAGAGCCTCTATCATAAAAGTGGGCATTTTAATTGTCCAAGAGACAGAAAAAGTACTTCCAACTTAACTTTTGAGGCGTATTTCTCAATAGCCCACAGAGTAGTGAATTTGGGGATTGCTGGCATAGATGATGGAGATTTAGAGAGGGAATTTAAGGATTTAAGGTCAGATGAGAGGGCTCACCAGGACTGCAGGGAAGGTGACTGAAAAGAATAAGAGGCAGGAGTTAGAGGGTTTGCTGAATTCAAGACCCTCCCAGTCAGGATATGCCAAGGACCGTCAGGAAGAGGAAGTCTGGCTGTATCTGGCCCATTGGCATCAAAGAGAGTCTTCTACTCACAGTGGGTCCAGTGGGGGAAGAAAGTGAATTCATACACATGGCACTATCCAAACAAAGCCATGTTGCCTCTCTGTAGAACAATGGGCTGGCTTTTCAGGGCAATTTAATGGCTGTGGCAAATCGCCCAGGCCATCAATTAAATTCGAATCCAATTTCCTTCCAATGCATTCTCTGCCTTGGGAGTTCCTTTTTAACGTGGAACAAATCTGGCTGATGAGGTGGGAAGATGGATTGGCCAACATGCACAATAACTTTGTCTTCCACAAGGGCCAGCCTCCCAGATCATGCCTCTCCTTCCGAAGGAGGTCACCCAGTATGAACAGAAA
The DNA here is from genome assembly GCF_049354715.1 of Callithrix jacchus. Taxonomy (NCBI): domain Eukaryota; kingdom Metazoa; phylum Chordata; class Mammalia; order Primates; family Cebidae; genus Callithrix; species Callithrix jacchus. The sequence continues at coordinate 196,996,067 of NC_133502.1, forward strand.
ATTAGAATTAGATCACAGGACATTTTAAAAGTGATAAGAGGCAACTTGTTTACCTAGCCCCTCCCTTTACCTAAGGGGAAACTGAGGCTCAGTGGGGGGGGGGCCACATAAACAAGGTCATGCAACCGTTAAATTACCTTCCTAAACGGGTCCTCCAGTTTGAGCCTTTCTCCAGCCCAGTGCACTCCCCTTCAGTAGGCAGGGGGATTTAGCACCTTAATCTGATCATATAACCCCGTCAGCCAAAAACTCCCCAGAGGCATCCCAATGAATTCAGAATAAAATCCGATGGGATGGAGCAGAGGGCACATGGACCACAGTCTCTCCATTTTGGCAGAACTGACATTCGGGCTTTCGATCCTCTGCTGTGGGAAAGGTGCCTGTCCTGTGCATTGTGGGACATTTAGCAGCACTCTTGGCCTCCACCCACTCTACACTGCCCTAGTTGTGACAACTAAAATTTTCTCCCAACATTGCCAAGTGTCCTCTGGGGAGCAGGATTATCCTCAGTTGAGAATCAGTGGCCTATGGAAAATTTCAGAAAGCAAGATGCGTCTGAAGAAGGGTTAGAGAATAAATACCGCCTAGTTCATTTACCTGATGTGAGGGCTTTTGCCCAGCCCTTTACTCTCCAAGGCTCTCTCTCAGTCTCAGGGTTTTTTTTTTAATCTATAAGATGGGAAGGATAATTTCTCTCCTGCAAGGTTTTTGCTCTAGAAGCTAACAGGACAATGGATGTGACTGTGCACTTTACATGAAACAGTGCTTCAAATGTCACATGATTGACTCTGATGCTGTTCGATGCTGTGCTGGTATAATGGCGTGGTGGGGGGGCATTATGGGATGTAATTTTCTCCATGCCCAGAACTCCTGAAGGCAATGGTTCTTAAATGTTAATAGGCTTGTGACTCACCTGGAGTTTTTGGTAAGAATGCAAACACCTTGCTCCCACCTACATCAGTGGGTGTAGCCTAGAAATCTGCCTCTTAAAAATCAGCCCCTGAGATTCTGCTGCAAGTGGTCTCTTACTTGTGTAGGGGAAGCTCCCTCAGAGGTTGAACTAGCAATACCCACTGCTCTCTGGCAGGGGGTCAGGCACTTAAATGAATGCATAAACCCAGAGCAGGAGGAGGAGAAACTGTTGCTAACACCACCCCAGGTCCACACTGGAACCCTAGCCTTGTTGCTTGCTGATCTGAGCATTTATTCATTTTCTGTGTCCCTTTGGAATTCGACATTAATCCTAATCTTCGACGCACCAGCTCCCGCCCTTGCCCTTATTTTTCATTTGCTCTTTATGCAGCGTGACGGCCTTCCGAACATATTTTGCTGCTAGCATCACCCAGTCTCTGATCAAAAATTGCAGTAAAACATCGTCTTGTCATGAGGCTAATAAAGCATGTTATCCTGCCTGTCACAGAAGCTGCCTTACAGATGCTGTTTGTTATCCGCCAGGGTCTGGCATTAATCTCCCTTCCACTCAGCTACAAGGAATAGAGTCTACCATGAGAAGATCAATATTGTATTATCTCAGCCACCGGTGTTGTTCCAGCTATGGCCAATGAGTTGTCATCCTCATGTTACAAGTTGAGTGCACAAAGGAAAAGGACAAGAAAAAGAGGGAAGAGAAGCCAGCCCAGAAGGGGACAAGAAAGACAATGTCAGTAAAAAGAACCCAGGAGAAAGAGTCAGAGGAGGAAGGACAGGAAAAGTGGCGAAGGCCCCTTGCCCCGGCCTTGGACAGACCCAGGGACACTGCTAAGCCTGCTTTTAGAAGGCTTCACGATGACAGTTTCATTTTTCTGAACCTCAGTTTTCATATCTATAAAATGGACCTCCCAAAAGTAAAACCTGGCACAGAAGGATTGAATAAGACGATGCGTGGTAGAATATTTCGCCCAGTTCGTGGCACGTAGGGAGGCCTCAGAGATTATTATAGAGATGTTGTTGTTGTTGTTGTTCTTGTTCTCGTCTTTATTGCTTCCTGGGTAACACTGGACTCGCCACCTTTTCTCCCTGGGCCTCAATTTCCCCAACTCTAAAATTAGAATCCCTTTGCATCTATAAAAGGAAAACAAAACACCAAACGGGAGGCTTAACTTGAAATAGAATTATCAGAGATTTTGGAAACAGAGATGTTAGCACTGACAGCTGTGAGGGGTGTGTGTGGGGGGCGGGGGGCACTCCCGGAGGAGGAAGCAGCATAAGCAAAGATGTCATGTCCAAAAAATGAGAGGCAGATTTATGGAATAGGAGCTATAGATGCCTTCAGTGGTCTGCAAGGAGAGGACGTGGATTCAGATCCTTTAGTAATTTACATTTTAGATTATTGCAGATTTTATCTTTATATCCCTTCTTTATTTCTTCCTCATCAAGACGGGGTCAGGTGGAATAGTGCAGGAGGCATTGCCTTGGGCTTAAAGCCTGGTTGCCTAAGGCTGGCTCTCATGGAAAAGCCCTCCCTGGTGTCTCCTAGGACACTCATCCTTCCTCCTCCTGCCTGGACACCCTGCTCCTGGGCCTTGAGCGTCCAAACCCCATGTTTGGGCAGCCACCTTGAAACTTCATAAAAGGTGAGCCCAGCCCCCTGCATTCATTTCATGCTTAGTTAAAGAGGAAGCTGTGAGAAACAATCCCCATTCAAGGGCATAATGAGATGTCCACTAATGATCCAGATACCAAAATAAGGATGAAGCGTGGCCAGTCAACCTCAGAAGATGGCAATTTGTATTAGAATAATAATGCCTGATTGGCCTCTTTGGGTGCACATGTGTCTGGGTTTTTATTCAAACTATTCATCTGGTGTTTAACGTATCCCTTCATTCCCAAGTCCTTGAAGGATAGGAGCCATAGAACAGCAATAAAATAGTAATTGTTAGTAGTATTTATATAAACAACATTAGGTTTCTGTTGTTCTGTCAGTTACTGCATCGTAGGAAAGCAGCTGTCTGGGCTCTTCATCAAAATCAGAACATTTGCACTAAATCTTTGTTAGCGTCTATTAAATACTAAAGTACCATATCCTGCGACCAGCATGCTGTCAGGAATATTCCTAACAGAAATGAATACGCACATACACCAAAAATATGGAATGGAATTGATATTGTTTGGTTATGTGTTCCCTCCAAATCTCGTGTTGACATGTGATGCCCATGTTGGAGGTGGGGCCTGGTGGGAGGTGTTGGATCATGGGAGCGGATCCCCCCTCTCACGATCATAAATGGCTTAGCATCTTTACCCTGGTGATGAATGAGTTCTCACCCAGTCAGTTCCTGCGATATCTGGTTGTTTACGGGAGTCTGGGACCTCCTTCTTCCCTCTCTTGTTCCTGTTCTTGCCGTGTGATGTCCTTGCTCCTGCTTCATCCTCTGCTGTGAGTAAAAGCTCCCTGATGACTCCCCAGAAGCCCAGCAGATGCTGGCACTGTGCTTTCTGTACAGCCTGTGGATTCATTAGCCAATTAAACCTCTTTTCTTTCTAAACTACCCAGCCTCGGCACTTCTTCATGGCAGCGCAAGAGCGGACTAACAGAGGAGTGTCCACAGTTGTACTACTCATTATCATGAGATAGCAACTGTGAAGCAACTCAAAGGCCCATCAGCTGTGAAATGGATACACTCTGATGTAAACAGATGAATAAATTGTGGTGTTGGCATAAAATGAAATACCACACAGCGGTAAACAAGGAATGAACTACCACTGCATGTAGCAGCATAGACAAATCTTGCGAATGTAATGTCGACTGAAGGAAACCAGATACAAAGGAGAACATGTTGCACAATTAGCCAGTGAATTCGTAAGTAGTCAGAACTGGCCCTCAGTAATAGAAGTCAAAATAGAGGTAACCCTCGAAGAGAGCTAACCAAAAAATTCAGAATGTGCTGGCAATGTTTTGTATATTGATCTGGTTGCTATTTATCCGGGTCTCATTTAAGGAATTTCATCAAGCTGTCTACTTACAAGTGGGGAGACGTTTTTTATGTGTGAGTTACAATCAACAAAAGTTTATGAAAAACATGAAAAGGTATTCTTAGGTCCATTTGACTCTAAATAGAATCTACGTGACATCCTCCACTTTGGGTGCTGGACCCCAAACACGTGATTTGTGTTTGGGCCACAGAAAAACTGAATTTTTACCCAGTGTTCTCATCACTGGGCCAGGTTGCATCTGGTCATCTTATGCCCAGTGGGAAACCCGGACTGTGCAGGCAGGGGTGAAGGGTAAACCTTGGGTTGGCCCTTGCCCCTGTTTCCACAGCCTCAGACAGTTGTGGGTACCTTAGAGAGGAAAAAGCAAGGACTCTGGAATATTTTATATTTCCTTCCATATTCCACAGCGAAGCACCTGGCAGCCACTGGGTTTATGGTGAGTGTTTGTTGAATGACTATATGATGGTATGGATGAATGAATGAATCAACTCATGAGTGAATTAATTTTATTGTGAAAATTAAATATTTTATTTAGAATGCTCTTAACATCACCTATGACAAAATAGAGGTAGTAGTTAAAGGGCTTATATCAAACAGACCTGAGTTTGAATCCCAGACTCATCAGCCTCTCCTGGTGTGTTTGTGGGTGTGTGTATTTCCTGTCTCTGAGCCTCAGTTTCCCCATCTGCAAAATGTAGAAAGCAATAGTCCCCATATGACAGAGTAGTTCTGAGGATTAGATGAGACAATGCATGTAAACACTTAGCACATTATAATGTTTTAAAAGCGGTAGCCATATTTGTCATTATGAATGAGTTGCTATCGTAATGTGAATGAAGTTGTAGCTATTGTTCATAGGAAAGGGAAATGGTGTGTTTCCTTCTCCATCTCGCTGCCTCTCCCTCCCTCTCTTTCTCTGTGTCACAAGCTCCACGTGTGCTTAGCCAATCTTGGCAGGGTTGCTGTTGGGTGAATAAAAGGGCATCTTTCCCCTACCCTAGGAAAATGGCCTAGCGCCACCCCATGCAGGCACCGTGCCTGTGAAGGGGGCCAGGTGGGTGTCAGGGCACTGAGGCCCTCTGTGTAGCCCTTGCCAGGTGGGGAGCTGACAATGGCCATTCTGAGGACCATCAGATCTGCCTCCTCCTGTGCTTCCCCAAGCCCCACACCCAGCACCTGCCCACTGGGCAGGCCTGCAAGTGAAGGGAGGCTCTGTGTACTGCCTCAGCCTCAGGCCCACACACATCTGAGGCATTGTTCTTTTTGGCTGTGAGAGCTCGTTAGGCTCTGGGTAGAGGCTGGCTGGACTCCAGGAGGCAGACATCAAGGCCCATGACTCAAAGAATGGAAGAGCCTGGGGCTTGGCATTAGATGATGCCAGCCCACTCCCCCTCATGCACTGGGGCTCCACTGCCCAGTGCCTTGACTCTGGAGGCAGAAGGTAGGGATGATGTGCTGTGCATCTCTGTGTCCTCCCTGCACAAAGCGGTGCTCAATACAGGATTACAGAATGACTGGGAGCTGGGCTGCCATGGGCTGCCATGGGGATCTTAAATTATGATCCATAAGTTTAAGACCATGGATATAGGACCTTGAATACAGAACCATGGATATGGGATCTTAGATATAGGACCAACCGTGGTTATAGAATCATAAATATAGGACCTTGAATCTAGAACTATGGATATAGGGCCATGGATATAGGACCTTCCCTATAGGACCTTGGCTATAGGACCACGGATATAGGACCTTGGATGTGTGACCTTGGCTAGAGAACCTTGGCTATAGGACCATGGATATAGGACCTTGGATCTAGAACTATGGATATAGGACCATGGATATAGGACCTTGGATATAGGACCTTGGCTATAGGTCCATGGATATAAGACCTTTGGATAATAGGCCCTTGGCTATAGGACCTTGACTATGGGACCTTGGCTATTGGACCATGGATATAAGACCTTTGGATATAGGCCCTTGGCTATAGGACCATGGATATGGGACCTTGGCTATAGGACCATGGATATAGGACCTTGGCTATAGGGCCATGGATATAGGACCTTTGTTATAGGACCATGGATATAGGACCTTGGCTATAGGACCATGGATATAGGACCTTGGTTATAGGACCTTGGCTATAGGACCATGGATATAGGACATTGGATATAGGGCCATGGATATAGGACCTTGGCTATAGGACCTTGGCTATGGGACCTTGGATATAGAACCTTGGGTGTGTGACCTTGGCTATAGGACCATGGATATAAGACCTTGGATGTGTGACCTTGGCTATAGGACCATGGATATAGGCCCTTGGCTATAGGACCATGGATATAGGACCATGGATATAGGACCTTGGTTATAGGACCATGGATATAGGCCCTTGGCTATAGGGCCATGGATGTAGGACCTTGGTTATAGGACCATGGATATAGGACCTTGGCTATAGGACCATGGATATAGGACCTTGGCTATAGGACCATGGATATGGGACCTTGGTTATAGGACCATGGATATGGGACCTTGGCTATAGGACCATGGATATGGGACCTTGGCTATAGGACCATGGATATAGGACCTTGGCTATAGGACCATGGATATAGGGACCTTGAGTATAGGGCCATGGATATGGGACCTTGGCTATAGGACCATGGATATGGGACCTTGGCTATAGGACCATGGATATGGGACCTTGGCTATAGGACCATGGATATGGGACCTTGGCTATAGGACCATGGATATGGGACCTTGGCTATAGGACCATGGATATGGGACCTTGGCTATAGGACCATGGATATGGGACCTTGGCTATAGGACCATGGATATGGGACCTTGGCTATAGGACCATGGATATGGGACCTTGGCTATAGAACCATGGATATGGGACCTTGGCTATAGGACCATGGATATGGGACCTTGGCTATAGGACCACGGATATGGGACCTCGGCTATAGGGCCATGGATATGGGACCTTGGATATAAGGCCATGGATATGGGACCTTGGAAATAGGGCCATGGATATAGGACCTTTGGATATGAGCACTTATTACCATTGGCCTTCATCATTACCATCATGATCATCAAAGATGATCAGAGTAAGGGGAAAACTTAGAGAGTTGCTCTCAGATTCCTGTCCCCACTCGTGATTAAATCCACAGGCTCCTATTTTTACTTATTATTTAGGTTCAGTGGTCCCCTGGACTACCTCAGCTTCAGTAATTCACTGGAAGGACTCAGAACTCTTAAAAGCCATCATACCCAGGACCATAAGGTTTATCACAGGGAAAAAACACAGACTACAATCAAAAAGGGAAGAAGTGCACGAGGCAGAGTCCAAGAAACCAGGCACAGCTTCCAGCTTTCCTTTCCGTGTGGGGTTCTGTGGACAGCCATGATGTTGTGGGAACACCCACAGAGTACTGCAAACTAGGGAAACTCACCCAACCCTGGCAGCATCCAGGGTTCTATCTGGGGTTGGTCTCACAAGCATGACTGACCACTTGTGTGGCTACCCTTAGTCTTCAGCCTCTCCAGAGGTCAAGCTGATGGCAAGGCCAAGGCCCCGACTGTCAACCACAATATTAGCATGGAGTATCTTGCTAACGTTGGCATTGCCCAAGGCCCCCAGGTACACAAAGACTCTAATCAAGTAGGATATTTCAAGGACTTAGAGGTTACCTCTCTGGAGCCAAGCTCAAGGATCGAACCTTTCTTCAGACTGTGCAGGGTGGAGACCACCCAGACCTGCTAAGTTAATCCTTTACTGTACAGCAGTATACAGATGGTCCAGGATTTACGATGGTTTGACTTATATATTTTTTTGAATTTACGATGGTGCAAAAGAGATACGTATTCAGTACCTCTAACTTTGACTTTTGAGTCAAAATTGTTTATAGTAACTGCATTATAAAATAGGCTTTATGCTAGATAATTGTGTCTAACTCTGGGCCTATGTAAGTGTTCTAAGCATGTTTAAGGTAGGCTAGGCTAAGCTCTCATGTTTGGTAGGTTAGGTGTATTAAATGCATTTTCACCTTAAGATATTTTCCATTTACAGTGGGTTAATCAGGATGTAATCCCATCATAAGTCAAGGAGCACCTATACTGTCATTCCTCTTAAAGTTGTATTTGAAGGAATGGTTCCATTATACGGAGGGTAAGTTGAGGCCCAGCAATGACAATGGACTTTCCAAAGGCCACAGGTTGAGTTAATGAGGCTTTGTGACTGTCCTAACCCAGACCTTTTTCTGTCATACTACAGGCCTCAGTTTACCCATCTGTAAAATGAGGGTGCTAGGCCAGCACCCCTACCTCCTAGGTGCCTTTTGGTGCAGTTATTCTCCCATCTTTTCCTGCAGTCTAGTAGTCATTTGGAGCATCTGGCTGTCAGCTACGTGACAGTGTCCTCCTTCATCCCCAGGAGTAAAATGTCACTGGGTACCTTTTAGCCAGAGCAGAGCCCCTGCTGATTTGTTTGTAGTAGGTGGTGCTCACCCTGGACACAGCCAGGTTAGGATTCGGAGGCTGGCTGGAGTAGAGACATGGAGTAAATATAGCCCCTTCCCTCGCCTCACTGGGGCATAAGTGTGTGGGTCAGCCAGCCCTGCTTCAAATCCTGGCCTTGCCACCTACCAGCTGTGGTGAGTGGGGCTCTGAGTTTTCTCGCCATTAAAATGAAGTTGACAGTAACAAAGCCACTGTTGTCCCCGTTATGTCTAAAGAGAGTACAGTTCCATCTCTTAAGTGAGACCAGTTAAGCCTTGCATTTGTAACACTGCTTTCAACGTCTAAAACCCAACCCTTGCCTTGCCCCAGTGTTTCTTTAAGGTTAACCACTTGAAGATGATTGTCCAAAGTTTACAAAGCAGAAACTTGAGGTTTTGAGAGATGGAATTTGCTCAAGGTCACATGGCAGCTTGAGAGCAAAACCAGTGCTAGAACGCAGGTCTCCTAATTTCCCAGATCTTCTCTTTTTTCGTTGTTTGTTTGTTTGTGAGATGGAGTTTCTCTCTTACACCCAGGCTGGAGTGTAGTGGCACCATCTCTGCTCACTGCAGCCCCCCACCTCCTGGTTCAAGCAATTCTCTTGCCTCAGCCTCTGGAGTAGTTGGGATTACAGGCACCCAAAACCATGCCCAGCTAATTTTTGTATTTTTAGTAGAGACGGGTGTTAGCCATGCTGGCCAAGCTGGTCTCAAACTCCTGACCTCAGGGGATCCACCCACCTTGGCCTTCCAAAGTGCTGGGATTACAGGTGTGAGCCACTGTGCCTGGCTAATTTCCCAGGTATTTCTTTTTTACCTCTGAGCACATCCTTGTAAGTATCCAGGAAGGCCAAGCTGCTCTTTATTCTTGTCTGGAAATCTGAGCAAACAGGTGGAGAGAAATTGTTAACTTATTCATGATTGCTTTTAAACTCACTTGGCAAACTGTCTGGATTCATTCCCAAGTATTATATTTCTCTACATAGGTAATTGAAGTATAGTATACAGGTAATTGAATCCAGATAGATTTCCCACTCTGAGCTCCCTCTCTATGCTGCCTGGTGTGTCTATCTCCCTCCCTCGATGACTCACTGATTTTTTTGTGTGTACACACATAAATCACACTGCATTCCTCTCCCCCTCGCTGGCTACCTGCAAGAAATCACAAAGCTGCACCACCAGACGCAAAAGGAGTGGGGGCGGGTGGTGTGCAAGGGGAGGTGGAGATAGAGGAGGGAAGGAAGGGGAGTGTTTAAATGCTAATCAGTTGGCATTGATGTCAGCCACAGTTAATCAGACTGCTAAAGATACAAGGGCAAGATCATGCTCCTGTGCCAGCCTCTCTGGGCTCGTTCACAGGGAAGATGGATGCAGGACCCAGCCAACGCTCTAATGAGATGTAACTGGACATACAAGAATGTTCAAGGCTTTCTGAACCCAACACGAATTACAAAGGAGGCCCATTCGTGGGGGAGAAGCCAGCTCACAGAAGACGATTATCCAGTAATTACTCTTGTAGCCGAAACACTGAGTCTTTTTTTTTAAATAGCCTCTCTGTCACCCAGGCTGGAGTACAGTGGCGTGATCACATCTCACTGCACCCTCTAACTCCTGGGCTCAAGCAATCCTCCCACCTTGGTCTCCCAACGTACTAGGATTACAGGTGTGAACCACTGCACCCAGACTGAAAGAATCTTTTCTTGCCTGCACAAGCTTTCCCACCTAACACCTGCTGCCAGTCCCCCAAAGCCCCCTAGGTTTCTGCAGCAGACTCAGGAGGTATCCAGGGTATGAGTTCACATGTGCAGTTTGGTGTGCTGTTTAGGGTGGCAAAAATCCCCGCTCCATCTGTGTGACCGTGGCATATTCCAGGAAATGAAGAGAACAGCAAGAAATTAATCAGTTAGGCTTCGGTTTGACCTCCTAACACTAAAGCAAGCCATATGAGTTACGTGGAGGAGCTGCCTTCACGCGCTCTGCTTGTAAGTCCAAGCAGGTTTATCTGGGATCACGTTCACTAAGAAGTAACCTCTGTGATAACCACTAGCATAAACCGTCTACATATCTACACCTCATCACTTAAAGAGGTCGACTGTGTCATACATGCCAAGTCTCATTCTCAGCACTGCAGACACATTCATGATTCATTCAGCAGATGTTGACTGAGGGCCTACTATGTGTCAGGACCACGGCCACAGAACGGGCTCTGGGGAGACAGTGATGAATAGGATAGACATGATCTCTGTCCTCCAGAAACTTCCTCCCCGTAGAGAAGACAGGAAGGAAGTCAGGTAATTATGAGTGTGATTAATGCCTTGGCTTATTTCTTTGGTGGTGTTGAGAATTGAGAGAAGGACAGTGAATCCAAGTGAAGATAACAGAGAATGAAAATGCTGGATATCTTAGAAGAGAGGGAACGAGAGAGAGAGTGGTTGATTGAACTCAGGCGGACTGAAATAATTTTGTCGCCATGAGGCAGGCAGTGAGATATGAGGATGGGGAAATTTGCTGGGACAGATCACCGGGAACCCTCCAGGGAGAGGTAAGGAGTTCAAGGCTTACAGGCAGGACCACCGGCCAAGGAAGGGGTGGTTTAGAACGATCTCTCTGGCTTCTGCGGAGGCCGCAAGGAGTTCATGGAGTGAGGCCCAGGCGGGAAGCAGGGCTTCTCCTAACACTTGCTCTGGGAATAACAGGATACCTAAAAATATTTGAAATTTGGTTTTAGATTCAGGGTGTCCATGCGGAGGGCCTCACATGAACGCATTGTGTAACGATGTGGTCTGGGCTTCTAGTGTACCCGTTACCAAACTAGTGAACCTGGTGCCTGATAGGTAAGTTTCCAACCCTCACCTCTCTTCCACGCTCCCTGCCTTTGGAGTCTCCAGTGTCTGCTGTCTCCATCTTTATGGCCATGAGTGACCATTGTCTTGCTTCCACTTCTAAGTGAGAACATGCGGTATTTTGTTTTCTGTTTCTGAGTTAGTTCACTTAGGACACACCTCCAGTTCCATTCATGTTGCTGCAAAGGACATGATTTCATTCCTAAAAATGTCTTTTTAAGAGACAGCTTGCTCTCCTGGTTTCTCTTGTGGTGGGACCCAGGTTCTTAGGTGTAATGTGACAATGAGATGGGTTCCATTTACTAAAAGGAATGAGTGTTTTAAAAATGAAAGAAAGGAGGGAGGGAGGAAGGAAGACAAAGAGAAAGAAAGGAAAGGAAGGAAATAAGGAAGGAAGGAAGGAAGGAAGGAAGGAAGGAAGGAAGGAAGAGGGAGGGAGCGAGAAAGATGGAAAGAAAGAGAAAGAGAGGAAGGGAGGGAGGGAGGAAGAAAAAGAAAGGGAAGGAAGGAAGAAAGAAAGTGAAAGGGAAGGAGGGAGGGAGAGAGAAAGAAAAAGAAAGAAAGAGAGAGAGGAAGGAAGGAAGGAAGGAAGGAAGGTGGGCGGGAGGGAGGGAAGGAAGGAAGAAAAAAACGAAAAGTGGAGCTCATCCAACTTCCCACCCAACCATGTTGAATGACTCCCCAGTGCCTCGACTTCCCACGGACAGTTACGTATTTCCCTTGGGCATTTCGCACGCTCTGTCTGTGGCTGCACAACAACACTGCAAGTAATCACCTTAGGCGACTTTTTTCAGAGTGTCGAGCAGAACCTAAGGGACGACCGTTAGATGGTCTCCTGGTTTAGACAGACCCAGTATTGAGATTTTCTTAGTCTCTCCTCCCACGAGGGTGAACTGCCTGTGGGAGAATGTGATGGGGCTTTGCTTCCAGCCTCACTTTCCCATCCAGCCACTGACTCTGAGAGGAAGAGGAAGGCTGGGGGTCTTGGGATTTTCCTGTGCCATGACATTGGAGGTATTGAATCACAGAGAGTCAATCGATGATCCCAGCCTCCTTCCCTTCTTTCTTGCCTCTCATTTCTCTCACTGCCAATAAATGCATCTCCAGGTTGAGGAAGAACATGGAATAGAGATCTGTCCATGTTCATCCTGAGGACAAAATTGGCGAAGAGACCAGGCACAGTGGCTCACGCCTGTAATCCCAGCACTGTGGGAAGCCAAGGCGGGTGGATCACTTGAGGTCAGGAGTTTGAGACCAGCCTGACCAACATGGTGAAACCTGTTTCTACTAAAAATACAAAATTAGCTGGGCGTGGTGGTGGGCATCTGTAATCTCAGCTACTTGAGAAGCTGAGGCAGGAGAATCACTTCAATGTGGGAGGCGGAGGTTGTAGTGAGCTGGGATCGTACCATTGCACTCCAGCCTGGGCAACAAGAGCAAAACTTTGTCTCAAAAAAAAAGAAAGAAAGAGAAGAAAAGAAAATTGGGTGAAAAGAAAGGAAGTTAGAATAACCGATCTATGAGAATGCTGAGGACCAGGCTGTGGCAGTTTTCATCAGGCTGGGGCCTGGGCACTTGGTCTGGTGTAAGTAGTGTGTACACCCGGCTCCCTGCCACCCATGCACAGCTGCGTTCAGAACTGTAGAATTTCTGGAAATGTCATCAGCTCCTCAGCATTTGCTAAATGCCCTCAAACACCCCTCCTCCTGCTTCTCCTTCAGTATTCACCGGATGTGTGGCTTGCGTTAGGCATTGCGATAGATGATGTGTCTCCTACTCTAACCTCCTTCCTTCCTCCCTCCTCATCCCACCTTTGATGTAACAGAAATCAAAGTGTATACACGTTTTCTTTTCACTCAGTCCTCCCTCAACTTAGCTTTCATAGAAGATACAGGGCAGAGCACATTTTTGCATGCCGGACACCAGCATAGGAGGCTTGTGAGGTTCCCAGACAGCTCCTAGATATCCCAGTCATTCTGCATTCAGGACACACATGGTCATGTGAGGTGACACTGCGTGAGTGTCGACCATCTTACGGCCACTGACACTGAGCGAGGAAACAAGTCAGTAGGATACATTCAGATTGCAATAAGGTCTCCGAAGGGAATGAGATAGAAAATCTAAGGGTGATCTTGGAGTTGAGCTGACACTGGAAGGATCAGATGGAGCCAGTCCAGCAAAGATGTCCAGGAAGCTAGTCCCAGGCAGTGGGAGCAGCGTGTAAACCCCTAAAAGTGCAGAATGAATTTAGAAGGTTTAAGGAGCAAGAAAATAATGAAATCCAGTAGTGTGATGCCCCCCGCTGTGTTCTTTTTGCTTAGAATTGACTTGGCTATGCGGGCTCTCTTTTGGTTCCATATGAAGTTCATGGTGGTTTTTTCCAGTTCTGTGAAGAAAGTCAATGGTAGCTTGATGGGGATAGCGTTGATTCTGTAAATTACTTTGGGCAGTATAGCCATTTTCACAATATTAATTCTTCCTAACCATGAACATGGAATGTTTCTCCATCTGTTTGTGTCCTCTCTGATTTCATTGAGCAGTGGTTTGTAGTTCTCCTTGAAGAGGTCCCTTACGTTCCTTGTGAGTTGTATTCCAAGGTATTTTATTCTTTTTATAGCAATTGTGAATGGCAGTTTGTTCTTGATTTGGCTTTCTTTAAGTCTGTTATTGGTGTAGACTACAAGGCTACAGTAATCAAAACAGCATGGTACTGGTACCAAAACAGAGATATAGACCAATGGAACAAAACAGAGGCACTGGAGGCAACACAACATATCTACAACTATACAATCTTTGATAAACCTGACAAAAACAAGCAAGGGGGTAAGGATTCCCTGTTTAACAAATGGTGTTGGGAAAACTGGCTAGCCATGTGCAGAAAGCAGAAACTGGACCCCTTCCTGACACCTTACACTAAAATTAACTCCAGATGGATTAAAGACTTAAACATAAGACCTGGCACCATAAAAACCCTAGAAGGAAATCTAGGCAAAACTATCCAGGACATAGGAGTAGGCAAGGACTTCATGAACAAAACACCAAAAGCATTGGCAACAAAAGCCAAAATAGACAAATGGGACCTAATGAAACTCCACAGCTTCTGCACAGCAAAAGAAACAGTCACTAGAGTGGATCAGCAACCAACAGAATGGGAAAAAATTTTTGCAGTTTACCCATCTGACAAAGGGCTGATATCCAGAATTTACAAAGAACTCAAACGGATTTACAGGAAAAAAACAAACAAGCCCATTCAAAAGTGGGCAAAGGATATGAACAGACACTTTACGAAAGAAGACATATATGAGGCCAACAATCATATGAAAAAATGCTCATCGTTACTGGTCATCAGAGAGATGCAAATCAAAACCACATTGAGATACCATCTCACGCCAGTTAGAATGGCGATCATTAAAAAATCTGGAGACAACAGATGCTGGAGAGGATGTGGAGAAAAAGGAACACTTTTACACTGTTGGTGGGAGTGTAAATTAGTTCAACCATTGTGGAAGGCAGTGTGGCGATTCCTCAAGGCCTTAGAAATAGAAATTCCATTTGACCCAGCAATCCCATTACTGGGTATATATCCAAAGGACTATAAATTGTTCTACTATAAGGACACATGTACACGAATGTTCATTGCAGCACTGTTTACAATAGCAAAGACCTGGAATCAACCAAAATGCCCATTGATAATAGACTGGATTGGAAAAATGTGGCACATATACACCATGGAATATTATGCAGCAATCAGAAATGATGAGTTTGTGTCATTTGTAGGGACATGGATGAATCTGGAGAACGTCATCCTCAGCAAACTGACACAAGAACAGAAAATGAAACACCGCATATTCTCACTCATAGGCGGGTGATGAAAAATGAGAACACATGGACACAGGGAGGGGAGTACTAAACACTGGGGTCTATTGGGGGGAAAAGGGGAGGGCCAGTGGGAGGGGCAGGTGGGGAGGGATAGCCTGGGGAGAAATGCCAAATGTGGGTGAAGGGGAGAAGGAAAGAAAAACACACTGCCATGTGTGTTCCTACGCAACTGTCTTGCATGCTCTGCTCATGTACCCCAAAACCTAAAATCTAATAAAAAATTTAAAAAAAAGAAAAAGAAAGAAAATAATGAATGTGGCCATACTGCCATGAGAAAGGAAAAAACGGTGAGAGAAGATGTTGGAGAGGGATGCCCAAGGCCAGACACAAAAGACTCTCAACTCATTGCCAGGAATTTCAATCTTATTCTCAGTATGATGGAAGTCACTGGAAGGGTTCTAAACAAAGAGGTCCTATGATCTGATTTATATCTTAAAAGAACTACTCACCAGCACGGGGAGGTCAAGATGGGTAAATCAGGAGGTCAGAAGTTCAAGACCAGCCCGATCAATGTGGTAAAACCCCATCTCTACTAAAACTTCAAAAATTAGCAGGGTGTGGTGGCGGGTGCCTATAGTCCCAGCTACTCAGGAGACTGAGGCAGGAGAATTGCTTGAACCCAGGAGGCGGAGTCTGCAGCGAGCTGAGATTGCGCCATTGCACTCCAGCCTGGGCGACAGAGTGAGACACCGTCTCAAAAGAGAGAAAGAGAGAGAGAGAAGAAAGAAAGAAAGAAAGAAAGAAAGAAAGAAAGAAAGAAAGAAAGAAAGAAAGAAAGAAAGAAAGAAAGAAAGAAAGAAAGAAAGAAAGAAAGAAAGAAAGAAAGAAAGAAAGAAAGAAAGAAAGAAAGAAAGAAAGAAAGGAAGGAAGAAAGAGAGAAAGAAAGAGGAAAAGAAAAGAAAAAAGGAACTACTCATTCACCCCTGCTATTTTTTTTCAACTTAAATCACAAAGTCCTAACATTTGATCATATCCAAGGGCTCATCTGGTATAAATCTTGACTGAGGATCAGTTGTGGAGACCTGGTGGGAAATCCGTAGCACCTGGTATCCTATCTACATATGGAGAGTCCCATCTGCCCTGCCACAGGTGGAGGGCCATCAGAGGCCATGTGATAGAACTGCAAAATCAGGGCTCCTAGGAAGAGCATGCTAGGTGAAGGCCAGGTCACTTGTGCTTCATCCACTAATAAACAAGGCAATGAGACCTGTTTAGAAGGTTCTCCCGAGACTCTGGGCTGTTCGTCAGCTTGGAGGAGTGTGGGGGAAGGCTTGTAACTCACCACACTGATCCTCACCTCTGATTTTAACCAAGTGAAAATAGGCACGAAGAACCAGACAAAATCAGCTTCGTTGCTAGTGACTCAAAGCTGCAGATCATTGCTGGATACATGAACTGTGTCCTTTTCAAATGACTTGATTTGGGTACCCAGGCACAAGTAGAGAAGCCTGGGAGCAGAAAAAGAGAGAGACAGAGAGAGAGAGAACCAAACTTCCAACCTTTCAATCCAGTGACTCTGCCCTGGAAATATTAACAGGATTCGACGGATACCAGTGACTTCTTAACACCTCCAATCAGATAATCCTTCCTTTCTCTGGAGAAGGGAGGGGAGGATGGAGAGGTAGAGCCCACATGTCTTTTCTTGGGGACTCCCTGTGGGGCGAGGGGTGGGAGCCAATTTCCCTGCTCTCCACGGAGCTGTGGAGCTGCGAGACCAGTTAGGAAACCTGAGAAGGCAGGGCTTTGTTCTCTGCCCTCCTTTGAAATTGAAGTGACAAAGGGAGTTAGTTATTTCTTCTTTAATCATTGCTATAAAAATAGCATGTGTGTGGCAACACAATCGAACTGTACAAAATGATACACAATAAAAAATGATTCTCTTCGAGCCCAAACCTCAGTTCTACTCTACTGAGGCAAAGCCCATTACCTGGTTGAAATGTACACGCGTGAGAAATGCCCACCAGCCTTGCTTGATTGTTCTCGCTTCACACAGAATGGTGTCGACACACCGCTATGCCTTTTTTTTGAGACGGAGTTTCGCTCTTGTTACCCAGGCTGGAGTGCAATGACGCGATCTCGGCTCACCGCAACCTCTGCCTACTGGGTTCAAGCAATTCTCCCGCCTCAGCCTCCTGAGTAGCTGGGATTACAGGCACTCGCCACCATGCCCAGCTAATTTTTGTATTTTTAGTAGAGACAGGGTTTCACCATGTTGACCAGGATGGTCTCGATCTTTTGACCTCGTGATCCACCCGCTTCGGCCTCCCAAAGTGCTGGGATACAGGCGTGAGCCACCGCACCAGGCTAGTTACATAGTTTTTGAATAAGTAATAGTCTCCCTATAAGTACATGCATACATTTATACACATACATATACGTACATACGCATATAAGGAAAGGTCTATAGTGAAAACTCTCCTTTCCACCTCATTCCTCATCACTCTATTTCCAATCCCCACCTCCCCTATAACCAGCCTAGTATGTTTCTTGCGTATTCTTTCAAAGCTTCCTTCTGCACAGGTAAGCAAATGCAAATATACATAGCCTTATTTTCTCTCCCTGTTTTTTCACGAAAGATAGCATACTCTGCAAATCATTCTGCATTTTGGTTTTGTGTTCTTTTTAGAAAGAACAGGGCTTCTTTGTTGCTAGTAGGATGAAGCAGCCAATTTGTCTATATAGTCTGAAAACATTTCTAAAACTGTACCCTACACCTCCACCTCTCCCCACGCCACCCTTATGAACAAAGAAGTGTCATCACCGATTAATTCTGAGCTGTTCACCTTCCCTGCATCTATATCGACATAGAGTTGAACCCAAGGGAAGCCTGCTGTTCAAAGAACTCATTTATCAAAATTTGCCTATTTTTAATTGACAAATAAAATGATATGTATTTATCACAAACAGCATGATGTTTTGAAATATGCAGACACCGTGGAATGGCTAAGTCAAGCTAATTTACACATGCCCTGCTTCACACGCTGATGCGTTTTCGTGGTAAGAACACTTACGATCTACTCCCTTAGCAATTTTTAAGGATACGATATTTGCTATTCACCATAGTCATCGTGTCATACAATAGATCCCTTGAACTTATCCTGCCTATGCTTTGGCTTAAATTATTGTCCCTTCTAAGACTCCTGTTGAAATTTAATTCCCAGTGTGACAGTATTGAGAGGTGGGGCCTTTAAGACGCTACTGGATCATGAGGGCTCTGCCCTCACGAATGGATTAACCACTCCTGAATTAATGGATTAATGGATTAATGGGTTATCATGGGAGTACGACTGGTGGCTTTATAAGAAGCAGGAGAGAGAGAGAGATGAGCATGTTAGTATGCTCCGCCCTGCAACCACATGATGTTCTGTGTCACTTTGAGACTCTGTAGGGAGTCTCCACCACGAAGAAAGCTCTCACCAGATGGCAAGCTATGGACTTCTCAGCCTCCAGAATTGTAAGAAATACGTTTCTTTTCTTTACAAATTACCCAGTTGCAGTGTTCTGTGATAAGCAGTAAACTAAGAAATCCTAACTGAAATTGCGTATCCTCTGACCAACATCTCCCTAACCGCTACCTACCCCTGCCCACAGCCCTGGAAAACACCGTTCTACCCTCTACTTCTGTGAGTCCAACTTTTTAGATTTCACTGCATTTTAATTTTTAACCTGACAAAATCCTTGGCCATCTCTCCTCTTCAGTCCATAGATAGCTTCATCATTCTCTTCTCTCAGCTGCGTGGCATTCTACCTGGGTGATCTGCAATTGATTTAATCTTATTGATGTATACTTGATTTATCCTCTAGTCTTTTGCTACTACAATTAGGGCTGTATTGCTCACCCTGTCTACATATCATTTTGCACATGGACAAACATCTCTCTGTAGGATAAATTCCCAGAAGCAGACTCATGAGTCAAAGGAACGACATATAATTTTGAAAGTTCTTGCCATTTATACTCTATGTTAATCACCAGTAACTTCATCTCATTCCTTTAAACCTCACAGATATTTTAATGTGTTTCTACAATCATGTAACTAGTCCCCCATAGATGGAGATGTATGTTGTTTCCAGATTTTTGCGACCATAAACAATGCTTTGTATTGTGAATACTTTGCAACACCCTGATACATGTCAACCACCTTTGGGACATGACCAGGCAGCCTGTTTACCTAAAAATTAATTGCTGTTCAAATGAAGCCTCTTTGTTCTCAGTCCATTGAACCCGGACTCTCTTCCTAGCACTCATAGATCTCCAGTCTGACCTGTTACATAAACTCTGGTTGATGTGGAGCACGTCTGCAAAGCACCCTAGAATAGGCTTCCTGGATGCTCTTAAGAAAAAAGTGTGGTGAGGCAGGTGAAAGGTTGGGACCAACAGTCAGCACAGCTTCAGGTAGAAATCAGCATCCGGAGCAAGCTAGAGACTACCTCAAAAATCATCAAGGGGGCTTTTTAGAAGCACACCGTGCCGGTATCCAGCTGCCCCAGATTCCAATTTAGACCATCTAGTCAAAATCATCAGAAATGAAATGCTGACTTCACTGCTGAAGAGCAGCAGCACTCTCAAGCAGAGTTGGCGGGGGCATAAATAGGTTCAGACTATTCTGGAAGGTGATTTTTTTTCTACGTCAATCAAAATTTTAAATGTGTAAATCTTTTGGCTGAGCAATGCAACTTCTAGGACGCTCTCCTTAAGAAATTATGTGAATGTGTTCACCAAAAATACGTATTAATTGCAGTACTAATTGAAGGAAGAAGAGAGGGGAATGGCAATAATTTGAATATTAATCAATAGGAGACTGGTTTGATGATGTCTATGTTTATATTTTAATGTAATTATTCAAAAAGAGTGAAGTGACTATGTGAATTCTAGCACGAAAGCCCACGACTTCTAAGTACAAAGTCAGTGGTAGAATACTAATGGGATGGAATACCACAGCAGCAAAACAGGAATCCATCACAGCTACGCTTATCAACACTTTGTGGATGAATTCCATAAAGCATCGAGCAACAACAACAAAAACAGAAAAAAAGGCCGGGCGCGGTGGCTCACGCTTGTAATCCCAGCACTTTGGGAGGCCGAGGCGGGTGGATCACGAGGTCAAAAGATCGAGACCATCCTGGTCAACATGGTGAAACCCCGTCTCTACTAAAAATACAAAAAATTAGCTGGGCGTGGTGGCGCGTGCCTGTAATCCCCAGCTACTCGGGAGGCTGAGGCGGGAGAATTGCCTGAATCCAGGAGGCAGAGGTTGTGGTGAGCCGAGATCGCGCCATTGCACTCCAGCCTGGGTAACAAGAGCAAAACTCCGTCTCAAAAAAAAAAAAAAAAAAAAAAAAAAAACAGGAAAAAAGCAGTTTTCAGAAGAATTCCTATGGTATGACAGCATTTATATACTATTTTCAAATGTGCCACACCAAACAAATGCATGTAATAAATAATAGCAGTAAAATAAGAAGGGCACATAATATACAAGAATGCTAAATGACACATTCAGGACAGTAGTTCGTTCCGGGGGGTGGAGAAGGAGATGGAGAATATCATGGGGGAGGAAAGGCAGCGGGTTCGACTGTATCAGGAGTGTTCCATTCCTTAAGATGAAGGTGCACATATGTGGGTTTTTGTTGCGTTAGCCTTAAACTCTTTTTCATTGACGGAAATATTCCAAAATGTGTGACTCAGTAAGTGACATAACAATATATGACATACAATAACTTTGTAAATGTTCCGCCAGTTAGGAATGGCATCTCTGTTCACGATGGTCGGCAGGCTGCTGCGTGAGCTCCGCGTTTTACCGGGATGATTTCATTTTCCTCTCTAATAACTCCAAAAGACAAGGCTGGGGAAACCCCACCTTACAGATGAGAAAGGTGAGCCCCAGAAGAGGGGAGTGACTGTCTGTGGTCCTACTGAGAGTAACAAGGAGCTGAATCCAGAACACAAAGTGTTCTGACTCCCAATCTCACTCCCCTAGGTAGTATTTTGCCTTTTTTTAAAGTAAAAATGTGGAACTGTTTTTACATCAATACATTTTACTCAGAGATAAAACAAGACTTGACCAGGTGCGGTGGCTCACGCCTATAATCCCACCACTTTGGGAGCCCAAGACGCATGGCACTTGATCTCAGGAGTTCAAGACCAGCCTGGTCAACATGGAAAACCCTGTCTCTACTAAAAATACAAAAAAAAAAAAAAAATTAACCGGGTATGTTGGCTCGGCTGTAACCCTAGCTACACCAGAGACTGAGGTAGGAGGATCGCTTAAACCCAGGAGATGGAGGTTGCAGTGAGCTGAGATTGTGCCACTGCACACTCCAGCCTGGATGACAGAGCAACACTCCATCTCAAAAAAAAAAAAAAAGAAAAGAACCCTAACAACAGTTTCAACAAGATGACAATTAACATTGATACCCTGTAGAAGGCAGGATTGGTGAACAGAGCAGGGGGAGGGCAGTGCTTGATTTCTTACCTCTCAGGTATTCTTGACTTTTTTGAATAAATGATTTCACAGGAAATATTTGAAGATGTGGGAAAGAGGAAAAGTGCACAGGAAACAATGTCAGAAAGTGTCTGACTCTACCCGTTTTCTCTCCATGATCTTGAACAAGTCACTTCCCCTTTCTGAGCCTTTTTTTTTTTTTCTACCTATAAAACGGGAAAAACAAAATGTCAACTTTACAATATTGCTTGGAGGTCGGAATAAGATCGTAAGAGGAAATGAACTCTGTGGAGTATAAATCGCCATTTGAACGTCAGTGTTGTTAGCCTGGGCTTACAGGCAGAGTTGCAACTGACTGACAGGGAAGACCCCTGTTGTCCCCAAGGCCACCACCCTCTCCCTTTTGTTCCAGAAGTTCTTCTTAAAGTCTAAATGGGATCAACACTATGACTCTATCTCAGGTGGACCTCGGGGTGCCAGTAGCTGTTGCCTGGCCCAGTGACGAGCATGTAATAAGTGCTGAATGAATGAATGAATGATAAATGAATGAATGAAGTGATGATCAAATGTGCCTGAGACAGGGAAACTCAGCCCTCACCAAATCCAACTTCTTTATCTATAAAATAGAGATTAAACAAACACCTTCTCCAGCTCTAAAATTAAATGATACAAGCAACACAAAGCTGATCATTTCCAGGAATTGAGAAGGAAGACTTTCTCAGTCCTGAGGGCAGTGTCAGGTCACCTCTGTGTCTTGTTCACTGTGGCTAACCCAGTGGGCTTTAATGAGAGTCAATGGTGCCACCCAGGAAACATCTGGCAGTGTTTGGAATCATTTTTGGTTGTCACAACTGGGAAGGGGGTGGGGGCAGGGTACGCAGGTTGGGGGAGGTTTGCTGCTGGCATCGAGTGGGTAGAAGCTAGGGATCCTGCTCAGCCTTCTACAGTGCATGGAGCAGCCCCTTGTCACCCAGCAAAAACCATCCCACCTACATGTCGAAGGCATGAAAGTAACTGGGAATAGAATTAATTCTATGCCCTCATCTATCCAGACGTTTCTGGCTTTGTTTTTAGTTTTGTTTGACGTGCTCTGCTGTGGTTTTTCAAGCCTCAAACAGCCTCATTCTTTCACTTTTTTTTTTTTTTTTGAGACAGAGTTTCGCTCTTGTTACCCAGGTTGGAGTGCAATGGCGCAATCTCGGCTCACCGCAACCTCCACCTCCTGGGTTCTCCTGCCTCAGCTTCCTGAGTAGCTGGGACTACAGGCATGCACCACCATGCCCAGCTAATTTTTTGTATTTTTAGTAGAGACGGGGTTTCACCATGTTGACCAGGATGGTCTCGATCTCTTGATCTCATGATCCACCCACCTCGGCCTCCCAAAGTGCTGGGATTACAGGCGTGAGCCACCGCGCCCAACTCTTTCATTTCTACTGATGCGCTGCGTTGACTCTGGACCACCGCTTCCCCTCTTTGAACCTCATACTCCCTTGCTGGGCAGTTTGTAACCATGATCTCCAGGAGATCTTTTGATCTTTAAGATGTGATATTTATTTTCGGTTTTGTGCTCGTTGGGTCCAAACAAACTACCGAGGCAGGTTGGGCGAGTCTTTATTGTGGAGTCTGAAGCATAAGAAATAGCCATTGGCTTGGATGTTAATGAGGATTCGAATATGACTAACATTTCTGCAGAACCTTTTACCAAAAATGCATCCGTTGACTGACCTGCCAGTCCAGCCTCCTAAAGGTAGTCACTGTAAATGGGGCCATGAGGGAATAATCATCATCATCTCTCCCAGGAAACTGCATTCCAAAGGGGCTCAGTGACTCAGTCAGCGAAGTGCTTCTGTGATTACAAATGCGTGTGTGTGCTTCTAGACCTCTCAACCGCCAGGGGCTAGAGACAGCATCTTGAAGTCAGCTCATTCTGTAAATATTTATTTCATTTAAGAAAGTCTTAAGTACTTATTATGCGTATTTTGGAAAATGCCAAAAAAATAGGAAGGAGAAAATACATCATTAAAAACAGTCCCAGCCCCCAGAGGCCACTAGGGCCTCCATCTTAGTGCCGTTCTTCAAGTCAAAACACGGTTCTCTGCGTTGCAATTTGTCTTGCTTGGCTGCTTCTAGTCATTTTCAAACATATCATAGAATTTTATTTCTCGTTCTTTTCACTGAACATTATAGCAGTAACACCTCCCAGGTCTCATTTCTTCACTCACACCACCTCGTGCCTGCACGATGAAATGTTATGCTGCCACTTGGAATTCCATGCCTCTCCCAGTATTCTGCTGTGGCTGGGCATTTAAGATGCAAACCTTCAGCTTCAAAGCTTGTGCTTTTTTTTTTTTAAGTGGCATTTTGGCTCTGTTGCCCAACCTGGAGTGCAGTGGCACGATCTCGGCTCACTGCCACCTCCACCTCCTGGGTTCAAATGATTCTCCTGCCTCAGCCTTCCAAGTAGCTGAATTACAGGCATCCACCATTACGACTAGTTAATTTTTGTATTTTTAGTAGAGACAGGGTTTCACCATGTTGGCCAGGCTGGTCCAACTCCTGACCTCATGATCCACTAGCCTTGGTCTCCCGAAGTGCTGGGATTACAGGTGTGAGCCACCGCGCCCCGCCCAGCTTGTGCCTTTTCTTTTTTCACTTTCATGGGATGTTCCCAGTCTAATCGCCCGTCTTCCCATCAAAGTTAGAAAAAAGGGAGAGAAAGAGATATACGCTGCCTCCCCAACTCAGATGGCAGAACAAATGTTCAGTTGCCTTCTACATGGCACGGCTCTGTCCCTTGGAGGAAGAGCAACATCGGCATGTATTTGAGAAAAGCTCCATCTCTTCTGTTTGATCTCTGTAGTTGGTTAGCAGTGTGTGTCTGTTTCCGTAACTCCTTGAGGGCAGGGGCCATACCTTAGAGTGTTCACTCACTTGTGCTGAATGTCAACGGTAGGAGAGAGTAGACACCCTACACTTTGATTGATTGAGCACATTTGAGTAGAGCACTGAATGTACATGACAAAGGAATAATCAGATAAATGTGACGATCGTGATTTAAAATTGTAAATATTCTGAAAAAAAAATGTGTTAATTTAACTCAGTGGCCACTGGGCACCAAGAAAAGCAAGGGTATTGGAGCAAGTTATAAAGTTGCTGGATAAGGAGTTTCGTCCCCATGATGTAATAATTCTTCTCTCCCTGGACGTCATCATGGGCATATTCTGATTGCTCCAGTGGGACCGGGTCTTGCATCTGGCCAACATCCTGGCTAAGAAGGAGGCCTGTGGCTGCCTGCATTGCAGACTACAGGTGTGCATCATCTGTGTTGGACCTGGCCTTAAGTTTGGAGCCAGCTAACAAGATCCCAGCTTGGGTATGATTAAGGAGGAGGGGATGGTAGGTCCCCAGAGATGAATTTATCTGGTGGGTACAAAACTCCCCTTGATGGTCAGGTTTTCAGTGGGAAAGAGCTGACTCCGAACCCAGCTGGGTTTCCTTCCTAAAGTGCTTTGTAGCTGCTGTGGTTAGCACCCTTGTACCCTGGGGGACCCGGAGAGTAAGAACAGCAGCTGGGAAGAGGAAGCCAATTAGGGAACCTGTTTTCTTGCACTTTTTTCTGTTCCTTTGACTGTTCTTGGGTCTCAGAGGACTGGGATTGCTAGGGGAGATCACAAGCCTTGGAAAGAGCCTAAGAGCCAATGCCTGCTGCACAAATCCAAACTTTGTTTTCTGCTACCTGCGTCCTCAGGCACTTGGAAGACAAAACAGACAGCTGAACCTCAGTGAGGTTCAAGAACTTGCCCAGTCTAACTCTGTAGCCTCACTACTCCCCACCTTGGTCTAGGAAATCTGCCTGATGCCTGAATGACCTTGACCTGCCCTCACACCACACACTCACGCTGCTCCCAGATACCCCCTCCTGCCCCAGCATCACCCGCGACCTGGAAGGAAGACTGGCTGGTAATCAATGTTACACAACAGGAACATTTGTTGACGCCAGTTGCAAACTGTTGCAGTCTATATAGATTAAGCCACTGCCGCCAACTCCATGAAAGTAAATGAGCCTCTCCAACGACTGCTGAAATAAATTTAAATGACAGCGCCGGAGGGCCTGGAGACTGTCGCCGAGCGAGTGTCTCTCTGCAGAAAATCAACAAGGACAGCTATCAGTCTGAGGGCCTTTGTCTCTGTGATGTAATTTCTCTCTATCCAGACAGCATCTCTGGGATGTCCTGATGGCTCTAGTTTCCTGCTGAGGGGCTGTGATTGCAATGACAAGAGTGAAAACCATGACGGCAGCTGGCGTTTGCTAAGTACTCGCCACGGGTGAGACACCGTCCTAAGTGCTTTGAGTCCATCAACTCACCGAATGATGGCAACCCCAGGAAGGAGGAAATCATAGCCCCATTTGACAGCGGAGGGAACTGAGGCTTGGAGAGTGAAGTCATGTGTCAGTTCTGCACCAGCAATGTGCAGAATTGGGTCTTTAAAAAGCAAACAAAGCTGGTTTCCAGCACCATTCTGCCAGACAGCTGCCTGGGCCGGCCCTTCTTTCAAATGACAAAATGGTTTTCCCTTCAAGACAAAAATAAATCGCAAGGATGGGGACCGAGGTGGGAGGATCACTTGATCCCAGGAGTTTGCAAGCAGCCATAGTGAGATCCCTGTCTCAAGAAAAACAAAATGAATTACAAGGAGTTAGCAAGCTATGCAAGGCCCTCCAGGGCCTGGCCCTTGCCCCCTCCCTCACCAGCTTTATCCCCTGTACCCTCCACTTGTGCTCCCAAACCCCTTGCAATTCCTCTTCTGTGTCCACCTCTGCCCAGCCTCCAAGCCTCTGTGGGTCTCCACGCAGGCCTCTGTTCTGAATCTGCCTCGTGATTCTGAATCCTAAAATATTTCTGTGTTTCCCACAAAGTCACCCATATTCTTTCAGTTTAAAATGTACTGCCCACCCCAACCCTGCTTTTACACTGTTGGTGGGAATGTAAACTAATTCAACCATTGTGGAAGACGGTGTGGAGATTCCTCAAAGATCTAGAACCAGAAAGACCATTTGACTCAGAAATCCCATTACTGGGTATATAGCCACAGGAAGATACATACATGTATGTGCATGTTCATTGCTGCACTGGTCACAATAGCAAAGACATGGAATCAACTCAATGCCATTGATGATAGACTGTATAATGAACATGCGGTACATGTATGCTGTGGAATACTATGCAGCCATAAAGAGGAAGAAGATCATGTCTTTTGCAGGGACATGGATGGAGCTGGAAGCCATTATCCTCAGCAAACTGAGGCAGGAACAGAAAACTGAACACGGCATGTTCTCAGTTATAAGTGGGCGCTGAACAATGAGAACACATGGACACAGGGAGGGGAACAGCACACACTGGGGCCTGTTAAGGGTGGGGTGGGGTGAAGGAGAGCATTAGGAAAAATAGCTAATGCACGCTGGGCTTAATACCTAGGTGAAGGGTTGATAGGTGCAGCAAACCACCATGGCACACGTTTACCTATGTAACAAAACTGCACACCCTGCACATGTGCCCCATAACTTAAAATCAAAACTTAAATTTTTTTTAAAAAAGAGTCTACCCCCGATAAGCCCTGCCAGAGCACACAGCTTGGAAAAGAGAGTGTGGCCTGGTGTCCATCCCCACTCATCCTCTTAGCTGGATGTCTTTGTGCAGGGAACAATCTGCCCGACTGTACATGGCAGACCTGTCCTGCAGACGGGGTTAGGGGCCTGTCCTCTCTGTCCTTTCAGCACAAAAGCTTTTCTCTTTCCAAGCATTCATCATCAAATATGATTGTGTCTGCTTTCCCATCCCCCTTCCAAGTGCATATACAACAGACAGTGAGCCCCCTGTGCTTTTTGTTTCTATACTCCTAATGCTTGGCTCAGTCCTGGCATGATCAAGCCCAAGTCTTCAGGAAAAGGAAGGAACGAAGGGAGGGAGGGAGGGAGGGAGGGAGGGAGGGAGGGAGGGAGGGAGGGAGGGAGGGAGGGAGGGAAGGAAATGAAGAAGGAAAGAAGAATAAATGGAAGGGGAAAGGAAAGAGAAAGAAAGAACAAAAAAAGGAAGGAAGGAAGGGGAAGGGAGGGAGGAGAGAGGAGGGAAGAAAAGAAAGAAGAGAAAGAGGGAGAGAGAAGAGGAGAAAAAAGAAAGGGAGGGAGGGAGAAAGGAGGAGTTGATTTAAAGGCACCGCCCTTAGGAGGGCCACCCTCAGTTTGACAGCAGGTGAAGGTCCTAAATCTCCCCAAATTAACTGTCTTTTTTCCTCTT
Organism: Callithrix jacchus; assembly: GCF_049354715.1. Lineage (NCBI taxonomy): Eukaryota > Metazoa > Chordata > Mammalia > Primates > Cebidae > Callithrix > Callithrix jacchus. Next base: position 197,023,939 of record NC_133502.1, read on the forward strand.
CAAAGACGCTCTTCCCGAGGGAGACACTGGCCCTTTGGGTCCTTACCTCCTGCCCTCAGGAGCCCTGGAGAGAGGCAGTCCAGGCAAAGAGCACCCTGAAGAGAGAGTGGTGACTGCGCCCCCCAGTTCCTCGCAGTCAGGGGAAGTGCTGAGCGAGCTGGTGCTGGACGGGACTGCACCCTCTGCACATCCTGACACCTCAGCCCTATCACCACTGCTTCCAGAGGACACCCTCCCCAAGCACACCTTGCCCCCCAAGAAGAAACTGCCTTCATTCAAGCAGGCGAACTCCGCCAAGAAGCAGCTGAGGCCCAAGGCCACCTCCGCAGCCGCTGTCCAGAGGGCGGGATCCCAGCCAGCATCCCAGGGTCTGGGTCTCCTCTCTTCCTCCACAGAAAAGCCTGGCCCACCAGGGGACCCAGACCCCATCATGGCCTCCGAGGAGGCATCAGAGGTGCCCCTCTGGCTGGACAGAAAGGAGAGTGCGATCCCCACAACGCCTGCACCCCTGCAAATCTCTCCCTTCACTTCGCAGCCTTATGTGGCCCACACACTCCCCGAGAGGTCAGAACCCGGGGATCCCGGGCCTGACATGGCCCAAGAGGCCCCCCAAGAGGATGCCAGCCCCATGACCCTGATGGATAAAGGTGAGAATGAGCTGACTGGGTCAGCCTCAGAGGAGAGCCAGGAGACCACTACCTCCACCATCATCACCACCACCGTCATCACCACTGAGCAGGCACCAGGTATGCAGCCCCCAACTCCTGAAGCCCTCCTGAAACGGCCATGAGGCACTCACCATGCACAGGGCCCAGGGTTAGTGGAGTCCCAGGAAGCCCAGGTCCCACCATCAGTTACCGTCTGTTGAGCACTATAAGCTTGGCCATCTGGCTCAGAATTAATAGCCTCACTTCATTTGTTTGCTGTTGTTTTAGAGGGTTGTTTTAGCAACAGAGTCTTGATTTGTCATCCAGGCTGGAGTGCCATGGCATGATCATAGCTCACTGCAGCCTCAAACTCCAGTGCTCAAGCCATCCTCTTGCCTCAGCCTCTTGAGTAGCTGGGACTACAAGCATGCACCATGATGTCCAGCCATTTTTGTTTGTTTGTTTTAGAGAGGGTGTCTTGCTTATTGTCCAGGATGGGGAACTCCTGGGCTCAAGCAATCCTCCCACCTCAGCCTCCCAGAGTACTGGGATTACAGGGATGAGCCAGGGCACTCAGCCAACATCCCCATTTTAAAGATGAGACAACCCCGAAACCCAAGCAACCTGCCCAAGGTCACACAGCTAATGAGCAAGATTCAAATCCTTTTTATCTTAAAATGGAATTCTTCATTTAACCTGCGTTGAAGCCACTAGCCTTTTCAAGGTACATTGACTTCTAGCATTACATATGTTTTCTAGAATGTTCTTCCATGTTCCAGTCTTTCTTCTTCTATCTTCTCTACCATCTTTAAATGTGGGAAAGGGACCCCCACTTGTCAAGCACACATGGATTTTGGACAAATGCAACGTGGCCACCCTTTAAGGCATGTGAGCTCTGGGTCCAAATCCTGCTTGCTGTTTGAGCTCAGCCCCTCTCTGAGCCTGTGTTTACTTACCTCTAAAATGAGGATGAATTGTCAGTCCCTGTGAGAATGGATGGGGTCACCCCTGTTGACTGGCTAACGTGGTGCCTAGCAGGATGTAGTAAGTGACATTGCATGTCAGTTACTGCTATTTGTATTATCATGTTGATTCTGGAGCTGAAGAATTAACGGTGGGAGGGCAGATGGGAACAACAAAACGCAGGTTCCCCTGGAGCCCCTGTTCCTCCCCACAGCCCATGGTTGAGCTTATATCTGAGCTGTCTACGGTGTCCTAATTAAAGTCCTTCCCTCCAGCTCTCTGCAGTGTGAGCTTCTCCAATCCTGAGGGGTACATTGACTCCAGCGACTACCCACCTCTGCCCCTCAACAACTTTCTGGAGTGCACATACAACGTGACAGTCTACACCGGCTACGGGGTGGAGCTCCAGGTAACCCCAGGAGGGTACCTCTCAGAGGCTGCCTCTTCTAGAGCATTGTCTGAGTCAGGCCTACTCTTATGCTAACCAGTTTGGTTCTGTCTTTGCTCAGTCAGGGCAACTTTAGCTGGGTTTTGGTGAATGAGTAGGAGTTTTTAACTCAATGCCCCACTAAAATAGCTTGGAAGGGATGGAGGGAACATGTTGACAAATTATGAGGCATTTCCCAGAAGGAAATCCCTTGATAGTCTCTCTCTCTCTCTCTCTCTCTCTCTCTCTCTCTCTCTCTCACACACACACACACACACACACACACGCATGCACACATGCACACACGGAAGCCCCATCTGGCTCATTTGATTCTTTCCTTCCTTCCTTCCTTCCTTCCTTCCTTCCTTCCTTCCTTCCTTCCTTCCTTCCTTCCTTCCTTCCTTCCTTCCCTTCTTTCTTTCTTTCTTTTTTCTTTCTCTTTCTTTTCTTTCTTCCTTCCTTCTTTCCTTCCTTCCTTTCCTTCTTTCTTTTTCTTCCTTTCCTTCCTTCTTTCTTTCTTTTTTCTATCTCTTTCTTTTCTTTCTTCCTTCCTTCTTTCCTTCCTTCCTTTCCTTCTTTCTTTCTTCCTTTCCTTCCTTCTTTCTTTCTTTTTTCTTTCTTTCTCTTTCTTTTCTTTTCTTTCTTCCTTCCTTCTTTCCTTCCTTCCTTCCTTTCCTTCTTTCTTTTTCTTTCTTTTCTTTTATTTCTTCCTTCCTTCTTTCCTTCCTTCCTTCCTTTCTTCCTTTCTTTCTTTCCTTCATTTTCTGGTGATGAGAACATTTGATTCTTAAACTTTTGCCCATATAGTAAGAAAGAAAAAGCAGGGCGGCATAATGCTCAGACATCTGGGTTTTAAGTCCTAGCTCTTCCAGTTAAAACTGTGTGACTTTGAGCAAAGAACTTCAGCTCTCTGAGCCTCAGTTTCCCCATCGATAAAATAGGAATAATGTTACTGCTTTATACCTCTGGAGGGAGCAGTAAATATGACAATGCAGAAAGCATTTGACCAGCAAAGAGAGAGAGAGGTCATTTGGTCAGAGCCAGCAGAAATCACGGGCATGCAGTGCATACTACCAATTACCTTCAGCATGTTAATCACCCTGAATATGTTTCTTTTGCTCGTGGGAAGTAAAGATCCATCAAAAGTTTCTGAGCTGGGTCAGGTATACAACCTTACCTTAGGAACGTTTTTCTTTTTCACTTGTATAAGAGGGACAAAAGATAAGTCCCTTAGCAGTAGAACCTGTAGTCTTTGCAGTCCCCAGAGCTTTGCACAGTGTGTGGCACATTGTAGGAGTTTAATAATTGCTCATAGAATTAAAATAAACTGGAGAAAAATCATGGTCTAGATTATTCTAGTGCTTAATGAACCCTTTCCTTCATGTCATGAAGACCCACTGTGTGTCCAATACTGTGCGGAGCCTTTTACCAGACACAATAGATTTCATTCATTGAACACTTACTATACACCAGGCAAAGCTGTTGACACAGGAGAATATACTGATGTAAAAAACTGGTGCAACGCCTGCCCTAAACGACAAATACATAGGATGCCATTTAATAGGGACTCTAATCAGTGTTTATAGAGGATGTTGTAGAATCACAGCAAAGGGACAAGCAAACTCCTTGGCAATCAGGGAAGATCTCACAGATGAGGGCAATTTTCTTGGGGCTTTGGTGAATGAGTAGGAGTTCATCAAAGAGAAATGAGGATAAGATACATGGCCTGAAGGAAGAAGGGCTTGTGGGTAAGGCTTGCCCTGTTTAGAGAAGAGGCAGAGCCCTATTCTTAAAAGCATAAGTCTTCAAATTGGGCATTGAGACCTGTCTAAAGTCTCCCCTACACACACATGGACGCACACACGCACCGTTTGTTCAGTCCCTCCATACAACTAAAGTATCTCTTTTCTTTCTTCTCAAATCCCACAGAGTGTAAATGGCAGAACAAGTGCCTGAATCTTTGAGGTAGGGGTTGGTTGTCCTGCATTGCAGCACCATTGGGAGTATAAGAGCGTGGGCCAGACAGTGCCCTAGAAATGAGGCCCCCACCCCTCACTTACCAATTTATGCAGAAAATGGAAGAATACATTCAATCCTTTGTAAAATATTTACTGAGCAGTTAATATGTGCCCTGGGTACTATTCTAGGCACTAGAAATATTGAACAGCATCGAGAAATCCCTACCCTGGTGGAATGCCTCTCCCGGCTCCCTGGAAACTGGACCCCAAGCACAAGCTGATCCAACTGCCACCTCCATTCATCGGCTCCAGGATAATCTATCCTAACCGCTAACTTTCCGAGCCTCTGTCCAAGGCCCCTCCTTCAGGACACAGCAATGGGGGTCTCACATTGCAAGTTCCTCGCAAAGCCTCTGCCTCGAAGTTTGGTTTCACTCTATCCCCTCAGCTTTTGGGGACATTAAAGGGACCTTGATATTCCCAGGGCTTCTGTGGTTGGCCATGGGGCCCAGGGGTCCCACTGACCAGGGGCTGGCAGTGCCTGGGCCACTTTTCATGGATACCTTTGCAAACTTAGAGGGCTCTGTCTCAAACACAACTCAGAGTTCCTCTCTGCCTGTCTCTGCTTGTGCCCAGGTGAAGAGTGTGAACCTGTCTGAGGGGGAACTGCTCTCCATCCGCGGGGTGGACGGCCCCACCCTCACCGTTCTGGCCAACCAGACACTCCTGGTGGAGGGGCAGGTAATCCGAAGCCCCACCAACACCATCTCCGTCTACTTCCGGACCTTCCAGGACGACGGCCTTGGGACCTTCCAGCTACACTACCAGGGTAGGGTCGGGCCAAGGCTGATGAAACATAGGCATGTGCCTCAGTTTCCCTCTGGAGACAAGGATTTTTAAGCTTTTTGTGCCAGGGACCTCTCTGACAGTTTGGGAAAACCTGCAAACCCCTTCTCGGAATATTTCTAAAAGCATAAAATATATACAATTTTGAAGACAGTATTACTGAATTGCAGTTACCAAAATGCTGTTATAATCTATGATACCTTAATTGATATGCTTTTTATTAATTCATCAAACAATATCTCCTAGTAGTTCTTATCATTGCTGACACTTCAAAGTACTAAGGAGCATAAGAAACGTGTTAAGATGTCCATTATGGGCTGGGCGCGGTGGCTCAAGACTGTAATCCCAGCACTTTGGGAGGCCGAGGTGGGTGGATCACGAGGTCAAGAAATCAAGACCATCCTGGTCAACATGGTGAAACCCCATCTCTACTAAAAATACAAAAAATTAGCTGGGCATGGTGGCACATGCCTGTAATCCCAGCTACTCAGGAGGCTGAGGCAGGAGAATTGCCTGAACCCAGGAGGCAGAGGTTGCGGTGAGCCTAGATCACGCCATTGCACTCCAGCCTGGGTAACAAGAGCGAAACTCCGTCTCAAAAAAAAAAAGAAAGAAAGAAAACAAGCAAGCCATGTCCCCTCATTCAAGCTCACAGCCCCTGAATTCAATACGTGGATCCCCTGTGCATGCACAGATTCCTGATAAAGAGCCTTAACGGGGTTCTTCTCTTTTCTTCTTCCTCTACTGCTTTTTCCTTCTTTCCTTTTTGTCTGTTCCTGTCTCCTCTGCTCTGCTCTCCGTTCCTTCCTCTTCTCTTGCTTCCTTTCTCCTTCCTTCTGCTTCCTCCCTCTTTTCTTGCTTGCTTAATTTCTTCATTTCCTCCTCTCTTTCTTTTCCTTTCCACCTTCCATGTTCCCTCCCTTCTCTCTCTCTCCTTTCCTAGTCCCCCTTTTTCTTCCTCTTTCCTTCCCTTGTCCCTCCATCCTGTTTCCTCCCGGGCAGCTTCCATGATCTCAGGTCTTTGCCTTACCGAGGAACTTTCCCCTGGATTCTTGCCAACTGCTGAAATATCTGGAGGGAAAGTGGATTCGTGAACCATGCAACCCGATACCGAGAGCCATCCTATCTTAGATCAGATTGTCCAGACATTTGAAAACAACAACCACGATTCATCTAAAACAGGTGGATGACTGTGTAGGGGAGTATACACGTCATCACAACTGTTCAATATGGATACTACCCCTTGCTATTGTTGTGAACTAAAAGCAACAACAAAAATGAATTTGAACTGTGAACTTGATTGTATTCCTCCTAATCAGTACTGAGGTCAGACCATGGTCTAGAGTGAAGAAGCTGGGATGAACTTGACATTCTCTTATGTTAACTGAGGGATTCAATATGGCCCCACGCACCCTTTTACTACCCCCATCTACTGACCACGAAGGAGGCTTTTTCTCTGCATTATCTCATTTAATCTCCACTACTTGCTGGGACTATAGGCACACGCCACCACACCTGGCTAATTTTTTGTATTTTTAGTAGAGACAAGATTTTGCCATGTTGGCCAGGCTGGTCTCAAACTCCTGACCTCAGGTGATCCGCCCACCTCAGCCTCCTAAAGTGCTGGGATTACAGGCATGAGCCACCGCGCCCAGCTGCATCTGCATTTTTAATAAGCACCCAGTATGCACATGCAGGTGGAACTAAACTTCCTGGGTGGTCTCGCTTCTCCTAGTCCCAGAGAGAAGGCCATTCTGTGTCCATGTAAAAACAGGCTCAAAGGAGGTATGGGAACTCATTTTTCACCCGAAACCTGCTGTCTCTGGTTAGGCAGGTTGGTGATTTTTAAGCCCCAAGAAAGCGCTAACCTGGCAGCTTCAGCATGATATAATCAAAAAGAGTCAGAAAAATACCATCCTCGGGAGCTCTGGAGTCCCCAGGGGCCTCATCTTCTCTCCCAGCACAAATTGGCTCTCAGGATGTGGGTCAGGTTCTTGATCTCCCGCTGAGTGATGACTGAGTCTGCCTCTGCATTTCTTCCCAGCCTTCATGCTGAGTTGCAACTTTCCCCGCCGGCCTGACTCTGGGGATGTCACGGTGATGGACCTGCACTCCGGTGGGGTGGCCCACTTCCACTGCCACCTGGGCTATGAGCTCCAGGGCGCTAAGATGCTCACGTGCATCAATGCCTCCAAGCCGCACTGGAGCAGCCAGGAGCCCGTCTGCTCAGGTATGCTCCAGCTTCAGCCGGACCAAACCCAGTGGTTCAACTAAGAGGGGAAAGATCAACCCGGAGGATGTCACGGGTGACCTCAGGGAATGGCTTTGAGCCCAGGGGAAGAGACTGCTAAATATAGATGACTATTGCCATTTTTTTTTATTGGAGCAAAATACACATAAACATGAAATTTGCCATTGGAGACATTTTAGTGTGTTCAGACTATTGCACAGCCATCACCACTGTCTAGCTCCGAAACAAACACCCCAAATGGAAACCCTGTCCCTCCATCCCGAAAGCAGTCATTCGCCATCCCTTCTCCCCACACTCCTTGGCAACCATCAGTCTGCATTCTGTCTCTATGGATTTTTCCATTGTGGATATTTTATATAAATGGAGTCATATACCATGTGACTTTTATGTCTGACTTCTTTCACTTAGCACTTAGCACAGTGCTCTCAAGGTTCATGCATATTGTGGCATGTATCAGTACTTCATTTCCTTTTGTGGCTGACTAGTATTCCACTGCGTGGACGTGCCACATTGTGTTGATCTGTCTATTCATTAGTAGACATTTGCGTTGTTTCTGCTTTTCAGCTCTTATGAACAATGCTGCTGCTGACATTTGTATGCAAGTCTTTTGTGTGGATATGGTTTTCATTTCTCTTAGATATATACTCAGGAGTGGAATTGCTGGGTCATATGGCAATTGTATGTGTGACTTTTCGAGGAACCATCAAACTATTTTTCACAGCAGCTGCACCATTTTACTTTCCCACCAGCAATGTGAGGGTGCCAGTTTCCCTGCATCCTTGCCAGCTCCTGCTCTTGTCCGCATTGTTGTTTCCATTACAGCCATCCTTGTGGGTATGAAGGTACCTTGTGGTTTTCATTTCCATTTCCCTGATGATGAATGATGTCGAGCACCTTTTCATGTGTGTGTCGGCCGTTTGTAGATGTTCCTGGAGAAATGTCTAGTCAAGGCCTTTGCCCATCTTTTAATTGGGTTGTTGGTCTTTTTGTTGTTGAGTTTCAAGCATTCATTATATATTCTGATCGCCAGACCCTTATCAGATAAGCGGTTTGCAAATATTTTCTTCCATTTCATGGGCCGTCTTTTGACTTCTCGACAGTGCTATTTGATGCAGAAAGCTTTTCCATGTGGCAAAATCAAATCTTTTCTTTTCCTTTATGTCTTGTGCTTTGAGCGTAACTGCTGCCATTGCTCAAGCCCAGTCCATGTGACTTACACACCACGCCAGGGGCTGCAGTTAACCCTCAGCAATCCCATATGACGGGAGCCATTATCCCCATCTTACAGGTGAGGCTAATGGAGGCAAAGCTGCTTACTCAAAGTCACCCCGTAGTAATTGTTGCAGGTAGCCTGCTGACACAGTCTGACGCCCGCTAATAAGGGGAAGTGGGCCTTCTGAGCCAGCAGATAGAATCTGAGACTTCAAGGACAGAAGGAATTGTAAGCGCATGGTGAGCATTGTTTATCCTTCAGAACCTTTCCTATCTATGTACTCATTCAACAAAGGCCCGTGGAGCTCCCACTGTGTGGTAGGCATTGCTCCTGTTGTTGTAGCATTGCGGGGACCCTGACCCAGTTCCGGATCTCACAGAGTTTCCAGTCAAGTGAGGATGTAGCATGTAAATGAGCACACAAGGAAGCAAACATGCTGGTAACGGGTTGTGTTAAGGACCAGGAAAGAAACACACAGGGTGAAATGATGCAGACTGAGGACAGAGAAGACATCGGTCCCCATCGTGAGAGGTGTTGCAATGGAAAAAAGTGTGCAGGAGGAAGACGTGAGAGAGGACCTCACCTGGGAGGACGACAGACAGTGATGAGTGAAGGGTCAGGGAAGGATTACCTGATGACACTGCAAGATTTGGAAGTTGAGTAAGAAATAGACTGAGGGTGGAAAATTGGGGGAGGGGGAAGCATTCCAGGCACATGCACTAGTGTATGCTAAGGTTCAGAGGTGGGAAGGAACTCAATGAGTTTGAGAAAGTAAATAAATAAGATCAATCTGGCTAAACCACAGAGAAAAATATCCAGATAGGAGGCTGGGGCAGTGGTCAGCAACTGTATTGTTCAAGATCATGAGAGGACAGATGGACTGGGCAAGGGATAGCTGCAAAAATTTAAGCATAAGGATGACTGTTCTGACTTCAATGTGGCAAAAATTATTGAAGGTGGTCAGACTGGATCCGTGGAAATCAGTATGGACAATACCTGATATTTCACTTGAACTCAGGGAGATAAGATTACCACTTTCATAAACAAAGAGAATGAGGCTGAGAGAGATGAAGTAACATACTCGAGGTGGCAGAACTTAGTCCAGGACCCTTTTCTCCTGAGCTCTTCCTCTTAGGTCTTCACTACTGAGTGTGGCCCTCAGACTAGCGAAAATATTAGGAATACACTATCCTGAGGTCCATGCAAAACCAAATGAATCGAAATTTTCATTTGAACATGCCCCTTGGGTGATCATGTGGACATTGCAGTTGGAGAATCACGGGTCTGTACCACACTGTCCCTGCACCAGTGGGCTCAGCCTTGGCCACCTTCAGCTATCAAGAGAGCAAAACCCTTTTAGAATTCTCAGAAGTCCTCATGAGGGTTGAGAGAGCACAGGCTGTCCATATTAAGTGAGCACCTACTATGCGCCAAGCTATGAGCCGTGTATAAAGAGAATATTGGAAATAATAACACCTGTTCACCAGGTTACTCACAGTAACCTGCTCAACAGTTACTCACAGTCAAGTGGAACTCAAAAAGCAAATGAGACTGGATGATAAATTCTGAGATTTAATTGTTACAGTATTGTTCCCCCACGGCCCTTCAGAATTTTTCTTTTTTAAAAAAATAAAGATAAAAATCCAAACCATAGGGCAGTTGGTCTCCACGCCTCTCTCACATTAATTTTTATCTATATGTGAAATCAGGGTAGAATTAAGCTTCAATTTGTTCTAAGAAAGATGGATGGGGGAGCCACGGCTGGCAAAATGAAGCCAAACAGAGCCATCAGTCGGCTTAATCAGGCAAAGAAGGGAAGCAGAGAAGCTACAAATGATCAGCAGCTTGGGAGTACAGATGGCCAGAGCCCCCCACCGGGGACAGTGTCCTCCATCTCTCAGCTCCTGAGCCACAGGGCAATAGAGCCGGCTATGTTTTGAGTACCTACTCTGTGCCAGGGATGGCACTAAGCTCTCACTGATTTCTCACTAGTGTCCTATAAGGGGGGTGAACTTGTCACCATTTTACAGTGGGCAAACTCATGTGACCTGTCTTAGATCCACAGTTGATAACTGGCAAGATTTGAGCCTAGGGCTGGCTTATTTCACAGGACAGTCTCTCCACTTTAGGACAGAAGGGCAGCCTGGAGAGAGAAATGAACCTAATTTTCTGTCTGCGGTCCTGAAGGAAGTATGCAGCTTCTTGGCAATGTCTTTGCTACAGGTCACAGCAGAGTCTGGAGCAGAGAGGAGAGCTATCCACCCTTCTCTGCTACTGCAAACCCCATTCAGTCATACTGTCATTCAACAAACATTTCATGGGTACCTGCTACGTATCAAGCTTTGAGTTGATATTAGAGATACAAAAAGGAAAAAAATACTCGTTCTTTTTTTTATTATTATTGCATTTTAGGTTTTGGGGTACATGTGCAGAACATGCAAGATAGTTGCATAGGTACACACATGGGAGTGTGATTTGCTGCCTTCCTCCTCTTCACCCACATTTGGCATTTCTCCCCAGGCTATCCCTCCCCAGCTCCCCGCCCCGCTGTCCCTCCCCTATTCCCCCCAATAGACCCCAGTGGGTAGTACTCCCTTCCCTGTGTCCATGTGTTCTCATTTTTCATCACCCGCCTATGAGTGAGAATATGCAGTATTTCATTTTCTGTTCTTGTGTCAGTTTGCTGAGAATGATGTTCTCCAGATTCATTTATTCAACAAACATTTTGTAAGGCACCCACTATATTTCATTACCTTTCTGGATTAACAGGCTATCATCATAAGTAAGACAGAGAGTGGAGTAGTGGCTTCAGTAAGACATTGTGGAGTGAGGCAGTCTGCACGTGAGTCTCAGCTGCTCCACTCAATGTGCGTACATCCTTGAGAAAGTGGCGTCACACCTTCCAACTTCTTTTTTCCTGTTTCGCAAAATTAACGGTGGTTGCTTATTCAACAAATATTTGCTGAGCACATTCTACACGCCGGGAGCTCTTCTGGACTAGTAGTACTGATAGCTCTCTTGCTGGTAGTATGATGAAACCAAGCAAACTAAAAGCAGTCCCAGTTTCCGTGGAGCCTACGAACTCCTTAGCCATCTGTGAGATGGTTCCAAATAACCTGTCCCACTTCTGCTTCCTGTCCTATTTCTCTGAAAGTGAAGGGGGAACCAAGGGTCCTGTGCTTGGGAAGGAAATATTTTCCAAGCTCCTTTGATCCTCCTAAAAGGTAGAAATGACTCCCAAGACTGGACAGCCTGGCCGTGGTGTAGGGCTTTACCCAATCGTGGTGCTAGGGTATACTTCACATACCCTCCTCCTGGACTGACTGCCATGCTCTGTGAGAGGTGTCTGCTACCCACCAGCTCTCCCCAGGCTTAGAAAATTCAAAACTGCTCTCCACAATAGTACATGAGAAAACAATTTCCTAAGAACCAAATATCTCCGAAGAATTAGAGTAAGGATAAGAATACCACCTTGTTTGCAAGCTGGAAAGTGTGCTTCCCAGTGCACAAATCACTTTTTAATATTTTTCGTTAGATTTTTATGATAAGAGTAATAGATGGTTCTGGTAAGAAATTGTTCAAGAAATAGTGAAGTGGAGGAGATGGGAGCAAATCGCTTTTACATGCATGGTCTCGATCCTTGCAAATAGCTTATTAGAATAGGCGTGGCATACTATTTTCTAACTTCTTTTTTTTTTTTTTTTTACTAAATATTTTTTTAAAATAGTGAACATCTTCCTGTATGCTGAAGTATTCTTTAAGACCGTGTATTTACAGTTATGCCTCACTTACTGATGCGGATATGTTCCAGGAAATGCATCTTTAGGTGATATCGTCATTGTGTGAACATCATAAAGTGTATGTACACGAACCTAGATGGGGTCGCCTACTACACACCTCGACTATATGGCATACCCTATTGCTCTGTAGCCGCAAACCTGAACAGCATGTTACTGTGCCGGATATTGTAGGCAATTGTAATACAGTGGTATTTGTTTATCTAAACATAGAAAAGATAAGATAAAAATATAATATTAAAACCTTATGGGACCATTATATATTATATTAATGATATTAAATAATATATATATTAATGCAATGATATTAAATATTATTATATTATTTAATATATAAATGGAAACACTGTTACGTGGCACATGATGTATTTCTCTAAACATCTGTGAGTGGACATTCATCTTCTTTTTTCATTTTTCATTCTTAGAAACAAGATAGCCATGAATATCCTCGTTCCTAACTCTTTGTGCAAATCTCTAAATCTTTTTTTTTTTTTTTTAATGAATGACAGGTTCTCATGTTGCCCAGTCTGGCCTCGAATGCATAGCCTCGCCTCCTCAAGTGCTTGACAACTGGCCTGAGCCATTGCAGTTCCCAAATCTTTTCTTATTGCAATTATCCAGAACCGTATTTGCCAGGTCAAAACGTTTGAGCGTATTTTCTAGGCTTTTCGCTAAATTGCCCTCCTGAAAGGTCATAACAGTTTGCATTCTAACCAGTCATGATGAGAGTGAACATTTCCCCTCACTCCTACCATCTCCAGGTTTTATGGCTGCTTTTTATCTTGGCTGATAAGGTGGATAAAAGTAGAATAGAGTTTAGATTTGCATTTCATTTATAATTAGTGAGGCTGAGTTTTTTAGTGCTTACTAAGTACTAGAAACGTATTTCTTCTTTTGTGAACTGCCTGTTTATATCCTTCTTGATTGCCTTTTTGTAATTAAAAGTCAGGGCACAGCCAGCACCATAGAACTGTCATTAAATTGCAGTCATTCCCTGCCATGAAATACACATGTTGATGGCTCCAATTGTAGAGTGAAATCCCCGGTCAAACAGGAGGATTCTCTCCCAGGAGGACAAGTACCTTCCAAGCTTACTCTCCCTGCCCTGTTTCCTCCCACTCCGGGTCTCTGATGTTTCACCCTAGGCAAGGGGCAGCGGTAGGGATCAGGGGAGAATGACACTCACTTCCTTTCTCTCTCTCTCTCTCTCTCTCTCTGTCTGTCTGTCTCTCTCTCTCTGTCTCTCTCTCTCTCTCTGTCTCTCTCTTTCTGTTTCTCTCTCCCCCCTTCTTCTCCCTCTCCCTCTCTCTTTCCCTCACTTCTCTCCCTCATTGCCTACCACCCCTTTCTTGATCCAGCTCCTTGTGGAGGGGCAGTGCACAATGCCACCATCGGCCGTGTCCTCTCCCCAAGTTACCCTGGAAACACCAATGGGAGCCAGTTCTGTGTCTGGACCATTGAAGCTCCAGAAGGCCAGAAACTGCACCTGCACTTTGAGAGGCTGTTGCTGCATGACAAGGACAGGTAAAGCTCTGAAAGTCCACACCCAGCCTTGTTCCCTCCCAGAATGTTAGAATGTGGCTTGGGGGCTTGGAGTCTTGAAATGGCTGAAGCTTTGACTCACGGAATTCAGGAAAGGAAGAGCTGGGTGATGGCAAAGATCTTAGACACCATCGGCTTCAATCTCTTCCTTTTACAGATGAGGAAACCAGGGCATACAGAAGGACCTTCCCCAGGATAGAGGAAGAGGCAAAAAGGGAACCTGGGCTCCTCACATTGCACTACCCTATTCTTTGTTTTGCACACCCTTTTTGCAACTGAACCAAAAGGGGAGTATTTGCTGTTCATCTGCTCAGTTCCAAGCCATACATTAGGCTCCATGGAGAATAGGAAAGAAGTAGAAAATATTAGTTTCTGGCATGATAGGAAATAGAGATGGAGAAACTAGATATGTACACATGAAAGGACCAGGGAGAAGTTACCAGACGATATGTAAGCAAGAGTGTGTCTGCAGACTCAATAATATGCATAGAATCCATAATTATAAAACTTTAATATTCTGGGATCTTATTCTAGAAATTCTGTGGTCTTATTCTAGAATGTTTGGAAATATTCTGGGATCTTATTCTGGGATATTCTAAGGTCTTATTCTAGAATATCCTCGGGCCTTGTTCTAGAATATTCTGGATTATTCTGGGATAGTTTAGAAAACTACAACTTTAGCTGCTTTGATGTGCTATCTCGAGTTGGGTTTCCTTGGAATCAGAAGTGGTGATAAGGATGTAAGAGGAAGTAGTTCACTGGGGAGCTGATCCTAGTAAGTACTGGGAGGTGCATGGGAAAGAGATGGCAAATACCAGCAGCTGCATTAATAAGTAGGTGACTGCTGGGAAAACTGGGATTCTGTCCACTGGGGATCTCTGGGCAACTGTGTGGAGCACACCCCAGAGTAGTCCTGTTAGAAGGGTGAGGGAGCTGGGGTATTTATGCACCAGCTCCCATTCATCACTGCATGAGAGACACTCTGAGGAGCACTAATGATCCCCAACATCAGCTGCCACTCTTTGGGTTGATTGAGATGACCGACTCTCAGAGAGATGGGGTCAGAAGCCAGTAGAAAATGTGGGAGTAATTGACTGCTGAGGGGTGGAAGAGAGTAGGGCAATGGCAGCGTTTACTGTACTTCCAGAAAGCCCCCACCTTAGAAGTTTGGAGTCCAAGAAACTTTTATCTAAGAATTCTAGTGTTTTGGCTTCTTTGATGGGTCAAACTGAGATTATTAGGTCTTTAGGTCAGAAAGACTTTAGGAAAAAAAAAAGACAGCTGAATAATTTTCCCATACCTCTTGAGTTCACTTTCATCCAAGCAGTCAGCTTTATCCAGAACAACTCTATATTGATAAATCACTGCTTTAAAGTATAAGGTATCATACAGGGGCTCCCAAACATGGCTTTTCAGCAGCACCAGAATAACAACCTGGGAACTCTTTAAAAATCAGATTCCTTATCCTTTCTTCTGGAGACTCTGAAAATCCAGGCATGGGGACTCTTGGTGCAGGACCCTTTCCAAATCTTGAACCTCAGACCTGGCTGGCTCTTCTGAGGGGTACTTGAGATGAGCCAAGCTTAAGTTTATGCTAAACAAGAATTAGCAGAGACAAAAGAATGCATTGAAATGGGTATTTTCTGCAAGCAATTTAAATCCTGGCAAATGGGCCCTCCACTGGCACTGGTCACTAGAATTTTCTCTGGGGTCTGGTAAGGATCTGCACGAGCTGACACTCACCGGAAAAAACTAGCTTTCAAGTGTGTCAGTAGGGAGAGAAGTTTGTAGAGTTCATCAAGGTTAAAGGTCAACACACACACAAATGATTAAGACACTGCTCTCTGGGCCAAGAAGAAAAGAGAATTCAATTATGTCTGTCCCGTGTACTTTATTGAGGGGGAAATGGCTAAAATACCACTCCTTTGTCCTAAACCATGAAAGGAGATTGGATAATGCATCCAAAAACTACAGAGGGAGAGTATTCCAAGCATGGAGAATTGGGGGATGAACACAAATATGTAGAGGAAAGAATTAGCAGGTTTGCTGGGAGGCTGCAGCAGAAGTTCTCATGGGAACAGGAGAAAAGATCCTAATATGTACTAGCTAACAAAGGCACTGATAAGTCTTGCAGAAAAAAAGTTTAATTTTTATTTAATTCAACATTTTGCAAATCCATTTGACCATAGACTATACAAGAATTTGAGAGAAAAGACATTACTCTTGCAGACATTCTGGAAAATATGGTTAGAAAATTGCTGGTTTTAAAAGATTAATAGACTACAAAGATTTTGGGATCTTGAAACTTTCCTCTAGAGTAACCCCCTTTGCCAAAGGCTTCTGGTCTTTGAAAGAGGTGTCTCAGCACACATCCCCTAAGATACAACAGAGTCATCAGGGATCAGAAGACAATGTAGATGCCCCTTCCCACTCCTGGGGTGCCCCCTGGCCTCCACCCACAGCCCCCATTCTTGCCTCGGCCATACTGGACACATGACAAAATAAATAAACTGTGGCTCCAACAGTTATACCTCTTAGTGACATTAGAAATCCATCTGGGCAGCATAAAATAAACTATTTTTATGAGTCAGTAAAAAGCTTGAAGGCTTAAAAACGCGTGATTATGACTCCATAAAAAACTTATCTTATTTGTGTACTGTTTTCTTCACCACTTTTGCATAATTTCTTTAAAAAAACCAAGGCTAGCAAGGAGTCAAGTTCAAATAGCTTTAATAACAATAAAAATAAATACCCAACATTTTGTTTAACACATTTTATTTTTCAGGGCCCTTTTTGTTTTGAAATATTCTCAAAGCTCTCCTGTAAGATGGGTCAGAAAGACATTATGATCGGGTCCCTCCTTTCATAGTTGAGGACACTGAGGCTGAAAGATGTTTTAAGAGTTAATATAAATCCAGATGGGGAACTGGGAAATGGGAATTTTGACTCCTCACTTCCCACACAGTGCTCTTAGAAAATTGGGATTTGTCTCCCATCCAAGTATTAACCATGCTCCACCCTGCTTAGCTTCTGAGATAAGACAAGATCGGTTGTGTTCAGGGTGGTATGGCTGTAGACCCAGCACTTTGGGAGACCGAGGTGGGTGGATCACCTGAGGTCAGGAATTCGAGACCAGGCTAACCAACATGGAGAAACCCTGCCTCTACTAAAAAACAAAATTAGCTGGGCATGGTGGTGCATGCCTATAATTCCAAGCTACTCGGGAGACTGAGGCAGGAGAATCACTTGAACTCAGGAGGCAGAGGTTGTGGTGAGCCGAGATCACGCCATTGCACTCCAGCCTGGGCTACAAGAGTGAAACTCCATCTCAAAAAAAGAAAGAAAAAGGAAAATGGGGATTAGAGACAGAGCCTGGTAGGGGTCAAATGCTTAATAAATAAAACTTACCTACTCTGTCCTGTTAACTTTTTATTAAGACAGAGTCATGCTCTGTCACCCAGGCTGGAATAAAGTGAGTGATCTCGGCTCACTGTAATCACTGCCTCCCGGGTTTAAGCGATTCTCCTGCCTCAGCCTGCAGAGTAGCAGGGACTACAGGCACGCACCACCATACCTGGCTAATTTTTTTATTTTTAGTAGAGATGGGAGTTCACTCACCTTGACCTCTCAAAGTGCTGGAATTGTAGACGTGAGCCACCACACCCCACACTCTGATGTATGTGCCATTGTACCCATTTTACAGATGAGAAAACAGAGGTTCAGAGGGGTGAAGCATTCTTGTCCAAAGCCACACAGCTCAGCAGTGATGAAGTGAGGATTCACACCCAGGTCTGCCTGACTTTACATAAGCCACCATTTCAGTGATGAGATTCGTTCATTAATTCCAATTTCTCAATTAATAATAATAGTCAACATCAATTCGTTAGTTCATTGTTTTATCACATCATATACATTACTCTCCCTACAACCTCAGAATAAATCCGTAAGAAAGCCAAACAGGCATTTAGTCCCTTTGTACAGAAGAGGAAACAGGTTTGATAAGATGATACTTGTCTGAGCACATAAGAGGCAAAGTCAGGACTGGATGCCGTGGCTCACTCCTGTAATCCCAGCACTTTGGGAGGCCAAGGCGAGTGGATCACCTGAGGTCAGGAGTTCGAGACCAGCCTGACAAACTTGGTGAAACCCCATGTCTCCTAAAAACACAAAAATTAGCTAGGTGTGGTGGTGCATGTCTGTAATCCCAGCTACTTAAGAGGCTGAGGCAGGAGAATCACTTGAACCGGGAGGCAGAGGTTGCAGTGAGCCAAGATTGCATCATTGAACTCCAGCCTGGACAACAAGAGCAAACTCCATCTCAAAAAAAAGGCAGAGTTAGGTTTGGGATTGAAGAATGAGGCCTCTGGAGGTGACAGTTGTAGTGTACCCCTTCCTCCACCATGTCAGTGACCCGGGAACATCTCTCAGTGCCCCTCCTCTCTGCTTCCACTGCCAGGATGACAGTTCACAGTGGGCAGACCAACAAGTCAGCTCTTCTCTACGACTCCCTTCGAACTGAGAGTGTCCCTTTCGAGGGCCTGCTGAGCGAAGGCAACACCATCCGCATTGAGTTTACATCCGACCAGGCCCGGGCAGCCTCTACCTTCAACATCCGATTTGAGGGTGAGGGTCCCTGGGGGCATCCTCTTCTCTTGTGGGGCTGGGGGTAGCCAGGGAGCAGGGTTGCTGCTGGTGTTGAGAAAATTACAAGGGGAGACAGAAATCTGGGCTGCTAAGGATGTGGGAGATCCTGCGGCTATATGGATCCTTTGGTTTCCAAAGACAGACTCTTGGAAGTCTGTCTGGATTTGCATTGTCTGCCTGGATTTCAGATCCTGCATCTTGTTTGATCCTTATCACACTGAAACTGTTGTTAGAATTATTATTGTATCTGATTTTCAGTGAGGAAACTGAGGTTTAAGAAAGTTGGGTGACCTGCCCAAGACCACCAGTGAACAAGAATGGAGTTCAGATTTCTGTCCATCCTGTACTGCGGAGCCCTGAAGCTCTGCTCCACTCCACCTAGCAGACCTCTTGGAGTCCAGCCACCCCTTCCTCCAAGAAGAATTTAGCAAGAGCCTCTCCCGCTGAGACCCTGACTCTTGAAGAGGGAGTTCTCTGGGCATTTTATGCACGTTGGGTGACTTTCTGTTCTGGCGTCTCCAAGGAAAGTTGGATTTTATCACAGACAAACTTACAGTTTCCAGTGGCAAAATATCAGAACTCTGAAGTTACAGGCTACGAGAAGGATCCATATAGGTTATAGAAAGGCATTAAAACACAGTAACTCCACAGGGTGGAGAAGACAGAGATCCTTATTCCTCTTTTAGATTTTTTAAATGAGGCCCCAAGGAGTTGACTGGGTGGCCCCAGGGTTCTTGGCATGTCAGGTGGAACCAGGACACCTGCTTTGGTACTCATTTTCTTTGGGGCTTTTCTAAACAGCAGAAGGGGACCCATCTTCTGAGATACAGCACTGTGGGGTAGTTCCTGCCTCATCTGAACTGCTGCCTCTTTGTATCCCTACCTCAGCATTTGAGAAAGGCCACTGCTATGAGCCCTACATCCAGAATGGGAACTTCACCACCTCCGACCCGACCTATAACATTGGGACTATAGTGGAGTTCACCTGCGACCCCGGCCACTCCCTGGAGCAGGGCCCTGCCATCATCGAATGTATCAATGTGCGGGACCCATACTGGAATGACACGGAGCCCCTGTGCAGAGGTGAGTAGACCCACGATGCTCTTCTCAGGGTACCCCAGGGACCTCCACCCTTCGGATGAGAAGACCAAGGCCCCAGCTTAGAGGCCTGTCCCCAGTTTTCATATCAATTTTAGGATTAGAACTCTTTCCAGGGTTCACCGTCCTTTGGTTCAGGGTTGCTGCTTGTCTTGAGAAAACTACAAAATGGGGAAATTATAAAAGGTGCCCCTTCCACCAGGCACAGATCCCACAATGCACAGCTTGGTGAGCTGAATACTGCATGGATTTCAGCTCCAAAATACTCCCTCTGAAATGCATGCTTGTGCAGTGCACAACCCACCCAACAACCCAGGGCAGCCCTGAATCTCATTAATAAGAATAATAATAGTCCTTAACTGGTGTGTAATAATTATGCTACCAGCACTCTGCTAAGTGTGTGTGTGCATGATCTGATTTCACCCTCACCATAGCCTTATAAAATAGATTCTGTTAGCCCCATTTGCAGATGAGAAAACTAATGTTGTGAAGTGACCTGCCTAAAAACACATGGAGGGGAATTGGCGGGAACAGGAATGGAACTCATGTCTCTCTGTTCTCAGAGCACTGTGCTCTGAGCCCCACTGGACAGTGTTGGCTGAATAGAGCCCTCATCCACACAGACTCCACTGGACTGCCCTGCCTGTTTCCCCACATTCTTTTTGTTGTTGTTGAGATGGAGTGTCACTCAGCTCACTGCAGCCTCCACCTCCCAGGTTCAAGCAATTCTCCTGTCTCAGCCACCCAAGTAGCTGGGACTACAGGTGTGTACCACCACACCCAGCTAATTTTGCATTATTTGTAGAGACAGGGTTTCACCATATTGGCCAGGCTGGTCGCAAACTCCTAACCTCAGGTGATCCACCCACCTCAGCGGCCAAAGATTTGGGATTAAGGCATGAGCAATCATGCCTGGGTCATTTTCCCTTATTCAAGGCTGCTGAGCCACCCTGTGCCTGGGTCTCCTGGCAGCATGTGGAATGATGAAGGGCACCCTCACTCTGGCAGCCACCGCCATGGCAGTTGGCGTGAAATCACAGCCTTGCCATGGTGAGGGATTGATCCTTGTATTAAATGTGCTGGTTTAACAGAGCGGAATTTATTGGTGCTTTGGCCTCTGCCATGTTGAGAACTTTCCAAAGTGGTAAACACAGGGTGGAATTTAAAGGGCACCTGCCGCAGCCACATCTCTGCTTCCAGTTCAGGGCCGGGACCTGTCATAGCAACATTACCTAAATTATCGAGCAACCACCACGTGCCAGGCGCTGTGCCGCATGTTTGACATTCAGGAGCTCAAGCCTCAAAATAACCCAGTGAGGTTGGCAGTGGTATAGCCCCCATTTTATGGAGAAAGGAAGCTGACGCTCTGGGAGATAACATGCCTCCTCCTAGAGGCTGTTCGCGGCAGAAACAAGATTGGAATCCCGGGACCACCTAACTTGAGTGGACGGTCTCTTAGCCACTACTCACCCTGCAAGAGAGTAGAGGCTGTTGAGGAGTCATTCTGACCTCTGAGCTCTGTCCTTGGTCCTGAAAGACCAATAGCGCCCCCTAGCCCAACTCTTGCCAACCCTCAGCTGCAGAGTAGGCAGGTAGGTGGCCAGCTCTCATTTAATCACACACACACACACACACACACACACACACACGCTGGCTGCCCGAGGTGAAGGCACCTGTCCACAGCACACAGAGATTCACGGCTGTCTGACTTCATAGCCCACATGCTCACCCACTGTGTCACACTGATCTCTTTACAAATGAAGTCCGTCTGCCTGTCTGTCTGTCTGTCTTTTACAGCCATGTGTGGTGGAGAGCTCTCTGCTGTGGCTGGAGTGGTATTGTCCCCAAACTGGCCGGAGCCCTACGTGGAAGGTGAAGATTGTATCTGGAAGATCCACGTGGGAGAAGAGAAACGGATCTTCTTAGATATACAGTTGTGAGTGTTTATAATGGGTGGTCCTCTAATTTGGCAAAATTTGGGAAACTGGGGAAGAAACTGCTCCTGCTTTATTCGTTCAACCAATATTTACTAAGCATCTACTGTGTGCCAGGGACTGTGCAGAGAATGGGCATCCCCATAGTGAGACCAGCAACAGCAGCACACACACACATGCACACACACACACAGATGGGGAGGAGAGAGAGAGAGAGAGACCCTATCTTTGGGAAATTCAGTCTAAGGAAACAAATATGAAATGAGGACATACACGAATAATTGCATACTCAATAAGTGATATAAGGAAAGAGTAATGGCGCTATGAGATTTCTATAATGGGAATTTGATATAAAGAGGAAGGCCAGAAAAGTCTTCCCCGAGGATGTGATATTAAAGCTCAGAACTAAAAGATGACTTGGAGTGATGCATCCCAAATGAACAGAATGTGCAAAGGTCCTGTGGAAAGAGCAAGCTTCTCATTTTCAAAGGACCAAATGGCCAGTGTGGCCAGGAAGAATGGGAAATCCTAACATCTCTTTACTGGACTATGGTCGTTTCTTTTCCTGTCTGTCTCCCTCAACTAAACCACAAGGTCCTCTCCATCGAGGCTTGATCTGAATACCCTCTGTTTCCAGAGTCTAACACAGAGCCTGATACACAGTAGATGCTCAGGAAATGATTGCTGAATGAAAAAATATGTTTTTAATGAAGAGAGTTGGCTGTGCCGCTGTGTTTTCTGTACTTACAAGGAGTAACCATTAGATACCCCATCCAGAACTTTCCCGGCTAGCTCCCCAGGAGATTGACACTTGCAGGGAAGCAGCTACTCTGGGCTAGATGCAAAAGTGACTGCTCTAAGCATTTCTATCTTAGGTAATTCTCACAAAGAACCCTGCCTGGAAGGTCATTATCCCCACTGTCTGAGAAGGCAGCAGAGGTGCAGGGAGATCACCCAGAAAGCCAGCAAATAGCAGGGCTGAAATTCAGGCTTTTGTGGCTTCTTGGTCATGCTCTTTTCCACTGCCCCTTGTGAGATGGGGGTGAGAGGTGGACAAAGACAGATGGTGGTGTCTGGAGAAAGCAGAATACAAAGAATTCCCGGCAGACCCAGATGGCAGACGGGAGGGTGACTGGGGGAGGAGAGAGTGCTGAAACCCAGCAGGCTGGGGAAGCAGCACTCAGGACTGCCTGACTCTGCAGAGCAACCATGCAAGAGAAAGAGAAATTATTTGCAAATTATTAGTGACTGGCTTTTGAGGCCGCTCCTTAGATGCAGCAAAAGCGTCCTTAGGCTGGGTGCAGGTTCACGCCTGTAATCCCAACACTTTGGGAGGTTGAGGCAGGAGCATTGCTTGAGACCGAAGTTTGAGACCAGTCCCAACAACATATAGGGATCCTGTCTCTTATTTAAATAAATCAAAAATTAGCTGGGTGTGGTGGCACATGCCTGTGGTACCAGCAACTTAGGAGGCTGAAGCAATCTTGCTTGAACCTGGGAAATTGATGCTGCAGAGAGCTATGATCATGCCACTGCACCCCAGCCTGGTTGACAGAGTAAGACCCTGTCCCCAAAAAAAAATGTCCCCAGAGGCTGTCCCAGATCCTGCTTTTCCAGCAGAGTCAGAAACTTACACACCTTGAACAGCTGCCCTTGTGGACTTGGGGCCAGGCCAGTCTAAGAAAGAATTTCATCTTCTTCCCATGTGATTTTGGTCTAGGCTCACCTGTTCCGACCTCTGGGCATCAGTTTCTCTCTCCTGTAATGGGGGTCTTGGGACGTCGATGCTTTGTGGCTGCTGGAGGCAGATTTTCCTCACTCCTTGCCTATTGCCTATTGCCTCACTCCTCTGTAAAGCTCATCCTCATCTGGGTGTTAAGATCACTTGGGGCCAGGAGTTCAAGACAAGCCTAGGCAACATAGTGAGGCCCCATCTTTACAAACAATTTAAAAAACTAACTAGGCATGGTGGCACCTGTGGTCCCAGCTACTTGGGAGGCTCAGGTGGGAGGATTACTTGAGCCCTGGAGTTTGAGGCTGCAGTGAGCCATGATCGCACCACTGTACTTCAGCCTGGGCAACAGAGTAAGACTGTCTCTAAAAAAAAATAAAATTAAAATTAAAATGGATTTATATAGACCTCATTCTCTTTCCCCCTTTCCTTTCTCTCTGACTTCTAAGGTCTGGAATAAGATGTTTATTCATTCATTCAAAACAAATTGCTTGTGTCTACTATAAGCCAAGCACAATTTTAAGTGCCAGAAAGGTTCTTGATGGTTGTTCCTTCAGTGGCAAAGTTCATATTGAAAAGAATGGAATGGATTGTCTCTCTTAGCTCTAGGGGAAAAAACTACTGCATACCTACTGTGTGCCAACAGTAGGCTTGGCACTGAAGATGCAGTTGTGAGAAAAGCAGGACAGTCCTCATTCTGCATGTCTAGCAGGTGAGGCAGACAAGAAACTAAATGCAATGTGAAAGGAGCAGTGACAGGCAGTTGAGGGCACCTCAGTGAAATCAGGAGGGCTTCCAGGAGGAAGTGGCTTCTATAATAGCATAAAAGAGAAGGTAGGCAGGTGGTAAGGGGAAAAGAAGAATGTCCTGGCCAGGTGTGGTGGCTCATCCCTGTAATCCCAGCACTTCAGGAGGCTGAAGTGGCTGGATCATTTGAGGTCAGGAGTTTGAGACAAGCCTGGCCAACATGGTGAAACCTGCCTCTACTAAAAAAAAATACAAAAATTAGCCAGGTGTGGTGGTGGGTGCCTGTAATCTCAGCTATTCAGGAGGCTGAGGCAAGAGAATCACTTGAACCCAGGAGGTGGAGGTTACAGTGATCCAAGATCATGCCACTGCGCTCCAGCCTGGGTGACAGAGCAAGTTTGTTTGGAAAAAAAACACCAGGTGTGGTGACTCACACCTGTAATTCCAGCACTTTGGAAGGCCAAGGTGGGCAGATCACAAGGTCAGGAGTTTGGGACCATCCTGGTCAACATGATGAAACTCCATCTCTACTAAAAATACAAAAAATTTGCTAGGCATGGTGGCACATGCCTGTAATCCCAGCTACTCCAGAGGCTGAGGCAGGAGAATTGCTTGAACCTGGGAGGCAGGGTTTGCAGTGAGTCGAGATTGTGTGCCACTGCACTCCAACCTGGCAAACAGAATGAGACTCTGTCTCAAAAAAAAGAAAAAAAAGAAAATGAATGAAAAGGAAAGAACAGAAAAGAAAAGAAGGAGAAGGAGAAGAAGAAGGATGAAGAAGAGGAGGAGGAAGTCCTACCACATGGTGAGGACAGCATCTGCAAAGCCTGGAAATGAGAGAATGTGACCCACTTAAAGACATAAAGTTTAATGTGTCTGGAGCAAAGCATAGCAGGCAGGTAGGGGCTACAGTAGATCAAAGGGAAGCTCTAGGGTCTTCTTAGCTGAAGCTTCAAATAGAAAACTTTATTCTGAGGCTGCATCCCTTAAGAAGCCTCCTTCTGTGTCGCCCCCTTGTTCTTGTCCAGAAATATAAATTTATGGTCCCAGCTTATGAATTCCTTCCCCCAGAAGTTACCAGGAAAACCACCTGTCTTCAGCCAAGAGAAGGTATGGCCAAATCCTGAGTTCTCGGCTTCTCTGGCAGAAGATCCCACCCGACCCCAGGCCCCATGAAATCAACTATAATCCCCTCTCTTCTGCTTGTATCACCTGTTCCTGCCTCACAGGGAGCCTCCCAGATGGGTGATTTTGCCTAAATAAGACTGACCCACATCTCCCTTTGGTGCCAGAGGTCTGGAGGAGGAAACAAGAACATAGGAATCCTTACTTTCATCATCTCTAAGCATTGAATATTCAATTAACCTTCAGCCTGATACTGGATTGGGTTTTATTTCCACCTCTAAGCGTGCATGCGATGGGACAGCCCATCCGGGCACCTCACGCAATTAAAGCTTCCCCAAAGACAGTTCACCGGCATTAGTATCAGGAAGGGAACCCTTGCAGGGGGCAGGCTTTCTCTCTTCTGAACGTTTTCACCATCATAGATTGTGACCATAGGTTGGTCCCAGGAGAGAGGACCCCCAGTTTCCTTCCTCCCTGCCCTGACACTCGATGCCCTCAGCAACCCTGGACCCAGCACCTAGCCTCTCTGAGGCTCAGATTCCTCCTCTGCAAAATGATGGGCTGTCTTGAATCAAGGGTAGGTGCAAACTCAAAATCATGAAGGGCAAGGCAACATAAATACGGGAATTAGAGCTGGTGTGAGATTATAAGGAGGGGAGGGGTCTGTGATAAATTAGGAAGTACCTACTCCATCTAAAATCATTTAAATTCTATTTTTAAATTTTGTTTTGTTTTGTCTTTTTGAGACAGAGACTTGCTTTGTCACCCA
This sequence comes from Callithrix jacchus, assembly GCF_049354715.1. NCBI lineage: Eukaryota > Metazoa > Chordata > Mammalia > Primates > Cebidae > Callithrix > Callithrix jacchus. The sequence goes on from NC_133502.1 coordinate 197,049,632, forward strand.
GGCTGGAGTGCAATTGTAGTGGTGTGATCTTTGTTCACTGCAGCCTCCGCCTCCCGGGTTCAAGCAATTCTCCTGCCTCAGCCTCCCGAGTAGCTGGGATTACAGGCATGCACCACCATGCCTGGCTAATTTTTGCATTTTTAATGGAGATGGAGTTTCACCAGGTTGGCCAGGTTGGTCCCAAATTGCTGACCTCAAGTGATCTGCCCACCTCAGTCCCCTAAAATGATGGGATTACGGGCGTGAGCCACCACGGCGGGCCGTAAATTCAATTTTTAAAAATAATGTCTCCTCCTTCAAAAAAAAAATGTCTACTGGTTGAATCCAAACTGAGGACCACCAGTTTCCAACCCCTGCAAATGATTAAGATGATTGAAAGATTAAGGTCCTAGCCAGGCGCAGTGGCTCACGCCTGTAATCCCAGTACTTTGGGAGGCCGAGGCGGGTGGATCACAAGGTCAAGAGATCGAGACCTTCCTGGTCAACATGGTGAAACCCCATCTCTACTAAAAATACAAAAAATTAGCTGGGCATGGTGGCACGTGCCTGTAATCCCAGCTACTCGGGAGGCTGAGGCAGGAGAACTGCCTGAACCCAGGAGGCAGAGGTTGCGGTGAGCCGAGATCGTGCTATTGCACTCCAGCCTGGACAACAAGAGCGAAACTCCGTCTCAAAAAAAAAGAAAAGAAAAGAAAGGTTAAGGTCCTTTCTCATTGCAGTGATGAAGAAATTCAGGTTTTTAATCACTTACTATTTTCAAGGTCTTTACTAACATTAATTTTTACTTTTTATAAGTTAAAAATAAATCGTAGTATTTGCTCTGTGGATTAATCCCATTAAGTAGGTGCAACTATTACATTTAATCATATGCTCTTGCCTCCTCACCACTTCACCTGGATGTCTAAGAGGCATCTCAAATAAAACGTATTCAAAGTCAAACTCCTTATTCTCCCTCCCTATTTCTATTTATAGGGAGATAGTATTTCTCTATTTATCTATTATACCTATTTTACCCCATCTTTTCCATACATATAAGGTATGATTTATTCCACCAGCCACTTGGGGAAAAAAAGTCAAAAAAACAACAAAAACAGAAACCTTGGAGTTATTCTGGCCCAGAGGAGTGCTGGCTTTCTTAGAAGTTGGGGGCACAGTGGGCCATGCTCTGAATTTCAGCATCTGTCAGTTTCCATGGTGTAAATACTCCCACCATGATCCATTTCAAGTTACCAACCTATGACAACAGGCTCTCCAAATGCCTGGACATTTAACCGTTAGCTCTTGCAAACCCGTATGAGCTGCCCCCAGCCCAGCCCACTCACTGTGAACTGGACCTTTCTCTTTCTCCCATACCCTGTCTCCAAATCCTCAGGAAATCCAACTTCTGCTCAAAAGTCAAAGTCTTCCCAGTGCCCAAGCAGTTCTGACCCCTCCACTGCCACCTGCAGGGTCCTAGCCACCACCGTGTCTTCCCAGGATTATTGCAATAGCCTTTGAGGTCTCCTTGTTCCCACTCTTGCCCGCTCTGGGCTGTTTTTAACCAACACTGAGTGATCCTGTTATAACCTAAGTCATATCACCCATGCTCTGCTCACTTAAAGCTCTACAGTAGCTCCATGCTGTCTTGGGAGGTAAAGCCAGTGTTCTTACAAAAGGCCCTGTTGGTTCTAGCTCTGGTTACGTCTCCGGCATCACTTTATTCCTCTCTTCTCCTTTCTGTATGGTATATTTGACCACACTAGCCTTCTTGCCATGCCACACACATACCTCAGGGCCTTTGCACTGCTGTCTCCTCTGCCATTGGGATGCTCTGCCCCAAATATCTGTACAGCTTGCTCCCCATCTCTCCATCCTCTGACTTTGCTTCGCCTCCATAGCCTTCACCACCACCTAACGCACTACACATCGCGGTGTACCTTGAAGTATTTCAACTCCCACCACCTCCACCTAGAATGTCACCTCTGTGAGAAGAGCAGTTTATTTTTTGTTTTATTCACTGCTGTAACCCCAACATATAGACCAGTGCATAACCCGTAATAGGTGCTTAATAAATAAAAGCCAATGGAATAAAGGTAGCTTGTCACGATCATACAGACATGAGGCTTCAAAGCAAGAATTTGAACCCAAATTTAGGTCCAGCTGGCTATGACGCACATGGAGGGGAAAAGGGGGTCAGAAAAATATGAGAAGACCCTCTGGGGACACGACCTCCATTTTTTTTTTTTTTTGAGATGAAGTCTCTCACTTTGTTGCCCAGGCTGGAGTGCAGTGGTGTGATCTCGGCTCACTGCCACCTCCACTTCCCTGGTTCGAGCAATTCTCCTGCCTCAGCCTCCTGAGTAGCTGAAATTACAGGCATGTGTCACCATGTCTGGCTAATTTTTGTATTTTTAGTAGAGACAGGGTTTCACTATGTTGGCCAGTCTGATCTCGAACTCCTGACCTCATGATCTACCTGCCTCAGCCTCCCAAGAGGCCGGGATTACAGGTGTGAGCCACCATGCCCGGCCTCCATTTTTAAATAAATAGAGGTTTATTACATGACAAGGAACCTGGTTGATAAGAAATAACATGGGTTAAAAATTACCAGATAAAGTATTAAATAATAGAAGTAGGAGGACTCCCCCAGAGAACGTTTTGTAGGGTTATAGTATCAAAGGAAGTGTCATCATGGACCTTAGAATCAGAATATCTAGTGGCGGGGGAACTTCAGGGTCCCCCAATCTGGTGATGCTGACATATGCTGGCAGAGTTCAGCGACAAAGTGTAGTGGGGCTTGGGGAGCCTATATCGTTCTCTTGGATGATCTAAGCACTGGACACTGGTCTAAGCTAAGCAGTAAGTGGTGGTGGAACCACAGACAGGCTAGAATGGGGCCAATAAGGGGGGTGCCACCTTCCCCAGGGCAGCTGTCATGCCTTGCACAAGGACAAGCAGCCAGCATCATCCTGGAGCCTCAGTATTTGCAGTGACATCAAAATCGATTCAGTCCCAGTTTTAATCAGCATGGACATGTGAGGACTGTCTTTTTTGTCACTGAGCAAGTTTCATTCGCTCCCACACATATTTATTGAGCATCCACTATGTAGCAGGCATTGAGGCTGGGCCCTGGCAGTGAGCAAGACAGATGCAGTCCTAGCCTTGGGGAGACATGTAGTAGGTCGACACAGCACCAGCAAGATGAAATCCAGCACCCTAGGGGCCCAGAGTGAAGGAAGGTGAGCCTGGCTGAGGACACGAGGGAGGAGCTTTCCTGAGAATGTAGAGTCTAAGTCAGCTGTTCTCAACCTGAGACCATCTTGCCCTAGGGGACACTTGCCAAATTCTAGAGGCATTTCTGGTTGAGACCATTGGAGGGTGGGGTGGAGGTCACCCCCAGCATTTAGTGGGGACAGGCCAGGGCTGCTGCTACACCTCCTACAATGCACAGGACAGTCCCCACCACAAAGAATGAGCTGACCCAAAATATTAAGGGTGTTGAAGCAGAGAAACCTTGATCTATGCTAAGACCTGAAAGACAGAGAGAAGGTGGGCAGAGATGGAAGGGAACAGTGTTCCAGCCAAAAGGAACAGCATGTGCTAACAGAGACAGGAAAGCACAGCTCCCTTCTTAATTGTCTTAATATCTTCTTAATGATATTTAATATTTGCTGAGTACTTAGGACATTCCAAGCATTTGCATCCTAGACATCTTCACAACAAGCACATGCCTTGGTTTCTGTTATTATCTCCATTTTCCAGATGAGTAAACTGAGGCTCAGGGTGGTGGGAGAGTGCCTATGGTCGCACAGCTAGAAGCTGGCAGAACCTAGACTTTAGCCCCACTTGCCATGTCTCCAGGACCCTGTGTGTCTAGCGTTCAAGGACGCATCCATGAAGCGGGACAGCCTTGCAGTGAGTGCAACTCAGCAGCGCCTTGAAGGCCACATTAGGGAGTCTGGGCTTCCCCAAATTGGGCAGCAGGAAAAGGGTTTGAAGCACTTAGAGAGATTAAAGCTTTGCAGAAGGGAGCTGAGTCCTCTGGTCACCAGCCTGAGGCTCACGCCGACAAGCTTGGCACACGCTTGGCAGAGTGGCATCTGCACTTGGCACCTCCTCCCTCCCACAGAGGGAGTGAAAATAGCATCTCAACAGCCAGGGTTACATGAGGCCCAAGAGCTGCTGGGTTTAATTTATCTTGCTTGGTTTTCCACTGACAGTTTTAGTAAACCAATTTGGGTTTGATAGTAAAAATAATTCCATCCTCCGGGCCCCTCAGCACGCCTAAGTGTTTGCAATCGTTATTTATCACATCGACGAGGGGGAGGGAGTTCACACTGCAGACCGAGCTGGGTAGGTGGCCCATAGTAGGCGCAGGACTTAGCTGTCTGCTGAGTCATGAATGAGGACATAAGCTACATGTGCCAGGCAAGAGGGGATCTCTCTCCCTCTTCGTCTACTGGGCAGTCCGTTGATACCGTGGGCATGATGGTTCTAGTTAGTTACCATTTATTTAAAAACCTACTATGTGCTAGGTAGGCCCTGAGCTGCATCATTTAGGTCCGTGAGCAATAATAAATGTGAGCATTATTATGCAGAGATAATAATTACACAAATTAGAGCTAATATGGGTAGAGATAATTAGAGAAGTGTAATTAACCAAATTAGAGATAATGTATGCCAAGCACATTGCATGGTATCTGGCACGTAGTTGGTGCTTCATAAATGGAGACTACTATTATCAGGAATCCTCAGATATGGCAGATATTATCATTACCACTTTGTGGATTGGGTAATGACAGCACAGAGCGGTTCCGTGGCTTCCTCGAGTCACACAGCTATAAAGATGGAGCACACCCCACAGCCTCCACTTCCACTGACTTGAACAGCTTTGGGGGCACCAGCTGTGTGCCTCAGCAATGCAGCAATAAAGCAGGAAAGCTCCCAGGCCTGTAGGGACTCAAAGTTCAGGAAGGGCCCAGGCACGGTGGCTCATGCCTGTAAACCCAGCACTTTGGGAGGCCGAGGCAAGCAGAGCAGGAGGTCAGGAGTTTGAGACCAGCCTGGCCAACATGGTGAAACCCCATCTCTACTGAAAATACAAAAATTAGCCGGGCATGGTGGCAGGCGCCTGTAAAACCAGCTACTTGGGAGGCTGAGGCAAGAGAATTGCTTGAAATCAGGGGGAAGAGGTTGCAGTGAGCCAAGATCACCCCACTGCACTCCAGCCTGGGTAACAGAGCGAGACTCCATCTCAGGGGAAAAAAAAGTTCAAGAAGGGACGTAGACCCAGAAACAGACAATCTGGCAAAATGTAAGCAGAGTACTGTGTCTTGGAGGGTGGGTTGGGGAGGTAGAGGGGAACTAGGTTTATCTCCATGAGCTATGGAAATGTCCCTGAGAAGGTGACATCCAGGCGGACTCTTGAGGAGTGTCAGTCGCCCAGAGTTAATGAGAAAAGTGTCATGAGCAAAGGATTCAAGCAGTGATAACAGTGACCGTTAGGCATGGAATAAACACGCTGAACCACAGCATCAATTAGAACCATCTGCCCTGCATGGTTGGTGTCAGAGAAAAGAAGTTTGCACCAACCTGAGAGTCGGGAGCCCTCAGGCAAAACCTCCTTCACACCCCAAATGCCTCCCTCACCCACCATGTAGCCCACCCAGCGCCATCAGAAATCTGCCTCTTACCCTAAAAACACAAGTGAACAGAAACATTTAAATCCTAAGGGACTTCTCATATGGCTCTCTTCTGTCTCTCATTCGTTCTCCGCCCCCCACCCCCTCCCCAACTCTCAAAATAAATTACGGGAAGGAGAATGAGGGAACTCACACTGGTGAAGGCATCGTAGAATAGAAGAGCTTAGAATAGGAGGGCCCCAGGTGGGGAGGTAACTTAGCAAGTGTCACACAGCAAGAGAGGACCAGAAAGACAACCTGCATGTGGCCTCAGAAGCTCAGCTCAAGGGCCACCACCTTGAAGACGCCCTGTGGCCAAGGAGACATAAAATTGTCTAGAGTCAAAAAGAGAGGCAGGATCAGGCCTCCTGATCCTGATGTTCAGCAGCTCTGTAGCCTCGGGCAGGTTATTGAAGGTGGTGGTGCCTGCCCCACCATGGGATATTTTGTTCACTCTATCCCCAGTGTCTGGCACAAAGTGCTTGATAAATATCTTTGAGTGAATGAGACAGTAAGACTGGGCACAGTGGCTCATGCGTGTAATCCCATCACTCTTGGAAGCCAAGGTGGGAGGATCACTCGAGCTCAGGAGTTCAAGACCAGCGTGGGCAACAAAGCAAGACCCCATCTCTACAAATAATTTTAAAAATAGCCAGGTGTAACACAGTGAAACCCTGTCTCTACTAAAAATACAAAAACTTAGCCGAGCATGGTGACATGTGCCTGTAATCCCAGCTATTTGGGAGGCTGAGGCAGGAGAATCACTTGAACCCGGGAAGCGGAGGTTGCAGTGAGCTGAGACGGCGCCACTGCACTCCAGATTGGGAGACAGAGTGAGACTCCATCTCAAAAAAAAAAAAAAAATTAGCCAGGCGTGTGGCATGCAGCTTTCGTGCCAGCTACTTGAGAGGCTGAGGTGGGAGGATCACCTGAGCTCAGGTGTTGAAACCAGCTTAGGCAACATAGTAAGGCCCTGTTTCTAAAAAGAGAGAGAGACATTGAGAGAGAGAGAGAGAGAGAGAGACAAGGTGGGTGGTAAATTAATTAAATAATGCAAAAATTAGAATAACATAAGGTCTCTGACACAAGGCAGGCAGATAACCATAGCTAATGCTCTTTTTGCCCCTCCTATGTGCCAGACATGATGCTAAATACTGGCACACATGATCTCATTGATGATGATGATGATGATGAAGACCAACATCTGACGTTCATTGAGTGCTTATGCTATGCCGGTCTTTAAGTGCCTTCTTCACCGATACTAACTCATTTTACTCTCCAACGCAGTGTCAGTACCCTATGCATATCTACATGACCACTCCTTTTACAGATGAAGAACTGAGGCTGAGAGGCAGGAAACTGCTTGCCCAAGGTTACGCAGCTGGGATGTGGCCAAGTCAGGACTTGAACCCAGGTCTCTAAGACCAAAGCCAGTTTTTAACCACACAATAAACAGTAGCGAAGTGCTCCACATGGGAGAAATGCCCGGCTCCATGTAACAGAAGAAGAAATTGAGGCTCAAAGAGCTGGCTACCTGTTTCATGGGCTTCTACTGCAAACATACATTTATCTCTGGAGGAAAAAAGTCCCAACCAGGCTGCAGCATTCCTTCCTCTGCTCCTCTGCAGAGTTGCCACCATTGCTCCCTGTTTATGAGCCCCAGCACAGTTCTCTAACCAGGAAGTAAAAGGACCTAATAACAAGCCCAGGTAACCATATGACTGATAGCCGCAGAAAAGTTCTCTTCAGCTGCTGCCAACCTGTTCTGTGCTAAGTTCATTCCAAGCCCTAAAAATTAAGTGCCTTGTCCAGAGGCACTTCAGTTCTTCAAACAGAGCTATAGCTGCTTTGGACTGCAAAAATCCTTCCTGAGAGCAAGGCAAGGAGGAGGGAGATGCAAGAGTTGAGGACAACATTAGCCCTGGGAGAGTAGATTTCCAGATATCAGCAAAAATCATGGGAGAAATGGCCACAACAAAAATAAAACTGGCTGAACTCAGATCTTCTGGCCCATTAGCAAGAGGAGACAGGATTTCCCTCGAGCCAAAAGTCCGAAGGAATTAAAGAAGGAACAGAAAAGTTCATACAGCTCAAATTCCATCATGTTGCAGAGGAGGAAATTGAGCCCAGAGATGGGAAGAGATTTCCCCAAGACCACTCTTCTCAGTCAGCTATTGCTGCATAACAAACCAGCCCAAACTCACTGGCATAAGACAGCAAGCGTGCATTGCTGTTCATGAGTCTGTAGGTCAGCATGGTGCTTCTGGTCTCTGCTGGGCTTGCAGATGGGTCTATGGGCAGCCATAAGCCTTCTTCACATATTTGGGGGTGGGTTGGCTGTTGTGTCTAGGTGGGCTTAGACTGGGATTGATGTAGACACGGCACTCTGCTCCATGTGCGTCTCATCCTCCAATCGCTAGCTTGGGCTTGTTCCCATGGTGACTGGCCAGGGTTTCAGAAAAAGCAGGAGAAACATTCAAGGTCTCCTGAGCCCAGACTAGGAGGTGGCACAGCAGCACATCTGCCATATCCTATGACCAGCCACAAAGCAAGGGCCACCCCAGTGGTATGGTATGGATACAGAGAGGGGCCGAGCTTTGGGACCACTTTTGCCCTCAAGCTACCATGACCACAGGTCTCCTGGTTCCAGCCCAAAGCTCCAAATGATATCACTGTGTACAATGATCCTATGAGATCTGAGCATCATTATCCCCATTTTACAGATGAGGAAACTGAGGCTCAGAGAGTCGAAGGAACTTTGTAAAAGCCCACAGCTAGGAAGAATAAGACAAGATTTGCACCTAGGGCTTGGTGCCCGGCATATAGAAGACTCAGAAAACGTTTTGTTCCCTACACAATGCTTTCAGCATGTGGGAGACACTCTGGAAAGATCTTGAATTCCTTCGGGGATGGGAGAGAGCCTTTGCCTACAGTAAGAAGTTTTGGGTTCTAGTCCCGTTCTTTCATTTAGTGGCTGTGTGACCTTGGATAAAGTCACCCCACTTCTCTGGGTGGGTATCCTACCTGACTTCTCTGGGTCTTCTTTCATCTTTCAAATGAAAATAACAATGCTACCCAACTCTTCGAGCTCCTCAGATGATGAAATGACACCATGTGCAGAAGCACTTGGCAAGGACGTGGCACATTATACATAGTCAACAATTTAATTGGTGGCTGTGATGACGATTAAGCCCTTCCATGGCCCGTGATCCTATGTACAAACAGCTCCTTTGCATAATCGCACACACACAACACACACACACATACACACACACACACACACAACACACACACACACTCACACGTTGATTCCTCTGAGCTTGCAGTTTGAGCATTACAGTAGGAATGAAGAGAATCCATACACAGGTCCTACCCAGGTATCCTACCTGACTGATTACCTTCCTCTTCCCCACAATTTGCAGGGGATTGTGGTGGTAACTTGGAAACACAAGCACCAGGGGTAGGTCCTCCACCAACACCTGCCCGTTTTCTGCTCCTCGGCCACACCACGCTCTTCTCACCTTCCTGATCGCAGGAGCCTACTTGGGAGGGGTCCTGCTCTGTATCTGAGCTGGGACATAACCTTACCAGTGCACATCTACAAGCTCAAGGCATTCGAATGCAATTAGACCTGACATCTTAGGGAGACACGCCTGCTTGTTTTACGAGTCCCTGACATGCACCGTCCTCCTGCACTTACTATTCAACAAACATTCATTGCAGGTAACCATGTAGCCAGAGTTGCATCCAATTATCAAAGGTCTGGAGATGACAGTCATCACTCACATGGTTTACTGTAGTGCCAAATACTCACATGCCCTTACCCTGGTGCCAAGCTCTGTTCTGAGCACATTACCTCTCAGTTCATTCTCAAAGCAACCTAGGAGAGTCACGCGATTTGTTCTCCATTTGTAGATGAGGACAGGGACCCTCCTCCGAGGGGTAAAATGGCTCACCACTTAGACCCAGGAGCGCCCGCCTCACACTTCTCATCACCCCTCAACCCTGCTTCACAGAGTAGAACCAACTTCATTCTGAGCAGCCAGCCTCCCTTGAGAGTTGAGCAGGCAAGCAGTATAGTCAGACCTGCCATGTAGACAGCACTCCCTGGGAGGAAGGCAGAGGCAGGTGGAGGTGGCATGAAGCCAGGCTGGAGGCAGAGGGGTAGCAACATTGGCCTAGCATGGTCCAAGGCCTGGGGAAGTCTCTGCATGCCCTACTGGGGCCTTCTGGGGAGAAGCAGGGACAAGCCCTCCAAGTTTCAAAGGGTTCATTTCTCCTGGAGGAGTTTTCTCCTGTGAGTGGGGGTGTGTGGTGTGTGTAGGTCATGTGGTGTGTGTGGTGTGTGAGTGGGGGTATGTGGTGTGTGCAGTGTCATACCCCCACACCAGGTGGGGTGGCTCCTGCGTGGAGTTTCCCGGGGCTGTTCTGGCCGCTTAGATTGGCCACACCAAAGCTTTCTCTAGCGGAGGCCTTCAGGAATATGTGCAAGATGCTGATGTGGAATAGCAGGAGGTGGCGACCCCAGCCACTGCCAGCTTCTGCTGGGAGAAGCTCTGTCACCTCTTCCTCTAGCAATGCAGAGCCCTGGCCCAACCTCCCTGTGCACATGTGTGGGTGTGTGTGTGTGGTAGCATAAACCACACACCACACAATGTTACACACAGCACACACCCTAACATACACTACACACACCACATACCCCCACTCACACATCACATGACACTGCACACACCACATACACCCACTCACACATCACATGACACTGCACACACCACACACCCCGACTCACACATCACATGACACTGCACACACCACATACCCCCAGTCACACACCACGCACACCACATGACTTACACACACCACACACCCCCACTCACACACCATACACACACCACATGACCTACACACACCACACCCCCACTCACACACCACATGATACTGCACACACCACATACCCCCAGTCACACACCACACACACCACATGACCTACACACACCACACACCCCCACTCGCACACCAGACACACACCATATGACACTACACACACCACACACCCCCCACTCACACACCACATGACCTACACACACCACACACCCCCAGTCACACACCACACACCCCCACTCACACACCATACACACACCACATGATACTACACACACCACACATACCACATGACCTACACACACCACACACCCCTACTCACACACCACATGACACTGCACACACCACATACCCCCACTCACACACCACACACACCACATGACCTACACACACCACATGACACTACACACACCACACACACCACATGACCTACAGACACTACACACCCCCACTCACACACCACATGACACTGCACACACCACATACCCCCAGTCACACGCCACACACCCCCACTCACACACCATACACACAACACATGACCTACACACACCACACACCCCCGCTCACATACCACATGACACTACACAAACCACACACCCCCACTCACACACCACATGACACTGCACAACCACATGACACTAAACACACCACACACACACCACACATTACGCACACCACACATCCCCTCACATATACCTCACACCCTCTGCACACACACCACACACTACATATACACCTCTACACACATACCACACACCCTCCACACACCCACCCCACACACACCACAACCCACACACCACACATACCACACACATCACACAACTCTACACCCGCCACACACATCACACACACCACACACACAGATACACACCACACTGCACACTGTCACACGCACACCACACATGCCACTGGACAGAACACAGCCACACACCACACACCACAGAGACACACATACCGCCAAACACACAGATCCGACCTCACCAGCTGATTGCGCTTCCCTCAGGGTCAGCTCTCACACCCTGACATAGACGATCCCTAAATGTAGAGGGCCCTGGGCTCCACACCATGTTTTATAAATGTGAAGAAGCTTCCATCCAGAAAGAGGAAGCAATGTGGGCAGAGCCACAGAGGAAATTCATGGAAGAGCCACAGATGCCATCTGGGGTCACCCCTAGGTCTGGAAAACTCAGGCCTCAGCAACCTATTTCTAAAGCCTTGTATCCGCACATCAAGCCCCTACTTGCTATTGAATGGGGAAATGGGGAAAGTGTGTGGGTCCAGCCTTCTCAACAGGGGAAGGCCGGCAGTGGCTTGGTCATGGCCATTGTTAATGGACTTTTTTACAATTTGTGGATCCTTAGATTTTCATCTGGGGAAACTGAGGCCCAGGCTGGGAAGTGACTTGTCCAGTCACAGGTCAGAAAGGTGGCAGCATGAGTGCCCCTCCCTGAGGTCTTGTCATCCCAGGATTTGTTCCCATGCCGCCCTTGCCCCTCGGCAGGGTGCACAGTCCCTTATAAATAGTTTTTGTAATAGAGGAAAAATCCTCTTGCAGTGGAACTCCTGGCACTCGCTGTCATTTACAGCCCTCAACAAGATTAGCCCCATTTCACAGGTGGGAACACTGAGGCTCAGAGAGGTTAAGCTGCTTGCTCAAGGTCGCCCAGCTAGAATTTGAACCTATTCTCTTAATGCTGCCTCCTGAGCTGCAGGTGAAACACCAGGTGAAACACCGTCTTGGTAAGCAAAGCTGCCGGGTGCTGTTGGGTTTTCCTGGTCATGGTGCTGGGTGTAAAATGTCATCAGTGACCTTGCCAGAGCCTCTCCTGCTGCCCTCTGAGATGGCTCAGTCCAGGGACGTGGAAATGAGGAGCCACTTGGGCTACCTGTCGAGCCAAGAGAGACGGCAGGCCAAGATTCCCACTCTCTTTCCTACTCTTTCTCTCTGGGGATAAGAAAGAAATTGAGAAAAGAGAGAAAGGAGGAGGAAATGGAGGAAAGGAAGAAAAGAAGTAAGGTGGTGGAAATGGATCGCCGCTGAAGTCAGGGCTGGGTCTCATTCAGGCTGAAAACTCCCCATCTGTAGCTCTGAGTCCCGGCCGCCCGGGGGAGTCCCCTGGGAATGGAAGTTAATGGGCACTGATGCCCAGCCTCCACCCCCAGATGGCCTGATTGGTCTGGGGTATGGCCTGGAATCAGGAGTTTGTAAACCTCCCCAGGGATTCTCACTTGCAGGCAGGAATGAGAACCACGGGGTAGAGGGTTCAAAGCCTGGAGTGGACAAGCGATTCGGTGAATCTTTGGAGAGAGAAAGGGAGGAAGAGAAGGTGGAAGGAAAGGAAGAAAGAAAGAACAAAGAAAAGACTAAGGAAACTCCAGCCAGGCACAGTGGCTCATGTCTGTAATCCCAGCACCAAAGTGGGTGGATCACCTGAGGTCAGGAGTTTGAGACCAGCCTGATCAACATGGTGAAACCCCGTCTCTACTAAAACTACTGAAATTAGCCAAGTGTGCTGGCAAATGCCTGTTGTCTCAGCTACTGGGGAGGCTGAGGCAGGAGAATGGCTCGAACCCGGGAGGTGGAGGTCTCAGTGAGCCAAGATCGCACCATTGCACTCCAGACTGGGTGACAGAGAGAAACACTGTCAAAAAAGAAAGAAAGAAAGAAAGAAAGAAAGAAAGAAAGAAAGAAAGAAAGAAAGAAAGAAAGAAAGAAAGAAAGAAAGAAGGAAGGAAGGAAGGAAGGAAGGAAGGAAGGAAGGAAGGAAGGAAGGAAGGAAGGAAGGAAGGAAGGAAGGAAGGAAGAAAACATATCAGTTGCTTGTGTTTTAAGGTGTCCTGCTAGGGAGCCAAAGATATTGTTTTCTATGTCCTCCCTGGAGCTGACATAGTTTCTTGTCCTGTCTGCCATTTTATCAAATTAAATTGAAACCAAATTTAATTGGGTTTCACTGGGCCAAGGGCCTCTCGGCGATTCTGTGGTGCTAAGAAGTACCTGGCAAGAATCCTCTGTAAAATGGGATTCATAACGTTTTTCCTCTGGCCACCTGACTATATGGGTGAGGGGGTCAGATGAGAAACTAGATATACAAGAACTTTAAGCACGTCCCTTCTAAAGCCTTCAAAATAAAGTATAAATATTTTATCAAAGTTGTATTGCATACGACTGCATTTACGGGTTTTGATTCTTGTTTTTCCTTTACGCGGATCCTGGGATTTATTTCATCACTGTCTCCACTGTTCCATAAAGCTCGTGACTGAAGTGCAAGATAGTGTTTTCTTAGAAAAGTCATTTAATGCCCCCGAGCCTCAGTTTCCTCACCTGGAAAATGGACATAAATTCACCATCATTCCTTCATTTGCGCGACCTTTATTTCACCTGTACCAAGCCTTGTGTGGGCTCCAGAGATCAGGGTGAAGACATGTGCCTTCAGGGAGCCGAAACAGGCAGATGAAGGCTGGTGGTTTGTTGCCCGGTCTTTGTCTTCCAGCAACATCTGTTGGGATTCTGGCCCTGCTGTATAACCAGCTGCCTGAGCTCGAGCGTGCTTCCTCACCTCTGGGTGCTTCGGTTGGTTTATCTGTGAAATGGGTGTGAATAGTTGTACTTACAGGGTTAGTCTGAGGATAAAATGAAATGGTGCATGTAGAGTGCTTTGAAAAGCACTGGAAAACCTTAGCTAATGATTACATACCTGTAAATACAGAGGCACAGAGGATCATGAGGAATTAGCAAGGTGTGGTCCAGCAGAGAAGAGAGAAGAGGGCTTTCCAGGTAGAGAGACTGGTATGAGCTAAGGCATGAAGGATGGAGGTTTTTAAGGGTCTAGGGACTGCAAGAGGCTTGGTGTACTGGATGTTTGAGACAGCAAGAGATGGGCTGATACCCACCTGCAGACTTCTGGGAGGTGAGGCTGAGAAGCTGGACTGTAGTCTGTGGGCTAATTTTTGCGGTTTCCACAGTCCAATTCTATTACCAGCCACTTCTGTTTTGTTGCCGTTTCTGTTTTCCTGGAACTGCGTGTAAATTGGCTTGCCTTTTTCACTTGCTTTTATTTGCCAACCAAAATAATGTCTGCGAAATTAGAAGTTTGATGCGCAAACCATATATGTATATATTTTTCGAATTTATATAATTTTTTAATCTGCATTTAAAGAAATGCATAAACAGTAAACATTGTAAAGTATGTTCGCCTACCTAAAATCATCCCGTGAATGAGGCTCGAAAAAGCCTTTTAAAGGCAAGAATTCTAAGCCAAGGGTCAAACGTTTGTTTAGAAAGGAATAAGGAAACGAAAGGTGGCTTGCTCACCAGGTCTTTCTATGCCCTTTCTGGAATATTGACTCTAGCTCAATAGTTACCAACCTCACCTTCCACCATCTCCCCACATCCAGGCTCCTGATTGGTTGGGGTAAGAAAGGCACCTGCCGGGGAAGTCAGCCCATTCCATGCTTAGGCATACACTGTCCTCTGCTGGTGAGGAGCAGGATTACATAACCAGAGACGGCTTTGCTGATCTGTGTCAGATTCTCATTTGCATTCTATCCTCACCTCTTCCACTCTCTAGACCCCAGTGAAACCAAGGAGAGTCCCTTAGGCTGTTTTTATCCTTTTTGAACAGATACTACATTCACATGATTCAAAATTCAAAGATACAAAAAGGACTGCTGTGAAAATTGAGTTTCCCATCCTTCAGTCCTGTCTCTGGCTCTCCTCCCCAGGGACAATTACTTTCTTATGTATCTTAGGTATCTTTCCCCAGATCTTTCTAAATACATCAAAAACTATAACAGAAACCTCTTATCTGTCAAAATTAAGCCACCCAGACTAAGGAATCAGATTAACGCTGATTTTATTGCAAACTCTGTTATTCCTGAATAATAACCATGAACAAAACACAAAGAACATTTGTTACCAAGAAATGTAAAATGTTGGGGAGACCAAATATTTTTAAAACAAGAAGTCTGGGATGGGAGTGGTGGCTGAAGCCTGTATCCCAGCTCTTTGGGAGACCCAGGCATACAGATCACCTGAGGTCAGGAGTTCAACTAACATGGTGAAACCCTGTCTCCACTAAAAACACAAAAATGAGCCAGGCATGGTGGTGCATGCCTGCAATCCCAGCTACTTGGGAGGCTGAGGCAGGAGAATCACTTGAACCCAGGGGACAGAGGTTGCAGTGAGCCAAGATCGCACCATTGCACTCCAGCCTGGCAACAGAGCAAGACTCCATCTCAAAAAAACAAACAAACAAAAAGGAAGTCTGGAATACAGAAATCACAGCTAGATAGGAGGAATAACTTCTAGTGTTCTATAATACTGTAGGGTTACAATAGTTAACAATAATTTGTTGTATATTTTCAGAGAGCTGGAAGAGAGGATTTTCAAGGTTCCCAACATAAAGAAATGATTGTCTGAGGTGATTGATTTGCTAACTACCCTAAATGGATTCGTACACATTTTACACATGTAAGGAGATAGTACTTTGTACCCCATAAATGTATTCAATTATGTGTTAATTAAAAACTAATAATAAATAAATTGGAAGCATTTTTTAACAAAGGGCAAAATAGGAAGCTCATAAAAGAAGAAATATGACCTTGGTTGGGGGAAAAAGTTGGAAATCACAGGTTTAATGAAACAGACATTAGCAGTGATGTCATAAGAATCCAGCAGGCACCCAGGACAGGAGGGCGGAAAGGGATTCTCTCATCCCACATTTCTATTTCTCTTTATTTTTTGAGACAATCCAGGCTGGAGTGCATGATCTCAGCTCTCTGCAAGCTCCATTTCCCAGGTTCAAGCAATTCTCCTGCCTCAGCCTCCCAAGTAGTTGGGACTACAGGCACATGCCACCACACCCAGCTTATTTTTGTATTTTTTGTAGAGATGGGGTTTCACCATGTTGGCGAAGCTGGTCTTGAACTCATGACCTCAGGTGATCCACCCACCTCGGCCTCCCAAAGTGCTTGGATTACAGGCATGAGCCACCACACCCGGCACACACACACACACACACACACATATATATATATATATATATATTTTTTTTTTTTTTGAGACAGCATCTCACTCTGTTACCCATGCTGGAGTGCAGTGGTGCACTCAAAGCTCACTGCAGCCTCGACCTCCAGGGCTCAAGTGATCTTCCCACCTCAGGCTCCTGAGTAGCTGGGACCACAGACATGTGCCACCATGCCCTGCTAACTTTTTTATTTTTTATAGAGATGGGAGTCTCACTATGTTGCCCAGACTGAAGTCTTGAACTCTTGAACTCAAGTGATCCTCCTGCCTTGACCTCCCAAAGCACTGGGATTACAAGCATGAACCACCGTGCCGAGCTATTCTGAAGATTTTGTTTGTGATTTCTTAATCATGTTTTTGGAAGCAAGACTCATTTGGGGCACACTTCTTGAAAACGTGTATATGTGGCTTTCATGAGACGCTGTATAAAATAGTGGTTCAGATCTCAAGCTTTGGTCTGAGTCTTCACCTTCTGCGTTGAGCCTGTTTTCTTATCTGTAAAATGGAGCAAGTCTTGCTTTTTGAGGTTGTTTGAATGCTTGATATTTGGCAGACCGCACTGCTGTTATTCAAAAGCTAAATGTGGCTCCTGGAAAATTCTGTCGCGGCCATCCAATGGGACCAGTGTTTTCACCGCCCTGAGAAAGGGAGGAGTTAAAGGAAGTAGCCAGAAGTGGGAACGCTGAATGGCGTCTCCACAAATGGCTGCTCAGGCCCTTGAAGGGGCTGCAGAATGTGCCCAGAGCAGGGTCAAGGTGGGGACGGAGAGGATGCTAAACAAGCGGGATATGCCAGCGGGTTGGCTTTGGAGTGGCCTCTCAGGCATGCAGGGGTGTCAGGTGGCATTGGACTTGATTCTGATGACCCGCACATCCAAGAAGGATGGAAGGCATGGCCAACAAGGAGCCCTAGAGGCAGGCAGGGCAGAAATCCGTTAGGGCAGCCTCCTTCTGATGCCGAAGTTGTTTTCAACTTAACCCCTAGAGAGCAAGTGCTGAAAGCAGCCAGGCCCTGGCTGAGAGAGTCCCCTTCCCGAGGTTAGAGCAGGGAAAAGTCAGAGCCTTGAGACTAGGGTTAAAAGTTTGCACTCCGAGCCGTGCAATAATTTCCACCGTGTGCCCATAATGGCTTCCTGCTGCAAGCCCCTGTCCGCCTCTTCAGCCTCGTTCTGATGCCACGGGGGCAGGTCGGAAGTGCTGGGAACTCACCACATCCGGGAGCAGCCCTCAGTCATAAAGGATGGGAACTGGAGGATAAATACCCCAGCTCCTTCTCCCTACAGGTGCGTTCTGCATCTCTGAAGTTCCTGCAGGACTGAACCCAAAACGCAGAGTGAAACCATCTCACCGATGCACCCTTCACTGAGTCCTTCCGTTCTTGATGTCTCATTTCCCCACCAGTGCTGCCTGGGATGGCCTCCCAGACAAAGCAGACTTCAAAAGACACTCGTATCTTTGCTTGATCTCTGCATCTGCAGAATCGTAATGCAGTCAAAAGTCAGTCGGGGCCAGGGTCCTAGGTGGGATTGAGGTCAGAGCCACAGTCTACTCTGTGCAAGGGCTGAGCCCAAAACCTGGCCCCATACCCTGAGACGGCACTGACTCACCCGAGACACACACTCAGCATGGTGCTGAGTGCAAGCCCCAAACCTGGCCACATACCCTGAGACGGCACTGACTCACCCGAGACACACACTCAGCATGGTGCTGAGTGCGAGCCTCAAACCTGGCCCCATACCCTGAGATGGCACTGACTCACCCGACACACACTCAGCATGGTGCTGAGTGCGAGCCCCAAACCTGGCCCCATACCCTGAGACGGCACTGACTCACCCGGGACACACACTCAGCATGGTGCTGAGTGCTGGGGATATAGCCAGCGCTGAGCAAGACAGGGGAGGGCCTCGGGAAGCTCCTGATCTGGTGCAGACAAGCGTCCCCAGACCAGTGGAACCCCAGGTGCTGACTGAGCTTCATAAGGAGGATGAGCACAAGAGCTGCGATTCAGACCAGGAGGGGATGCTGGGGGTTTGTGCAATTATGAATCATGGAAGGCTGAAACTAAGGTGTGGGTAGGAGTTTCCCAGGTGGAGAATTCAGGGCACAGGGAAGGGTATGTGGAAAGTCCCAGAGGTAGCCAAGAGCATTGTGCTTTGGAGAGACCGACAAGCAGTGCGGTCTGGTTGGAGGTAAAGTAATGGCTTGGAAGGGAAAGTCAGAAATTAAGCTGCAGGAACGGGGTGGGGGCAATGCAAAAAAATAGACCTACAGGGCCTTGAGACTAGGATTAAAACTTTGCTCTCTATCCTAAATCCCAGATTTTTTTTTTTTTTTTTGAGATGAGCCTTGTTCTGTCGCCCAGGCAGGAGGGCAATGGCACAATCTCAGCTCACTGCAACCTCCTCCTCCCAGGTTCAAGCAATTCTGCTGCCTCAGCCTCCAAGTAGCTGAGATTACAGGCACCTGCCATTGCAGTCAGCTAATTTTTGTATTTTTTTAGTAGATTCGGGGTTTCGTCATGTTGGCCAGGCTGGTCTTGAACTCCTGACCTCCAGTGATCCACCCACCTTGGCCTCCCAAAGTGCAGGGATTACAGGCGTGAGCCACCATGCCCAGCCAATATGTTTTTGTTTTTTAATTGAAGTGAAATTTATACAGCATACAATAAGTCATTTTGACATATACTATGTATATGTATGCATGTGGTACATTTACAATGGTGTACAATCAACCCTTCCATCTAGTGCCAAAACATTTCCATCAGCCCAAAAACAAATGCCATGCCAATTAAGCAATTGTTCCACATTCTTCTCCTCACCCCCAACCCTTGATAACACCCATCTGCCTTCTGCTTCTGTGGATTTCCCTATTCTGGATATTCCTGCTTTTTTTGTTTGCTTGGTTTTGTTTTTTAATGGAGACGGGGTTTCACCTTGTTGATCAGGGTGGTTTCGAACTCATGACCTCAGGTGATCCACCCACCTTGGCCTCCCAAAGTGCTGGGATTACAGGCGTGATCCACCACGCCCAGCCTGGATATTCTTTATAAATGGAATCATCCAACAGGTGGCTTTTCAAGGCCAGCTTCTTTCACTTTGTGCCGTGTTTTCAAGGTTTGCCCATGCTGCGAGGTTTGTTGATGCTGCATTCCTTTTTATGGCTGAATAATACTCCACTGAACAAATAGACTGTATTTTGCTTATTCATTCATCTGTCAAGGGAATGGGTCCGATTTCTGTTCTGGAAAGATTCATCTGGCTGCTAAGGGGAGGAGCATCAGGGCCAGGTGAGGATGAGATCAGGAAGCCACTGAGATGCTGCCCAACAGCCTGAGAGAAAGGTGATGATGGTCCGAGCATAGCCTGCAACAGTGACCAAGGAGAAAAGGGTGGACTGTAGAGGGGGAGATGGAAGCTGAGGTCTTCTGCCAGGAGCTCACGCTTTGTGCCTGTGGAAAGCCTTTTACTCTGGTAGCTGAGAGGGGCCAGATTGGGTAGGGTCTGGCCTTGGGAAGCTCTGTGTTCCTATGAGATTCTCCCAGAGGGGAGCCTGCCTCTCCCAATCACAGTCTGACCGAGCCTGCCTGCCTGCCAGCATCTCTCCATCTCCCCTTCATCCTGGAGTCTAACTGCCATCCCAGCACCTCCTTGGATCGTATCTAGCTGACATCTCAATTCAGACCTCAGCGGAAAACCACACTCTGCCCTGTGGCTCTCCCTGCAGTGAACTCAAAACATTTTCATCTCGGTTGCTTAGGATGGTCCAATTCCAGGGACACCAACTGCACTTGGTAAATACGTGGCTGAGTGAGTGAAAATGTAGGCTCCTCTTTGCATTGAGGGGAAAAAACTAAATTGCCAGCCTCTGTGTACGTAATTGGAACCAGTCTGTCAAAAAAAGCAGATTCAGAAGGATGAGGCAGAGAGGAACGTGCTTCTTTCTCCCAATGCCCTTTCATGCACATCCTATATTATTTTTTTCCTCTGGGTGAAAGCTGCGTTTTCATAGGTCTTCTGGTCACAATAAGTGCAGTCCAGTCTGAAAATCTTACAACCCTGAGTATCTTTCATTTTGCAACTTCATCCCTCCCTCAACAATGCTCCTCTGGCTGGGAATTTTGCAGATGAAGGGCATGGGAGGTAAGGGAACGGGGGAACCTGCCTTGGCTACGCTGCTGTGTTGTGGAATATACAGAATGCTGATGTTCTGGTATTTACAGGGTGTTCAATGTGGGAAAGTCTGAGCCTGGCTGCTCTTAGCTTTCCCCTTTGCTGGAATTCTATTGCCCTTTCAGCAGGGAGCCACTTTTAAGGAGACCTATAGTTGGCTTCTCCCTGCAGGATTCACAGCTAGACCCAGGAACCATAGATCATATCTCTGCTGTCTTCAGTGATGGGACGCTCATTCTCAATACCTGCTTGTATTCTCCTTGCTCTGCCCAGAGCCAGGCAGGCAGCCCCAGTCTGATTTTATCATTTCTCTTGGTGAGCATCAAATCCAGCCACTGTTATCCAAAGCCCAAAAGAAAGACATCTGCCAAGTCACCAAGAGTTCCCTTGAAGCCGTCCTCACTAGGCTTAATGTGAGGTGATACACATTCTACCCTCCCTCCTATGGGTCCCACAGCTACCACTCCCCTAGAGGCAGTCCTTCCGGCCAGCCTCTTCGATGCCCCAGTGTGTTCTTTTCTTTCTCTTAGATAAGCTAGAGGTGGAAAGAAGGGCTTGGACTGGAAGAGCTGCATCGATGGTAGTAGATGATGCCATTGGTACTCTGTCTGAGCCGTGCAATACTTTCCGCCATGTGCCCATAATGGCTTCCTACCTCAAGCCTCTGTCCACCTCTTTAGCCTCGTTCTGATGCCACATGGGCAGGTCAGAAGTGCTGGGGACTCAGCACATCCGGGAGCAGCCCTCAGTCATAAAGGATGGGAACTGGAGGATAAATACCCCAGCTCCTTCTCCCTACAGGTGCGTTCTGCATCTCTAAAGTTCCTGCAGGACTGAACCTAAAACGCACAGTGAAACCATCTCACAGATGCACCCTTCACTGAGTCCTTCCGTTCTTGATGTCTCATTTCCCCACCAGTGCTGCCTGGGATGGCCTCCCAGACAAACCAGACTTCAAAAGACACTTGTATCTTTGCTTGATCTCTGCATCTGCAGAATCCAAATGCGATCAACAGCCGAGCATCTCTCTTCAGAAAGTGGGAATGCGCCGCACCATTGTCTTGTTCTCAGCTTAGGGGGACAAGGATAAAATTTAGGACAATGGGGAAAATTGTGTTTAGTAGTTTGTTGCATGCCATCTGTAATGTGCATTCTTACAAGTCATGGTTTCTTAAGCTTAGCCCTACTGACGTTTTGGACTAGATACTTCTTTGGGGTGAGGCGCTCTCCTGTGCACTGTAGTATGTTTAACAGCGTCCCTGGCCTCCACTCACTTGTGGTACCCACCTCATTAGGAAAAATATGTTTTCAGACACTGCCAAATGTCACCTGGGGGAAAAACTGCCCCTAGTTGAAAACCACTGACATAAATCATCTGACATCATCTGGGCGTAAACAGAAATCCAAAGAAGGATGATGGCGGTGATGATGATAATGACGATAGTGGTGATGGCAGTGGTGATGATGATAATGATGACGATAGTGGTGATGATGACGATAGTGGTGATGGCAGTGGTGGTGATGATGATGACGATAGTGGTGATGGCAGTGGTGATGATGATGATGACGATAGTGGTGATGACAGTGGTGGTGGTGATGATGATGATGACGATAGTGGTGATGGCAGTGGTGGTGATGATGATGACGATAGTGGTGATGGCAGTGGTGATGATGATGATGATGATGATGACGATAGTGGTGATGGCAGTGGTGGTGATGATGATAGTGGTGATGGCAGTGGTGGTGATGATGATGACGATAGTGGTGATGGCAGTGGTAGTGATGATGATGACGATAGTGGTGATGGCAGTGGTGATGATGATGATGATGACGATAGTGGTGATGGCAGTGGTGATGATGATGACGATAGTGGTGATGGCAGTGGTGGTGATGATGATGATGATAGTGGTGATGGCAGTGGTGATGATGATAATGATGATGACGATAGTGGTGATGGCAGTGGTGGTGATGATGATGACGATAGTGGTGATGGCAGTGGTGATGATGATGATGATGATGACGATAGTGGTGATGGCGGTGGTGGTGATGATGATGATGATAGTGGTGATGGCAGTGGTGATGATGATGATGATGATGACGATAGTGGTGATGGCAGTGGTGATGATGATGATGACGATAGTGGTGATGGCAGTGGTGGTGATGATGATGATGACGATAGTGGTGATGACAGTGGTGGTGGTGATGATGATGACGATAGTGGTGATGACAGTGGTGGTGGTGATGATGATGACGATAGTGGTGATGACAGTGGTGGTGATGATGATGATGATGATGATAGTGGTGATGGCAGTGGTGGTGATGATGATGATGACGATAGTGGTGATGACAGTGGTGATGATGATGATGATGACGACAGTGGTGATGGCAGTGGTGGTGATGATGATGATGATAGTGGTGATGGCAGTAGTGGTGATGATGATGATGATGACGATAGTGGTGATGGCAGTGGTGGTGATGATGATGATGATGATGACGATAGTGGTGATGGCAGTGGTGATGATGATGATGATGATGACGATAGTGGTGATGGCAGTGGTGATGATGATGATGATGATGACGATAGTGGTGATGGCAGTGGTGATTATGATGATGCCAAAAATGAAAGTGGACTATGACAACGTAACATTCGAGTGACATCACCACACTTGCTCAGGTGCTCATGGTGAACCTGGAATTTGAATCCTGGAATCTTCCTGCCTGCCTCACGTCATCCCCAGAGCTCATGACATAGACGAGGAGTATTAAGCCTGATTCACAGACAAGAAGTTTCAGAAAAACCACACGCCCTCCTTGGAAGTGACAAAGCCAAGAATCAAACCCAGGCCTTCTGATTTCCAAGCCAGTGTGCTCTTCCCAGCACATCGCTTCATTCCATTTTATGGAACACAAAGAGTTGTGCTGTGGTTTTAAAATGAAAATTATTTGCACCTTTGAAGATGCTGCTTCTGCATTTTGGTCGTTGAAGTGAAAGATAGAATAAAGCCAAGATGCACCTTGTCTGTAAACTACTGTTACCGGCGGATCAGCTGTGAAGTCGGCTTAAGGAGAATATCTGCCATCTACCACATTTCACGCTAGTCTGATACAGCACCTTCTTGAACAATTGATGTTTTCATGGCACTTGGAGCTAAAGAAGCCCTTCCCTATCTAGGTCCAAAGCTGACATCAGTCCCACTATTTTTGCTGTCAAGTAGACTCTCTGGTGGGCTCTTTCATACCTTAGCATTTATTGAGCACCTACTGTGTGCAAGAAAAGGTGGCAACTCCAGAATTTCAATATAGCAGGGGTCTAGGGGATTCAATCTAGTTAAAAACTGTCGGGAAGTAGGAGGAGTCTGGGAATTTTGTCTTGAAGCTTTGTATGCAAAACAAGCAGATAGCTTTTCTTTGAAGAAGATGTTTTGGGAGTGGCATAGAGGAAACTAATGAAAATCATTGGGGCAATCAAAATCTCCCTAAGCCACCCTTGGAGCAACTCTACATGAGGAACTGTGAGAGGTATGATGGAAGGTATTGGGGCGAATAAAAATACAGTCTCTGCCTCCCAGAAGCAAACTTGCAGCACCTTTCTTTGTGTTTCTGTGGTTTTGTTCTGACCACCTGAAACACCAGCATAGGTAGTCGCCACCTCGCCTCCCTACTCCCAGACTAGCAGCAAACACCGCTGCTGGCCATTGGATGAAGCTATCAGCAGGGAGGGCCGCTGTCAGTCTGCGTCAGTTTCAGGAACTCTGCTCAGGGCCGTTTCCTGGAATACCGCTCCTCCGGCATTGAATTGCTCAGTCATGCGGTTCCTGTATAAAACCCTTCAGTGTCTCCCCATCGCCTGCAGGATGATGTCCAAAGGTCTAAGCTTGGCTCTTTAAGCTCTTCATGGTCTAATCCCTGCAGAGCTCTGCGGCTCCTATGCCTATCCCCATGCCCCAGACATACTGACCACTGGGCAAATTCCTTCAGGAACCATGGCCCTACTCCTTTCTTCCCTCTGCCTTCTCCCCACCATTTATTGTTTTGTTTTGTGAAATGGGTTCTGGCTCTGTTGTCCAGGCTGGAGTACAGTGGCACAATCATAGCTTACTGTAGCCTCAAATTCCTGGGCTCAAGCGATCCCCCTGCCTCAGCCTCCCAGGAAGCTAGGACTATAGAGGTACACCACCACACTGGAATCATTGTTTTCTGTTGTTCTTTTGTCTCTCTCTGTTGCCCAGAATGGTCTTGAACTCCTGACCTCAAGCTGTCCTCCCACCTCAGCCTCCAAAAGTGCTGGGATTACAGGTATAAGCCACTGCAGCTGAGCCCCTACTCTCTGTTTAATCTCGAGATCCCCTACTTTTTCTTGAGGCTTCAGACCAAGAAGCGTGACCTACTCCAGGAAGGCTTCCATGATGCCCCCAATCTGAGTTTGTCTTACTGTTTCTGTCCTTGCTCTGATCACAACTCCTGCCATGGTCCCTGGCTTATCTAGATAGATCACTACCCCGGGACGCTTCTGAGTGCAGCACAGTGTCTGGCTCATAATAGATGCTTTAAAAAAAAGTTGGGAAGGAGACAAGAAAATGAGAAAGACATGAGAGGGAGAGAGAAGACAGAGAGGGAAAGAAGAAAAAAAAGAAAGGAATGTGCGTTTCTATCTGTCCATGATCGATGAAGCCAAAGGTGAATTATCTGGCATTCTTTCAATCAGAGATCAATTTTATGTGGCATGTCTGAGAGGGCACACGTATCTGTGGTATATTGAAGTGATTTCTGTATTATTGACTGTCCATTGTGGTTTAATTATTTAGTGTCAAGGTACTTTCTTGCACTGCAGTCTTTGAAAATGTGTCATCCTTTAATGGTCTGAATGGTGATAGGTTTGAGCATATCTCATAAATAAGGTGCCTCCATCCCACCCGCTGTCCTACCCTTACACATCATGGATAACTCGGTTGACTCTGAGGAATTTGCCCCATGATAAATGGAAAGATCGCTTCACCCTATATGAAAATGTAAGTTGTAATTAGCAAGCTGTCAGCAAGCTCTGCATTGAAGAAGAATGAAAGACGCGGGTCACAGCCCCGGCCTGCAGCCTGGTACTACACAGCAGTGTCACCTAAGAAATGGTTGCTGATAATGGGAGTTCTGAAGGTGATTCTTCTTACAACGCAGCGTCTGACTTTGCAATGAGTCCCGTGCAAGCAAGACCATTGCGTCAATGTGTCTTTAAAAACCCAGTTCATTTACAAATCTCTGTGTCACATCTGCAGTCTATGCCAATCTTACCTCCAGCCTGGGGGTAAGACACATAGTCTGGGGCCTGACTCATAGTCTGCCTTAAGAAACCATGGATTGCCTGAAAAAGTTAACCCAGGGTTTATTGAATGCCCGTAGTCTGTTTCACGTGACTCTCCCTCTTCTCTCTGCCCTCCAAGCCTGAATCTGAGCAACAGTGACATCTTGACCATCTACGATGGTGATGAGGTCATGCCTCACATCTTGGGGCAGTACCTCGGGAACAGTGGCCCCCAGAAGCTGTACTCCTCCACGCCAGACCTAACCATCCAGTTCCACTCGGATCCTGCTGGCCTCATCTTTGGAAAGGGCCAGGGATTTATCATGAACTACATAGGTAGGTGTCTCATCTGGTCCATTTATTTTTTTCTTTGTGTTTAGATGCACGTTAAGGTGGTTTTCTCTAGGTTGTTTGGAGGTTTTGTTCTACACTGATTTTTCATTGTATTGGCACAGTTGTGTTTAAGAGCCTGGGATCTCTTGACAGAAGGACCAGGGTTGGAGCCTTAGCACTGTCAGTGAATGTCTGTGTAGCTTTGGGAAAGTTACTGAACCTCTCTGAGCCTTCCTTTTGTCATCTGTAAAGTGGGAATAGCGATACTATTCCACAAGGTTGATATCAGGATTTAGCAGGCAATGCCTCATAACTTAACAAAAGTCCTCATGTTTCATGTGTAGTCGGCTGAGATCCTGTTGTCATGTTTCATGTGTGGTCAGCTGAGATCTTATATCAACACTTCGCAGTTTGCGAAACGTTTCAAACATTGCCTTCACCTTCCGCCTGAACTGAAGCTCAGCTCTCCACTAAGGCCTCTTCTTTTCCTGTAGCCTCATTGAACAAGGACAGTCTTCCTCTCCCACTTCACGTACTCCAGGAGCTATAGATGCAAGAGATGTCTTTTCTGATCCTCAGTGTGGCTGCCAAACCATGTTTCTCCTGCTCATCCTAAGACAAATAAAACACAAAAACAACCTGCTATCAAATTCAAGCTAAGCTCACACACTCCCATAACCTCTCCTGTACTTTTCATCCAATCACACTCTTCCTTTCTCATTCCCCACCCTGTAACTCTCCCTCATTCATGATTCGCTCCACCACCCACCCCGTTCAACCTTTAAACACTAGAGGGTCCCAGGCTTTGTCCTGGACTGTATCCTCTCTTTCAAGCTAGACTCATTCCCTAGCTTGGAAGAGAGGATACAGTCCAGGACAGAGTATCCCAGTATTGTTTAAAACCATGGGATCAGATCACAGACTCATGCTGTGATCTGATCCCATGGTTTTAAACAATACTGATATCCATTGACCGGTTCCTACTTACAACCTTGATTTTAAACTCCAAAGGCATCTATGTAACTCCTGCCAATTCCTCCCTTCCCTCCATCCAGGAGACATCTCAGATTTAACACGGCCAAACAGAATTTCTTTCCCTACCTACCACCATCTCTACCCAACTGCACCACCTGCTACCTGCCAATTCTAGGAAATGAGACCACAACTCTCCTGGTTTCTCTAGCTGCTTCCTCTTTCCTTGCCCCATATCCAATCCATCCTCTCAACTCCACTTTTACAATATGCCTCAAATCCAAGCACGTGTCCCCATCTTTCTATGGCCACCACTCTAGCCCGAACTACCAACATTCCCAGATATCGGAGAACTGGGACACCATGAAGTCCCACTGATCCCAGCCCCAAGCAAGAGACTTGCACTAACAGAAAAACTGGTCCAGCCCTGTCATGTCTCAGCAGAAGAAACCCTGGACAAGCAAGGGTGAATCGTTGCTCATCAGGACACAGCTGAGCTCCCATCCACGCTTCCTCATCCCCAGCTCCAAAGTTTCCTCCACCCCCAATGTTTTGGGCAGCAGTGGAGATCTTGGGAGACACAAGAGGGTAATTAAGACCTAGCATCCTTTGACATTCGGAAGAATGAGTGGTTGCACCCCAAGAATTTCAATGGGTAGGATTCGGCTGGTGATTAGGGAACATGTTTGCACTTCCCAGGAATGAGATCCACATCTTGATTTCCAGGGTGGAGCAGAGAAAAGGAGAATTTATCCTACCTGGCCCTCTGCCACTACCACTACCACTGAAGACCCTGTAGTTGGAGCAAAGATTCCATGTCTTTGGTCTCTTCTTAAAGAATTGTCCATCTCTAACTAGGTTGACGCAGAAATAATTACAGATTTGGGAATTTTAATTTGCAAAAACCGCAATTACTTCTGTGCCATCCTACTAATATGAATTGTCCTCTCTGTACCAGTGCTTGCACCTAAAAAACAAGCTACCCCCTTGACCATGGACTGTCTGAAGAAGCCTCATACATACAAACACATATTCCTTGTTTTTTTATTTCCAGATGGTGAACATTTTTCATCCCTGCCTGCTACAGGTCCACCTCTCAGAGAGGCTAACACAAAGTATTGATCTTCTTTTTTATGTTTCTCAGGGGCCTTTTTACCTTTGATTGTGCTGCTAAATATTTTCAGAGTGTTATTGCTACAATTTCTTGTGGGTTCCCGGCTCTTTTCTGGGCAGTACCCTGGGCTTCAGGGGATAACTCATATTGGCTGTCCAGGCAATGCACCCTCCAGACTCAGCTGCCATTGGAGGAAGTCTCTGCTGTCCTGGTTTCTGCCTCTCTCCTTAGACGTCCTCTCCCTCTCCACTGAAAGATGAGGTCATGGTTTTGCTCCTTTATGTCCTCTGGTGCCCAAGTTCAGCTTGATGGCATGACGGCACCAAAAAGAAAAATCTGACTCTATCCAAGGCTGATCAAGCTTAATCAGAAAGTCTGGCCAATATTGAGTTTGGCGACATCCTGAAGAAGTGTTCTTGTTAATTGAAGTTGAAAGTTTGTGTGATTTGTGTGACAACTTACAGTTGGCAAGCACTTTAACATACATTATCTTATTTCATCTTCAAATGCATTCTCTCCATTTTCCAGAGGATTTGGTTCATAAAAAAATCCCTTGACACCTCCTATATATGCTAGGCTCCACAAACCAGGATATAGAGATGAGTAGAATATTCTCCCTACCCTTAAGGTATTAGTGGAAATGAGAAAGGCAGTCCCATTAATAGACAATATCAGGATCACAAGCTGAGGCTGTGGGAGAAGCAAGCAAAGGAGTGCAGAGAATGTTTTTCAAAGATACACAGCTTGGCTAATTTGGGTAACAAAAAAGAGAGAACAGTTCCTGATTGTTATTTCTCTTAAAGAAACACACAGTTAATTTCACAAGAATGGCAAATAGACCACTCTAGCTAATTGTGATGCCAGTCAATTGCTTACTACTTATGTTGAAGACCGTGTTGCAAAAAAAACTCCAAGGAGGTCATCCCTAAAGACAATGGTAGAGAATGTCGTGATCGATTAGTGATGCCTACCATGGGCATGGGAAAGGTATTTGCTATTCTGGGTCTAGATTTTACCATACACAGATGCAACTCCCATTCAGTGGATGCATCAGGTGGTAGGGTCAGGGGTTTCTATGGTCACTAGAGAATTCTGAAGCTCCTATATTGACCTAAATGCCTAAGCCCAGCTCTGGAAGGTGGCCAAAGTCGATCTGCTATTATTGCAATTAGAGCCTTCCACAGGAAGACTCTGGGCATAGTGGATCTAGAATGTGAATTCTACCTCCCAGAATTCACGTTTGAACAGAGAGATGCAAAGGCCCATTCTCTTCACTGTTTCCTGTTCTTTGCCCATTGCCTCTGGCCAAATGCATGGGAGGGAAGGGATTTAAAAACAGAGATGAGTAAGCAGTGCTTTATGAGAAGACAGTGGCTGTTTGTGGGGTGTTTATTTATTCTAAGATAATAATTAAGCTCCATATTGTAAGTCAACTCCAATTAAATGACAGTGGCTCCCTGGAGTGCTGTTTGGAGGACTGGGGGGTTTCAGCTCAATTCAGACAGAGAGGGCTGTGCTTGATTAGTGATGTCTGCCATGAGCATGACGTGGTAGATGGTGGTATGCATTCGGTGCATTTGTGCATTTCTGTTGCACAAAAATTGAACCTTAATGCTAATCTTGACCACGAGATTGAAACCATGACTTCAGATCCCTGTATTCTTAGTGTTTGATAAGATGCTCATAAGATCTCAGTCAAACAAACAAATGAATCCATCCGACTCATCTTAGTGTTTACCCAGCACTGTCATATCCTGCATGTTACTTAACTTTCACATTTCCCTTTGGGATAGACAATGTCATAACTCTTGACTCCACTCTGCAGATGAGAGCAATGAGGCTTAGAGCAGTTCATTGGCGTGACCGGAGTCACACCACTTCTTTAAAAAAGAAAGAAGAGTAGAAAAAAAGTCTTCCAACTTCTAGGGCAGTTTTCTAATTCTTACGAAAGTTAAGGAGGGCTCATGGGGACAGACCATTCCGGAATCTCCACTTAGGGTGCTTGGTAAAAAATAAAAATAAATTTTAAAAAAATGCATGTTCCTGAATCAGGGTCCCTGGGGTACAGGCCCTGGAATCTGAAGAACAGGAAGGTTATAGGGCAGTTTTCTAATGCTCAGCAAAGTTAACAAGGGTCCATGGGGACAGAACATTCCAGAAACCTCTACTTAAGGTGCTTGGTAAAAACATATGTTCCTGAAACAGGGTCCCTAGGATACGGGCCCTTGAATCTGAAGAACAGGAAGGTTAAGTGACTTAGCAAAGGCCATCCAGTTAGTAAACAGTGGGGACAAGATTTAAGCCATGCTTCTTCTCCATCATGGCAGCAACTGAGAAATTACAAATGCAGAGAGCGCCACCAAGGAGACAGGAGGTCCCACGGGAGTGTGCAGCCATGGTAGCCCATATGGAAAAGTCAGACAAGCAAGCCTTTCTCTGTCTCAAAGCATTTGGCTCAAGGCAGACCACATTTCTGGTGTCTGCTCCCATTTCTCCCCTTTCATCCACAGTCTGAGCATTTGCAGCTGTGTCCCAAATCCAGGGCTTGGCTGATTTTTCAGAGGCCTAAAAATAGAGGCTCCTGTCCCCCCACCAAGCAATTCTTGAAGCTATTTTCTTACCCTTTTTCTTGCAGACACCCATGAGATCTCCCTTCCCCAAATAAAATCATGATGAAATCCCGGGAAAAGCCATTGCTTGGTTCTCAGAATGACTTTCCCGCAGACAGCGGAGGTGCTCTGCTTTCCCCAGAAGCACATAAGAACTGCAAATTAATTATACAACATAATTAGCTCGCTCCTCCAAATCTGTGCAGTGGGCACTTTGAAGCAAGAATAGTAATAGTTTGCCATGCATTGCTACCTTAGTAACAAGAGTTTGTAGGAGAAAAACAGAACAATTACAGAGAAAGACACAGTAATAAGCTGTTGGTAGCATTTTCTGGAGTATGCTTCATGTTCACTGATGATATACAATTGGATTTGAAGAATACACCAACAGTTATTTTTATTTGCTTTTGTTTAAATTTTTTATTCTTTTCAGACAGGATCTCACTCTGTCACCCAGCCTGGAGGGCAGTGATGCAATCATAGATCACTGCAGTCTCAAACTCCTGGACTCAAGCAATCCTCCCACTTCAGCCTCCTGAGTAGCTGGGACTGCAGACACGTGCCACAATGCCTGGCTCATTTTTTTAGTTGTGTTGTCGTTGTTGTTGTTTCAGAGATGGTGGTGGGGAGTCTCCCTATATTGTCCAAGCTGATCTCAAACTCCTAGGCTCAAGCAATCCTCCTGCCTTGGCTTCCCGAAGTGCTGAGATTATAGGCATGAGCCACGGTGCCCAGCTTTTTTTTTTTTTTTTTGAGACGGAGTTTCGCTGTTGTTACCCAGGCTGAAGTGCAATGGCGCGATCTCGGCTCACCGCAACCTCCGCCTCCTGCATTCAGGCAATTCTCCTCCCTCAGCCTCCTGAGAAGCTGGGACTACAGGCTGCGCCACCATGCGCTTATTTTTATTTTGATAGCTACTTACTTCTCTTAATGCATATTACAAATGCATATATTACTTATTCGCCAAACTCATGGATTTATAGATATTCTTAGGATGAAGCTGAGCATATTAGTGACCTATTGCCATAGATCATACTCCAAGTTAGCAGTAAACATTTACCATCTCACAGTTTCTCTGGGTGAGAAAATCAGGAGCAGCATGAATTGGATGGCTTTGTCCTGGGATCTCTCATGAGGCTGCAGTCAAGATGCCCGCCAGAGCTGCAGTCATCCAAAGGCTTGACGGGCACTGGATGATGAACTTCCAAATGGCTCACACATGTGGCTGCCAAGTCAATGCCAACTGTTGACAGGAGACCTCAATTTCTTTTCATGTGGGTCTCCCTGGAGGGCTGCTTGAGCATCCTCACAATATGGTAGCTGCCTCCTCCAAAGCAAGTGATTCAACAGAGAGCAAGGAGAGACCTTTGAGGTTATGACCTAACCTCAGAAGCCACCCAGGGCCACTTTTGCAATCTCCTATTCAGTGTTGGTGTGGACTCCACAAGAGTGTAAATTCTCCCAGGCACAGTGGCTCATGCCTGTAATCTCAACATTCTGGGAGGCCCACGTGGTAGGACTGCCTGAGCCCAAGATTTTAAGACTAGCCAGGTAACATAGCAAGACCTCTTCTCTACAGAAAAAAAATAGCCAGGCCATAGTGGTGAATGCCTGTGGTCCCAGCTACTTGAGAGGCTGAGGTGAGATGATCACTTGAGGCCAGGAGTTTGAGTCGGTGAAGAGCTGTGATCACACCCTTGCACTCCAGCCGGTCTGTGAAAATAATAATAACAGTAATAAATGAAAAAAAAATAAAATACAAAATACAAAAAAATTTTTAAAGTGTGTAAACTCTCAGAGGTGAGAGTCAAGTGACTTCTGATAAGCAGACGCCACAGTGAGGCAGGTGCCGTTATAATTATTATTCCCTCACAAAAGGTCAAGAAACCTGAGTTGCAGAGTCGAGAAGTGATTGTCTCCCAGTCACACCGTCAGTAAGTGGCAGAGCTAGGATTCTGTCTGAATCGAAATCCCAAACTGGTTTCACCAAACCAGGAGACAGTTCGGTGAGTTCAGTGGCCCACAGAGAGGGGACCATAAAGCCTCACCGTAGAGGAGCCCTTGCCAGTAACACAATTTTGGAAGCCTGTTGCTCGTTTCTAGAGCCTTTTTCTTCTCTTCGCTCATTCCTCAAGCCTTCATAAAAGGAGGCCCCGATCACGAGACCGCATCCCCCATCTAAGGCTGACATTTCTCTCTTGCAGAGGTGTCAAGGAATGACTCCTGCTCGGATTTACCGGAGATCCAGAATGGCTGGAAAACCACATCTCACACGGAGCTGGTGCGGGGAGCCAGAATCACCTACCAGTGTGACCCTGGCTACGACATTGTGGGGAGCGACACCCTCACCTGCCAGTGGGACCTAAGCTGGAGCAGTGACCCCCCATTTTGTGAGAAAAGTAAGAGTGGTCTTGTTTCCTTCCTCCAGGTCCCTGGGTGGCAAATCCCCTGTAGGGGTCTTTTTTGGGCAGGTGCAGTGGAGCTGTTTAATGTAGAATCTGGACTCCCCCTCCCCCACCAAATCATGGGCATTGCCCACAAATGTCATTTTACAGCTCTCAGTGGGATCTCAGACTTCAGACACCTGGCCCTTAATGTAAATGAGTGAGATAAGCTGGGTGTGAAACATTAGGGACTGGTGTGCACTGCAGTGAATGGGAGTGTATGTAGCCTGGTGAAAAAGAAAATTTGGCTTGGTGCTCTCATGCCTGTAATCCTAGTGCTTTGGGAGGCTGAGGCAGGAATCACTTGAGCCCATGAGTTTGAGCCCAGCCTGGGCAATGCGGTGAGACCCCATCTCTTAAAAAATAATAATAAAAAACATAAAAATTAGCTGGGTGTGGTGGCACACACCTGTACTCCTAGTTAGTCAGGAGGCTGAGACAGGAGGATTGCTGGAGCTCAGGAGTCGGAGCCTAGGCCCTTTAGCCTAGGTGACAGAGCAAAACCCTGTTGAGAGGCAGGGTGGGGAAAGAGAGAAAGAAAGAAAGAAAGAAAGAAAGAAAGAAAGAAAGAGAGAGAGAGAGAGAGAGAAAGAAAGAGAGAGAGAGGAAGAGAGGCAGGGAAGGAGGGAGAAAGGGAGGGAAAAGGAGGGAAGGAAAGAAGGGAAAAGGAGGGAAGAAAGAAAGAGGGAGGGAAGGAAGGAAGAAGGAGGCCGATCCATTTTTACAAACTTCCTGCATGCGCTTTTTTTCAGCTCAGAAATGTGGATATCTTTTTTTTTTTTTTTTTTTTTGAGACAGAGTTTCACTCCTGTTACCCAGGCTGGAGTGCAATGGCGTGATCTCAGCTCACCGTAACCTCCGCCTCCTGGGTTCAGGCAGTTCTCTTGCCTCAGTCTCCCAAGTAGCTGGGATTACAGGCACACGCCACCATGCCCAGCTAATTTTTTTTTTTTTTTTTTTTTGTCTTTTTAGTAGAGACGGGGTTTCACCATGTTGACCAGAATGGTCTCGATCTCTTGACCTCGTGATCCACCCGCCTCGGCCTCCCAAAGTGCTGGGATTACAGGCTTGAGCCACCGCGCCCGGCCAAATGTGGATGTCTTTTCATATCATTCATGTTGTCCACTTTATTCTCTTTTAATTGGTTTATTGTTTTCCTTTTATCTGTATTGATTCTTTAATGTGAAAAGTAATGAACGCTTATTTTACTATATTCCAGCACTGCAGAGAAAGCAGTGAAGGCTCCCCCTCACTTTGCTCTCTTTAGCAGTTGCTCAGAATTTCATACGATGGCTGTTCCATTATATGTAACTCTTCCCCCATTAAAACTATTTGCAATGATACCTTTTTTAAAAAATATTACTATTAATAGTGCAATGTACAACCTTATGCCTAGGTCTTTGGACCCTGATGAAAATTATTTGGCAAATTCATATAAAGAGAGAGAGACAAGGTCTCATTCTGTTGCCCTGGCTGGAGTGCTGTGGGGCCATCATGGCTCACTGCAGCCTTGACCTCCCAGGCTCAAGCAATCCTCTCACTTCAGCCTCCTGAGTAGATGGAGCAACAGATGTAAGCCACCATGACCCGTTAATTTTTGTATCTTCTGTAGAAACCGCATCTCATTATGTTGCCCAGGCTGGTCTCGATCTCCTGAGCTCAAGCGATTCATCCACCTCAGTCTTGCCTTTCAAGTCCCGGCATTACAGGCGTGAGCCACCGCTCCTCAACTCTTTGGGCAAATTCTTAAAAGGGGAATTAAATTCAAGGCTATTTTCTCCTGGCCTATTCTCCAGCCACCTTTTGTTTAACAAACAAAAGATACATTGTTTTCCAAAAAGGGAAAGAAATGAGTTAGGAAACTTTCTAGATCATTCTATAATTCTCAGCAAACCCATGGTCATCCCGAGGTCTGACGTCCAATTTGTCTGGTTTCATCCTTAGTTATGTACTGCACCGACCCCGGAGAAGTGGATCACTCGACCCGCTTAATTTCGGATCCTGTGCTGCTGGTGGGGACCACTATCCAATACACCTGCAACCCCGGTTTTGTGCTTGAAGGAAGTTCTCTTCTGACCTGCTACAGCCGTGAAACAGGGACTCCCATCTGGACGTCTCGCCTGCCCCACTGTGTTTGTGAGTCTTGTTTATTGAATGGGGCCCTCAGAAGGTAGAAGCAGATTCACTTCCTGTTGTTCATGATGGAAGGCTGGCCTGCTAGGAGGAGGCATTCTACTTTGGGACAGGGGCTTTTATTATTATTACTACAACACAGCAGTACCTAACACTGATTGGGAGTACATATACTGTGACATTTACGGTAAATGTATCATGCATTGCTCTAAGTCTTCTGCCAAATTTCACTCTTTCTTCCTCGGGTAGCCCTGGGAGTATGATATCATTGGGGGTTTTTTTGTTTGTTTGTTTGTTTGTTTGTTTTGTTTTTGAGATGGAGTCTCACTATGTCACCCAGGCTGGAGTGCAGTGGCACCATCTTGGTTCACTGCAACCCTTGCCCACCCCCACCCCCAGGTTCAAGCGATTCTCCTGCCTCAGCCTCCCGAGTAGCTGGAATTACAGGTGTGCACCACCACGCCCAGCTAATTTTTGTGTTTTTAGTAGAAACAGGATTTAACCATGTTGGCCAGGCTGGTCTTGAACTCCTGACCTTTAGTGACCCGCCTGCCTCGGCCTCCCAAAGTGCTGGCATTACACATGTGAGCCACAACACCCAGCCTCATTGGTTTCATTTTAAGAAGAGGATACTCTTCTGGGTGTGGTGGCTCACACCTGTAATCCCCCTCTTGGGAGGACAAGGCAGGCAAATCCCTTGAGACCAGCCTGGGCAACATGGTGAAACCCCATCTCTACCAAAAATAATATATATAATATAATATATATATATATATGCACACACACAGAAAATATAATATATATATATATGCACACACACACATAGAAATTAGCTGGGCATGATAGTGTGCAACTGTTGTCCCAGCTGCTCAGGAGGCTGAGGTGGGAGGATTGCTTGAACCAAGAGGTCAAGGCTATAGTGAGCTGTGATTGTGTCACTGTACTCTAGCCTGGGTGGCACAGCAAGACCCTGCCTCAAGAAAAAGAAGAAGAAGAAGATACTATTTGAAAGCTCTCCAGGGATTCTGATGTACAACGAGCATTCTCAGTCACTGCATAAGGAAAGCATAAAGTTATATGGAAGGAGCAGAGCCTTACACAGTATTTTGGGGGTTGGAAACTGTCCGCTGCACTAATATTTTAAATTATTGTGTTATAAACAACTCCATTAGGAATATAGCCAGCTCAAACTCCAGAAGCCACTCTGAGGTCTGGACAGTGTTAAAGACCAAGAATTTAACTCGGGGGTTGGGGGGGAAGCAAAGAAAAACTAGAATTCCTGTAGGTTGATTATAAATTCCCCTACCTCTGATGTGAGTGACACTGGGTACAATTTATAGACTTGGCCACCTCCTGTAGTGGCTGTTTTGTGACTTCTCACAACTACCTAAAACAGGCTTCACAAATCTTGCTGACCACGCTAACAAGCAACTCGGCAATTTACATGGGCAAAAGCTATCACTGCAGAAAGGCGACCAGAAAGCAGGGAAGTCCTTATCTGTTTTCCCTGGCTAGGCTGATACTTACTGAGCACTTCATCATTCTAAGAATGGCGCATGCATTTACTCTTTTATTCCTGGCAGGAAAATAAAAATGGAGATATCTGTCACTTGTCATTGAAGACAGAGCACAGCCAAATTCAAACTCATGAGAGACCTTCCTCTCTGCTCTATTCATCAACCAGCCAAAGCCAGGTTCCCGCTTGCTAGTTCATAAATTCCACTTCCTTAGCCCACAGAAGGGCTTTACTCTACAGACCCCAAAAGAATGAAGATTTTTAGGTGCACAGCACTTGCTTCATAAATTTCCCTTACCATCTGATCCTATTCTTGTGAGAGGAAGATTTCTATTTCTGTGTTCTTAGTTTCTCTTCTCAAAAAGGGAGACTTTATTATTCTGTTTCCACCAGTAACAGGGATTCTTGGACCACACAGCCCTGTGTCTCCATCTGTCTCTCTTATTTATTTATTTTATTTTATTTTTTTTTTTGACAGGGTCTCATTTAGTCGCCAGGCTGGAGTGCAATGGTGCTATCTCAGCTCACTGCAATCTCCGCCTCCCAAGTCCAAGTGATTCTCCTGCCTTAGCCTTCCTGGTAGCTGGGATCACAGGCATGCGCCACCACACACAGCCAATTTTTGTATTTTTAGTAGAGACGGGGTTTCACCATGTTGGCCAGAATGATCTTGATCTCTTGACCTCGTGATCTGCCCACCTCAGCCTCCCAAAGTGCTGGGATTACAGGCGTGAGCCACGGCACCCGGCCTCTCCTTCTGTCTCTTCAGTCAGAGTTCCAGAATTTCAGAGCTGAAGGGAGGGATAAAATGTAAGTGCAGGGTGACTTAGACATAAAATGCAACTCCCCCCATTGTACAGATAATAACAATAGTTACGTATTGGATGTATAAGACACATTGCTAATCACACTATATGTATCTACAAACATATGTGTTTTGTGTATGTGTATGCACATATATGTGTGTACATATGTGCCTATATATGCATAATATAGTGTGTATTAATATGTGTATATACTATAGTCTGTGTACATGTGTTTATATATGCATATATAGTGTGTATATGTATATATACTATATATAGTGTGTATATGTGTATGTACT
The DNA here is from genome assembly GCF_049354715.1 of Callithrix jacchus. Lineage (NCBI taxonomy): Eukaryota > Metazoa > Chordata > Mammalia > Primates > Cebidae > Callithrix > Callithrix jacchus. Next base: position 197,087,888 of record NC_133502.1, read on the forward strand.
ATATATAGTGTGTGTACATATGTGTTTATATATGCATATATAGTGTGTATTTATATGTGTATATACTATAGTGTGTGTACATGTGTTTATATATGCATATATAGTGTGTATTTATATGTGTATATACTATATAGTGTGGGTATTTATATGTATATATGCATATATAGTGTGATTTATATGTGTATATACTATATATATTGTGTATTTATACGTGTATATGCATATATAGTATTTATGTGTATATACTATATATAGTGTGTATTTATATGTATACATAATATAGTGTGTATTTATATGTATATATACTATATATAATGTATATTTATGTGTATATACTATATATAGTGTGTATACATGTTTTTATATATGCATATATATAGTGTGTATTTATATGTGTATATACTATATATAGTGTGTATACATGTTTTTATATATGCATATATATAGTGTGTATTTATATGTGTATATACTATATATAGTGTGTATACATGTTTTTATATATGCATATATATAGTGTGTATGTATATGTGTATATAATATAGTGTGTATTTATGTGTATATACTATAGTGTGTATTTATATGTGTGTATACTACATATAGTGTGCATACATATGTGTTTATATATGCACATACACATATATTAAGGAAACTGATGTTACAGATAAGAGTTATCACTCACTGAATGTGTAAGACACATTTTTAGACACATTATATATATATGTGAATGTATGTGTGTGTGTATTTATACACGTACTAACCCTAGCCCCTTCACCACAGTCATACTTTGTCCCCAAACCCCAGAATCTTGGGGCCAAGTATACATTGGTTGGTTCCTGTTACCTATCCCCAAAAACATATGTCAAAGTCTGAAGCCATGGTATCTGTGACTGTGACCTTGATTGGATATAGCGACTTCAAAGTCCTAACCCACAGTATCTGTAACTGCGACCTTGATTGGACACAGCGTCTTCAATGTCCTAACCCACGGTATCTGTAACTGTGACCTTGATTGGAAATAAGGTCTTTGAACTCCTAACCCACAGTATCTGTAACTGCGACCTTGATTGGACACAGCGTCTTCAATGTCCTAACCCATGGTATCTGCAACTGCGACCTTGATTGGACACAGCGTCTCCAACATCCTTACCCAGTATCTGTAACTGCGACCTTGACTGGAAATAAGGTCTTTGAACTCCTAACCCACAGTATCTGTAACTACGACCTTGATTGGACATAGCGTCTCCAACATCCTAACCCGGTATCTGTAACTGAGAGCTTGATTGGACATAGCGTCTCCAACGTCCTAACCCAGTATCTGTAACTGCGACCTTGACTGGAAATAAGGTCTTTGAACTCCTAACCCACAATATCTGTAACTGTGACTTTGATTACAAGCAATGGGGAAAGGATTCCCTACTTAATAAATGGTGTTGGGAAAACTGGCTAGCCATATGCAGAAAGCTGAAACTGGATCCCTTCCTAATACCTTATATACAAAAATTAACTCTAGATGGATTAAAGATTTAAACATGAGACCTAACACCATAAAAACCCTAGAAGAAAACCTCGGCAATACCATTCAGGACATAGGCACAGGCAAGGATTTCATGACTAAAACACCAAAAGCAATGGCAACAAAAGCCAAAATTGACAAATGGGATCCAATTAAACTAAAGAGATTCTGCACAGAAAAAGAAACTATCATTAGAGCGAACCAGCAACCAACAGAATGGGAAAAAAATTTTGCAATCTACCCATCAGACAAAGGAATTGCACATAGGTCTTCGAAGTCCTAACCCACAGTATCTGTAACTGAACTAGATTGGAAATAGAATATTTGCAGATGTGATCAAATTGAGGTCATAGTCAAGATGGGTGTTGATCCAATGATTGGTGTCCTTGTAACAAGAGGGAAATCTAGACACAGATGGGGATGCTGATACAGAGAAGGCCACGGAGTGACGGAGATAGAGCCGGGTGACGCAGCTATAAGCCAAGCAGCACGAAGGAAGGCTCCTCCCCTGCAGCTTTCAAAGGGACTGTGGCCTTGCTGACACGTTGATTTTGGACTTCCAGCCTCACAGAACTGCGAGCCAATACATTTCCGCTGTCCTAAGCCCCCCAGCTTGTGGTCCTTTGTCAAGGGCAGCGCCAGGACGTGAGTGCCATTTCCTTCTAGGGACTGCAAGAGCGATCAGAAGCAGCCACGTTAGTCACTCCAGCTGCAGAGACCCACAGACGAAAAGCTTCAAACAAAAGCTTATATTAAAACACCGAAAGGTGGAGGCATCGTTTTTTAAAAAGGAAAAGCTCTTCGCCAATGAGACCCAGTCTCTAAAGCCCCTCTGGACGGCCGCAGCTGCTCCTGGATTTCCAACATGCAAGCCTCCCTCCCTTCCTCCCTCCAGGGACGCCTTTCCCTGAAATCTCAGCGTTGGATCTGCAGTGCTGAGTAGAGACGGCTTCCCTGACACCCGTGCTAATGAGTTCACGAGCCACGCAGGGTGTCAGGAGACACGCAGTATGCCCAAAAGCCTGAAGAAGATCCCGGCGCGTGGCGGCAGCGACGTGACGAGCAGGCGAGGCTGGTGGGAAATAACACCCGAGGCGAGAGATGGTCAGATCCTGGCAGCGCGGCTCCCGAGTAAGAGGGAGGGTGCAGTCTGGGTTCTGAAGGCATTTTAAGGTTGAGGTTGTTGGACATAAAACAGCTTTGAAACGTTTCGTCAATGGCCGGGCACAGTGGCTCACGCCTTTAATCCCAGCACTTGGAGGCCCAGGTGGGTGGATCGGGAGGTCAGGAGTTCAAGATCAGCCTGGCCAATATGGTGAAATCCTGTCTCTGCTAGAAATACAAAAATTATCTGGGCATGGTGGCGCACACCTGTAGTCCCAACTATGGGAGGCTGAGGCAGGAGAATCACTTGCACCCCAGAAGTGGAGGTTGCGGTGAGCAGAGATCATGCCACTGCACTCCAGCCTGGGTGACAGAGCAAGACTCCATATCAAAGAAAAGAAAAGAAAAGCAATGTTTCGTCGACCGAACAAAGGGAATGTACCCATTTGAATGCAGGTGAAGAAAGACGGGAGAGGGTGAACAGCTTTCCCTAGGTCACACAACAGAAAGGAAGACCAGGATTCTAACTCAGCCCTCACTAAACCCAAAAGCGTCTTCCCAACCTCATCACTCTGCTGTTCAGCTTTTGGGCAAACCTCTGGTGCTTTAGAGAAGGCAAAGATCTTCCACCAAGAAGCTCATGATGCAGATAGAAAACTGCATAAGCTGCTGGGCCCCGGGGTGTGCTGGCTCATGCCTGTAATCCCAGCACTTGTGGGAGGCCGAGGCGGGAGGATCGCTTGAGATCAGGAGTTCGAGACCAGCCTGGCCAACATGGTGAAACCCCCATCTCTACTAAGAATATGAAAATTAGCCAGGTGTGGTGGCAGGCACCTGTAATCTGAGCTACTCAGGAGGCTGAGGCAGGAGAATCCCTTGAGCCCAGGAGGTGGAGGTTGCAGTGAGCCGAGATCATGCCATTGCACTCCAGCCTGGGTGACAGAGGGAGACCCTGTCAGAAAGAAAAAAAGAAAGAGAGAGAGGAAGGAAGGAAGGAAGGAAGGAAGGAAGGAAGGAAGGAAGGAAGGAAGGAAGGAAGGAAGGAAAGGGGGAAGGAAGGAAGGAAAGGGGGAAGGAAGGAAGGAAGGAGGGAGGGAAGGAAGGAAAAGGGGAAGGAGAAGGGAAAGGGGAGAAACGACAAGAAAGAGAGAAAAGAAAAGGAAACTGCATAAGCTCTGGTTGGCGACAGCCTCTTACCCAGTCACTTGCCCAAAGCCGTAGTTTGGTCCCCTGGACTCAAAGCCATGCCTTTTTCATCCTAGTCCATTTACCCCAGGGCACTTCAAGAACAGACAGGTCAGGAAGAGATAAAGGAAGAGTCTGGGTATCAAAATCAGACACACCCTCCAGGTCTGCTGAGTGATCGTGGACAAGTAACCTGCCTTCTCTGGGTCTCAGAGCCCTCATCTGTGAAAGAAAATAATACCCTTTACCAAGACGGATTGTTGGGAGCAACTCACTCAGTCATTCAACTCACTCGGTCGTTCAACTCACTCAGTCCTTTAACTCACTCAGTCCTTCATGCCTCCTATATGCAGGCACATGCTAGGGCAGAGGTTCCTAAACTTTCTGAACTCATGACACCATTGATATCTCAGGAATTTTTTCACAGATTTCCTAGGCCAAAATACCCAACAATTCCATTTATTAAACGGTTAGGTACAAACAACTGAATGAATAGTTAACTCTTTACAACATAGCACCCATTTGAAAAAGTAATGCATTTTTCTTTAATAGAGAAAAATGGTGTTTTTTTTTTCATTATTAAATAATGACAATGGCTGGCCAGGTGTGGTACCTCACACCTGTAATCCTAGTGCTTTGGGAAGCCAAGGCAGGTGGATCACCTGAGGTCAGGAGTTTGAGACCAGCCTGACCAACATAGTGAAACCCCATGTCTACTAAAAATACAAAAATTAGCTGGGCATGGTGGCATGTGCCTGTAATCCCAGCTACCCAGGAGGCTGAAGCAGGAGAATCAGTGGAACTCAGGATGCAGAGATTGCAGTGAGCTGAGATCACACCACTGCACTCCAGCCTGGACAACAGAGCAAGACTCTGTCTCAATAATAATAACAATGATGATGGTGATTGCTGCTACAGGGATGTGTACACCCGTTGGGCTGTGCAAAACTTCTCAAACACTGGGATCAGATGGGACTTGGCCACCCTAATTTCCTGTTCCATGTTGATTTTGTCACAGTTCTTGATTTTTAGCGCAAGCACCACAAAAATCCAGCTTTGCAATGACAGGATATCATTGAAAGAAAAGTGGTGTGATCTAAAGGTGAAGCAGGGAAACCTCTCGAGCTGGGAGTTCACAAGGGAGCACACGTCGTGTGTTTCGTCAAAGACTTTTAAACTCCCACAGCACCCCTGTGAGTTCCTGGTGGCATCCTGGTCACCTCCGTGCACAGTTTGGGAATGCTGTTACTAACTCCTGGAAAAACAGTAACGTATAAATAGTTACAACCCATATTCTCACAGAGCCTGGGGTCTATTTGGAAAGGAGGGTCTCCAGAGAGACAGGTCTATGAAGGAAAGAGCGATGAATTGTCAGCATCACCTCCTCTAGGAAGTCCTCCCTGATTCCTTAGGCTGGGTTGTGTTTCTCTCCTCAGAGTTCCCATGGAACCTAGGGTGACATCTGTCACCACAGCTGCTGCTGTTTATTGAAATGAACTGTTTATATGTTTTTAGAATCTCATTCCTTAGAGTAAGAAAGGGAAGGAATTTTTTTAAATATACGGAATTGAACACATAACTCACTTGCTAGGATTGTCTCCATTTGATCCTTGAATCCCGCTGGCTCAGGAGGATCAACAATGATGTGACCGTCATCGATACTGTCAGCAAAATGAATGTGGCCTTTGCTTGGTTGCAACTTCTCCTCTTTGATAGGGATGTGGTGGATGACTCCGGAGGGACCCAGCCCAAAGACCCACCAAAAGTAACGGGAGTCTGACAGAATCCGGTGAGGGTTTTATGGGTGGCTCTCCGGGAGTCACTTAGCTTGCTTAAGAGACGGTGACTCCCTGGGAGGCCCTGGTTCATCACGGCCCTGAGCCCAGAACACCTGGGATACAAGACGTCGGGATTTTCCAGCCTGGACAGAGCCCGCGGGTGCTGCAGCCAGACTGCGGCTGTGGTAGGAGCTTCCACTGTGGAGCCATCTCCTGTGGTCACATGTTGGCCAGCACGTCCAGCGCTGGCTGAGTGCCTGTCCTCATTTAGAAACCTCTGCCTCTGGGAAAGCAGTCTTTCAGAGAAATCTGTGATAACCCTAGGGGACTTGGGTAAAAGACGGACCTTTTATTATAGCAGAACCACTAAATACACAGCACTCCAAGCGCAGCATATCCAGGTTCGTACCCCAGCTCTGCCTCCTACAAGCACCGTCACTTTTTTTTTTTTACTTTGAGATGGAGTCTTGCTCTGTCATCCAGGCTGGAGTGTAGTGGGGCAATCCTGGCTCACTGCAGCCTCTGCCTCCTGCGTTCAAGCAATTCTCCTGTCTCAGCCTCCCGAGTAACTGGGACTACAGGCACCCGCCACCACAGCCAGCTAAGTTTTTTGTATATTTAGTGGAGATGCGGTGTCACTGTGTTAGCCAGGATGGTCTCGATCTCCTGACCTGCCCACCTCGGTCTCCCATAGTGCTAGGATTACAGGCATGAGCCACCTTGCCGGGCCTCAGCGCTGTGACTTTGTACAGGCCAGCTTTCTCTTCAAAAAGATTGAAAAACATAAATGCCAATCATAAGTATAAAGGATTTTCATAAAGGATGTGTCTGGCACATAGCAGGTCTTCAGTTTCCATCGGCTGTTGTTAGTCACCATTCCCTTTCGGCATCCCACTACTTGGAGGGTATATTGCAATCCGTGTGAAACTATTACTAGGGGACCTGATTTCAAGCATTTTGTTCAAATGTGCTCCAAAAATACACATTTTCTCCTATTGTTAAAAAGAGGGGAAATGGAAAAAGAAAATAGAAATGAGGATAGGTTTGTGATTAGACCTATTAGGCCATCCATCCAATTCGTTTGCATTCCTGGGAGGGAACGGCTGGAGTCACACCAGTGGCAACCCGAATGGTTTAAAACATTCCACCAGTGGTTTTCAACCAGAGGCGATTTTGCTTCCCAGGGGACATTTGTCAATACAGTTTCTAGAGAAATTATGAGTTGTCACAACTTGTCAGGGAAGAGGGCTGCGGGCGGCTTCGAGCAGTCGGGGCCGGGGATGCTGATCAGTATCTTACAGTAGCCAGGACAGCTCCCACCACGAAGAATGATCCATTCCAGATGTAAATCCTAAGTGGAGACAACCTGCCTTAGATGACCTCATTTCAAAGTGTGACTACGTGTCACTGCCCAGCCACATCTCAGCTATGGTTCAGCCTGTTTACAGGCAGGAAAAACGGAGTTGGGAGGCATACGCAACTCATCCAAGGTGGCACAGCAGGCACAGGCCTCCGGTTTCAAATTCAAGTCCCTATTCGTGTCACTCTTCTGCCATCTTCCAAGGGCTGGAGATACACCCACTGCCTTCCAAGAGCTGGTGCCCACTGGAGGAAAATTCCATATGACATTCTTTTCAAACTCTTATTGAGGATTGGGTCCAAATGGAATCGGGCTGACTTGAAAGCCAGAGAACCCTCAGCTCAAATCGCAGCTCAGCCACTTTCTGCTTGAGGGCACTTTTCACAAGTGAGTTCCACCTGAGTCTCAGTGTCTTCATCTGTAAAACGGTGCGTGGTGCAGTGGTTAAGACCAGGCTTGGATCACCCGGATTGGAATCGTATTTCTACCACTAACTAGTCTGTGACCTTTGACATGTTACTCAACACTTCTGCCCTCCATTCACCTGGGATATAAACTGGAGATGATGACCAGGCATGATGGCTCATGTCTGTAATCTCAGGAATTTGAAAGAACAAGACAGGAGAATTGCTTGGGGCTAGGAGTTCAAGACCAGCCTGGGTAACATTGGGGTACTCAGGACTCTGTCTTCATAAAAAATTTTAAAATTCGCCAGGCATGGTGGTGCACGCCTGTGGTCCCAGCTACTCGGGAGGCTAGGGCAGGAGGATCCAGGAGCAGGAGGTCAAGGCTGAAGTGAGCCATGTTCACGCCACAGCACTGCAGCCTGGTGACAGAGTGAGACCCTGTCTCCAACACAAAAATAAAGTGGAAAGGAAGATATGATATTTGTGTCTTAGTTTGTCGTGATCATTAAATGAGTTCATAGATTTAAAACACTCGGAACCGCACCTGGCTCAGAGAATGCGCTCAGTAAATGTTGGCTGTTTCGGTCATGATTGCTATTACCCTTGAAGACTTTGGGGGAGGATTAGAAATACTATATGCAAATCATCTAATATGGAATGGTTGTTCAAATATTTGGAAATTAATTAAATGATGACTTAATGTGTTAAGCATGCCAGTACACCAAAGCAGTGGTTCTGAGCCTTTGCCAAACTTTAAAATCACCTGGAGAGTTTTAAAAGGAATGCTCTGGGCCGGGCACAGTGGCTCACACCTGTAATACTAGCACTTTGGGAGGCCGAGGTGGGTGGATCATTTTGGGTCAGTAGTTCGAGACCAACCTGGCCAACAAGACAAAACCCCACCTCTACTAAAAATACAAAAATTAGATGGGTGTGGTGGCGTGCACCTGTAATCCCAGTTACTCGGGAGGCTGAAACAGGAGAATTGCTTGAGCCTGGGAGGCGGGGGTTGCTGTGAGCTGAGATCCAGCACTGCACTCCAGCCTGGGTGACAGAGCAAGACTCCGTTTCAAAAAAGAAAAGGAATACTCTGAGTGTCTAATTAAATTTAAATACGATAAATACCATTTAAATATCTGGGCAGAGCCAGGGCACAGATAACCCAGGGCCATTCTAGTACTTAGCCCGGGGGTCCTTCTCCTAGATCTGCTGTCAGTATCCTCCTTTACACCCAGGTCTAGTGATTTATATGTCATCCACTTTCTACCTTCCCAGGGCCAGGAGAGTAGCACAGGTTTGGCACCAGGAGATACCTGTGGAATACACACAGGACTGAATTGGTGTCAAGTTACGTGAAGGCAGTGACCATGTCCGCCTTGCTCATCATTGTATGCCAGGCACATACAATGCCTGGCACACAGAAGGTGCCCAATAAATATTCGTTGTATTAATTAATCTGTTAATTTATGAAAGAAAATTTCCAGAGAAAGGTTCATAGGGAAATTCTTTTGTGCCGCCATTGCCACCTGCTGCTCATTTTCTGCACTGCAGGTAATACAGCAGGGTTTTGTGTTTTCTGAAGGGTGCCACCAGTGTCAATAAGAAAAAGCCTCGCCGACCAGGGGAGGGAAAGTGGGGTTTCTCCTCGGCGCTTCTCCCAGCACGACTGAGGTCACGCTGGGTTGCAACGACCCGATAACTGTTCTCTGTTCCCCCCTCGACCGAGTTCGGGGAGAACAGAAACCATGATTCTCTGATTCACTGCTTCACCCCCAGCTCCTGCACAGGGCTGGAACGCTCAAGGAGTGGCGTCTACAGGCTGAAAAAAAAAGAAAAGGAGAAAAATTAAAACTGACATTTGAAACCTCTGATTATAAAACTATTATTATTTAGAGTGAGGCTAGATTGTATAGCACAATCTAAATGGAAAAACAAGTCAATAGAAATAAAAAAAATATATACATTAAGTAGGCTGGGCGTGGTGGCTCATGCCTGTAATCCTAGCACTTAGGGAGGCCGAGCCAGGTGGATCATCTGAGGTCAGGAGTTCGAGACCAGCCTGGCCAACACGGTGGAACCCTGACTCTACTAAAAATCCAAAAAGCAAAAACTTATCTAGGCGTGGTGGTGCATGCCTGTAGTCCCAGCTACTCAGGAGGCTGAAGCAGGACAACCGCTTGAACGCGGGAGGCAGAGGCTGCAGTGAGCTGAGATCACGCCACTGCACTACAGCCTGGATGACAGAGTGAGACTCTGTCTCAAAAAAATAAAAATAAAAAAATATATATATATATATGTATATATATTAAGTAAACAACAGTACAGTTGGTATGAAAGTATGACAAGCATTATAGAAGCCATAAAAACAATCAGTGCATATTGGGTGCTCACTATATGCTGCGCATCTCACATGCATGAGCTTGTTTAATTCTCCTAACAATGCCATGAGGTAGCCCATTTTAAAACTGAGGAAATTGAGGCTCAGAGAGGCCAGTGGTGCTCACAGTGGTACAACTGAGATCTGAACTCTGAGCCCTTGGATGCTTGAGCCCAAGCATTCCTGCTCTGCAGTTTGCCCTTAAGTGAAATGATGTGAGGTCTTTCAGGAAACATGTATTGGGCACCTATCCTGCACCAGGCTGTCAAGGATGCAGCAGTAAGCTCAGCTTGCTTGAGGACCAAAGACTTCCTCAGCACATTTTCAGAGGAATCATTAGCATATGATTGGCACTGCATCCTGTTCATTACACCATCTATAGTTTATTGTGAAATAATGCAGGCCTGCCCTGCATCAAAAAAACAGTACCTCAAAGCATATGCTGTAAAAATAAAAATAAAATTCTCCTTTCCCACAGCCCATCCCCAGGGCACTCTCTGCAGGGTTAATGATTCTTCACCAGCCCTTCTAGGTCTCGTTCATTAACACATAATAGAGGCCACCTTGGAGGGAGCCCCGTGATTGATTTAAGCAAGGCTTTGTTATTTGATTCTGGGCTCAGACACAGAAGCGTTGGCTGCATATCCATCCTGCTCTGGAATGCCAGGGGGTAAACTTCAAGTATACAGATGACCTTCAATTAGTGGAAGGATTCGCCTTGGCCAAGTATCAGCTGAACCACTTACCACCTCATATCTGGGAGTCTTGTGGAAAGGGAGCTCCATTTAACATCTCTGCTCTCTCACTCAACTATTCCAACAGCCCCTTCCCTCAGCTACATCAGGGATCTTCTCCAGCCACCCGGGGTCTTCTGAGTTTCTCTCTCCTATGGCACCTGCCATTTTTAATTAAATTCTCCCTTTACACATATGCTTAGCCCCTTAGAGCATGCAGACTGTGAGCTCTGGAGGGCAGGAGTGGTGTCTGGTTCACCTCCTCATCCCGTTGCTGGGCATTGCTGGGCATGAAGGAGGCACTCATGAGATATTTTCTGAATAAACGCATCAGCACCCGCCAGAGCATACCTATGGTGTCATGCAAGATGCAGCTCCAGCTGCACAGTGACCCGGAAAGTCTCTTTCCACAGGCTGACTTCTGGGCTAGATTTCAAGGGAAACTGTTTATAACTCCCAGTGAAGACCGCTATTGACATATAAACAAAAACCCTTCAACCTCTAGAGCAGAAGCCAGATTCCTACCCATCCACCCCCTGGAGGAGATTAAAGCCCAGATTCTTCATGCACTGTGATTACTGTGACTCACACATACTCATCGATTGATTCCTTCATCTTTTCGTTGGAAAAGTGATACATTTAAATGCCTGCAAGTCCAGGCAAGGACCACTTGAAAGACAATAGGGAGTGGCAGAGACTGTGGCTAAAGTAAAGAGTATGCCTGGTCTAACCAGGAGGACCATGACTCAACCCCAGCCAGTCATTTCCATGTGACTTTGTGGACCCAGTATTGCCCAGTATTTAAAAGGTTAAAACATAATCTTTTAATGTTTCAGAAGAAGCCAGAAATCTAAATTATTATTTGAAATCTCCTAATTTGTGAAAGCTCAGTAACTATTGTTTTAGTTAACATTGCACAAGCTAAGTGGAGCCACATGTAAGTCATGTTCACAGAGAAAAAGGTTCCTGCTGCGACCTAAATTGTACTGTGTGCCTTGAACCACAAGTACCATGGGACCAGGGATTGTATCTGTTTTATTCACCTCTGTGTCCTCAGTGCTTCTAAGGTTATTGGCACATAATAACTGCTCAATAAACATTATTTGTGTAAATAAAGGAATTTTCCTGTGAACAGGGCATTGTGCTGGGTATGAGCTTAATAAAAATGTTAAGCCTGGGAAAGAAGTGCTATAAAAGATTCTGAAGCTATGATGGAGGTTTGTGCAGGGGATAGGACAGAGTTCCAAGGACAGAGGAGTTCATGACACTGGGGAGCCATCTTGGTCTTGAAGGGATGCTTGAGGTTCATCTTGCAAAATAAGATGCTTCGGGCAACACATATTCATTCTCTCACAGTTCCTGTGGGTCAAGAGTCTGGGCATAGCTTAACACACATGCCCATGCCCATAGCAGTATGTTTCAGAGTAGCCAAGAGGCGAAGCGACCCATGTGTCCATCGATGGATGGCCTACAATGGACGATCCGTCTGAAAGGAAGAAAATGTGTGACAGGACTTCCAACATGGACGAATATTGAGGACATTACGCTAAGTCAAAGAAGCCGGTCACAGCAGGCAAATGCTATTTGAGTCCACTTACATGCAATCACTAGAGCGGTCAACTTCGTAGAGACAGAGAGTAGGATGGTGGGTCCCAGGGGCTGGGGATAAGTTGTTTAATGCACCTAGTGTTTAAGATTTGCAAGATAAGAAGAGTTCTGGACATTGGTTGCCCAATGACGTAAACATACGCTAACCTACTGGACCGTACGTTTAAAACAGATAAGATGGTCAATTTTATGTTATGTAGATTTTACTACACTTTAAAATTTTTTAAATAATAAAGTTTATAATGTTTCAGGATTTGTAGTCCTGTGTGCAAAGCAGTTTGCTGGCTGTCCATTCCATATAGGTGCTGAAAAAGGATTAGGTCTCACATTGGGCCTGAAATGGGTTAAACCTGCAGGTTCAACTCTCCGATGAATGCTGTGATCCCACACCTTGGGAGGCTGAGGCAGGAGGACTGCTTGAGCCCAGGAGTTTGAGACCAGCCTGGGAAGCATAGCAAGACCCTGTCTCTACTTTAAAAAAAAAAAAAAAAAAAAAAAAAAAAAAAAAGCTGAGGCCAGACACATTAGCTCATGCCTCTTATCCCAGTACTTTGGGAGGCTGAGATGGGCAGATCATGAGGTCAGGAGATGGAGACCATCTTGGCTAACACAGTGAAATCCCGTCTCTACTGAAAATACGAAAAACTAGCTGGGTGTGGTGGTGGGCGCCTATGGTCTCAGCTACTAGAGGGGCTGAAGCAGGAGAATCGCTTGAACCTTGGAGGCGGAGGTTGCAGATCGTGCCATTGCACTCCAGCCTGGGTGACAAAGCAAGACTCCATCTCAAAAAAAAAAAAAAAACCCGAGAGTGGTGGGACGCACCTGTAGTCCCATCTACTCAGGAAGCTTAAGCAGGTGAATTGCTTGACCCTGGGAGGTCATGGCTGCAGTGAGCCGCGGTTGCACCACTGCACTCCAGTGTGGGTGTCAGGCTACCGGGACTTAGTGTTGGCAGCTGAAGAGAGCAGCCACCAGATGGCAGTGTGGACTGATTTTTAATCACTGGAGTCACTGCATTCCTGCTGAATCCCAGGCCCTGAGGATGAGCTTGCTTTATAACAGGCTCATCTCCAGTGAGGGAAATAGATAAATAATTCGGTACAGTGCAGTGCATGCAGTGCCGGACAGTGGAAAAACTGAGAAGATGGATGATTCAGTTGATGGTAGGAGGCATCAAGGAAGGCTTCCTGCAGAAGGAGAAATGACGACTGGGTATCGAAAGATAAGAGCTAGTCACCACGGATGTGCAGGTTAGGTGTCAGGTGAAAAGCAAGATTTCATAATGAAACACCAACACCACCATCCATCATTTACTAAGCACCTATGACATACCAGAAACATCCTAAGCATTTTCTTATTTATCTATTTTAGTCCTCCGAATTCCTATGAGATAGATACCACTGGCCGGGGGCAGTGGCTCACACCTGTAATCCCAGCACTTTGGGAGACCAAGGCAGGTGGATCACGAGGTCAAGAGATCGAGACCATTCTGGCTAACATGATGAAACCCCGTGTCTCTGCTATAAATACAAAAATTAGCTGGGTGTGGTGGCGCATGCCTGTAATCCCAGCTACTCGGGAGGCAGAGGCAGGAGAATCGCTTGAACCCAGGAGGCGGAGGTTGCAGTGAGCCAAGATTATGCCACTGCACTCCAGCCTGCTGACAGAGCAAGACTCTATCTCAAACAATAAAAACAGAGATAGATACCATTTTGATCGTCATTATGCTAATGAGGAAACAAAGGACCACAAAGGTTATGCCACTTGCTGGTGATTACACAGCTAATAAGTAACAGAACTCGTATTTTAACCTTGCTTCCACAGCCAACTTCCTTCTATCGTGCCTATATGTAATCTGCGCCCAGAGGTGGAAGACAGAAAGGAGAGCTTGAGAGATAGAAAACACTCTGGTGCAAGGTGGGGGTGCAGCGGGAGGAAGCTGGAGAGGCTGAGCAGGACTCCCCAGAGATTTGCATCATCTCATCAGAGCTCCTTCTGGCTTGCATTTCAGCGGAGGAGTCCCTGGCATGTGACAACCCAGGGCTGCCTGAAAACGGATACCAGATCCTGTACAAGCGACTCTACCTGCCAGGAGAGTCCCTCACCTTCATGTGCTACGAAGGCTTCGAGCTCACGGGCGAAGTGACCATCCGCTGCATCCTGGGGCAGCCGTCCCACTGGAACGGGCCCCTGCCTGTGTGTAAAGGTAAAGAACCCTACTCACCACACAAGGTCCCCGGGGCCTGGAGATGTCAGGATTGGCTCACAGGAGTTATGAACTTGCTCTTAAAAGCTGGACTAGGAGTTCAAGACCAGCCTAGACCACATAGTGAGACCTCACCCCCATCTCTACAAAAAAAGAAAAATTAGTTGAGCATGGAGGTACACACCTGTAGTCCCAGCTACTCGGGAGGCTGAGATGGGAGGATCACCTGAGCCTCAGAGGTCAAGGTTGCAGTGAGCCATGATCATGCCACTGCACTCCAGTCTGGACAGAACACAACTCTACTCAAAAAAATTAAATTATTAAATTTTAAAATAATAAAAAGCTGAGCTACCATACTTCATTAAAACCTAAGATGTCACCATTACTTTATGCACCACTAAAAAAAAAAAATGCTGCCAATCATACTATGACACAATGTCTTCTAGCTTAGCATTTTTATTTTTACTTACTAAAGGATCTTTTGGCCAGCCGCAGTGGCTCATGCCTATAATCCCAACACTTTGGGAGGCCGAGGCAGATGGATCACTTGACGTCAGGAGTTCAAGACTAGCCTGATCAACATGGTGGAACGCTGTTTCTACTAAAAATACAAAAAAAATTAGTTTGATGTGGTGGTGCCGGCCAGAAGTCCCAGCTACTTAGAAGGCTGAGGCAGGAGAATCACTTGAGCTGGAAAGGTGGAGATTGTCATGAGCTGAGGTGACGCCACTGCACTCAGCCTGGGTGACACAGCGAGATTCTATCTCAAAAAGAAGAACCTCTCTAAGCTTTTAATCATATATCACAATTATGAAAATAGAAGCAGACCAGGTGCAGTGGCTCACACCTGTAATCCTAGCATTTTGGGAAGCTGAGGTGGGAGGATCGCTTGAGCCCGAGAGTTCGAGACCAGCCTGAGGAACATGGTGAAACCCTGTCTCTACAAAAAAAAAAAATTTTTTTTCAAAAATTAACCATAAGTGGTGGTGTGTGCCTGTAGTCCCAGCTACTTGGGAGACTAAGTTGGAAGGGTCGCTGAGCCCAGGAGACTCAAGTGAGGCAACCTCTGGGTGACAGAGTGAGAGCCTGTCTCCAGCAAACAAAGAAAATACAAGCAGAACTGGCTCCAGTGTATTTAAAACTACCCCACCTTCAAAGTCTGGCGCTTTTCATTTTCTAAATCATTACTAAATTTTTTTGTAAAGACAGGGTCTTGCTATGTTGTCCAGGCTGGCCTAGAACTCCTGACCTCAAGTGGTCCTCCCTCCTGTGCCTCTGAGTAGCTGGGATTGCAGGTGTGAGCTGCCACACCCAGCTCTAAAATCAATTTTTACTCCCAAGTTTTCAACATCCTGTTTTTCCACTCAGTATTGCTCCTGTTGAATGGCATTCTGTACTAAAATATATATACATTTACATACATACATGTATGTGTATACATATATATATACATGCATACCTAGCTCCTGTCCCATTAAAGCATCAGGGTAGCACAACTCGTTAGGAACATCCACAACGAACTAAAGTCTTTGATATTAGGGGTTTGCAGTTACATTGACACAGGGCTGGGACGGGGTTGAGACCAGAGAGGTGCCTGAAGTTAAAATGTAAGGAGGTGACAAAGTGTCCCATCGATGAGCCTTAAAAAAGAGTCTCCGTACACATCTCGCCCTAGGCGCGTCTCACCTTGCCCTAGTCCCAGCCCTGTGAGCCAGCCTGGTTTCTGTTTGTTTGTTTGTTCATGTTTGTTTGTTTGTTTGTTCGTTTGTTTGTTTGTTTGGAGACAGGGTCTTGCTGTGGTGCACAGGCTGGAGTGCAGGGGCGTGATCATGGCTCACTGTAGCCTCAACCTCCTGGGCTCAAGCGATCCTGCCACCTAGGCCTCCCAAGTAGCTGGGACCACAAATGCACACCACCACGCCTAGCTAAGTTTTTTTTTATTTTTGTAGAGATGGGAGTCTCGCTGTGTTGCCCAGGCTGGTCTCTACTCCTGGCCTCTATCGATCCTCCCACCTCGGCCTCCCAAAGTGCTGGGATTACCAGGCCCCATCTCAACCCACTTTGGACCCCTGCTTAGAGAACTTGGCTTAATGGTTTCCTACCTCCTGCACCACCTTCACACAACCACTTAGTTCCCATGGGTTAGAAGTGCTCCCCGACTGCGTAAGGCGTGGCATTCTGCAAACTCTGATACTCTTATGCCCCACGTTTGTGCACACGGGGAATCGTGCGCGCCACCTGGTGGCAGCTATTATTACACACTATGGCTTTAGCCTCGCCCCCATCTCCCAGATGTTGACGTGAGAAAATTGCACCTTACAGTCAATTGAACACTCATCACTAAAATTAAGTTGTAACACACTAAGTAAAATTCGGATTCGTTTATCTGGACCTTTGAAGTGCACAATCAGTAATAGTAATGGAAATACGTTCAGTGCTTTAGGCCAGTGGATCCGAACCTTTATGCCCCTTTGAGAATCAGGCAAAACGCTCTGAGTTTGCTCTCCAGAAGAAACAGAAGCATGAAGTGTTATCTCTCTACTTGAGAACCCATCACTTCAGTGGATCCCCAAGTATCTTATTCATGCACCCCATTTCTGAGGCTTAAAACTACTTTCCCAGCTGGTTTGTCCACTCCTAAGTATATTTCCAAAAGAAGTGAAAACATGTATTCAAACAAACACGGACCATGCATGTGCACAGCAGCATTATTCACAATACCCACAAGATGCAAACAACCCAAATGCCCATCAACTGGTGAATGGATCAACAAAAGTGTGGCATGCTCAGATAAAGGAATATTATTAAACCAGAAAAAAGGAACGGAGTACTGATACATGTCACAACACAGCTGAATCTCAAAAGCATTAGGATACATGAAGGAAGCCAGAGCCAAAGGGTCACATGTTTTAGGATGCCGTTTATATGAAACATCTAGAATAGGTAAATCCATAGAGACAGAAAGCAGAGTCGTGGTTGCCTGGGAGCAGCTTAATGTGTACAGGGCTTGTTCTGGGGGTGGTGAACGTGTTTTAGAACTAGACAGTGGTCATGGCTGCACCACATTGTGAATGTGCCAAATGCCACTGAGTTGTAATACTTTAAAATGGTTAATGTTATGTTATATGAATTTTACCACTTAAAAAAAAACGAAAACATTCCCCTGAATCTCCTTATTTAGGTCATGACCACTGTCTAAGATAGGTGAGCCATCTGACCTGTTTTACAGATGTGAAAGGAGCAGCTCAGAGAAGTGAGTGGCTTTCCCAAAGCCATACAGCTAGTATAAGACAATGCCAGGACCTGAATCCGCATCTCATGACTGCAAATTTCCTGCCTTCAGGGCTATTAAGAAAGACCCCAACCAGCCAATCACCACAGTATGGAAAGCTAAGTGTCTTCACACATGCCAGAATCTACCCCAGATCTCCCAAATCAGAATCATTGAGAGGTGGACCTGGGATAAACCTTTTAACAAGCTCTCAAATGCACTTGAGTTTGAGAACCGTTGAAGGCCGTGATTGCCAAACATTTGGTGCAAACATAGACAGAGCCCTGAGCCCTTTCCAAGGAGATTCTGACTCACCGGGTCTAAAGCAGGACCCAGGGACCCGTTTAACCACACAGGTGAATTGTATCATCAACCAAGTATGGGAAATACTAGCATGAGGAATGCAATTTAATCTTACCAGGTGTCAAGCAGGGGTTCGTCACATGAATGACAATGACTTACATAAGCAGTTCTTACTAAGAGAACAAGGGGTCCTTTTGAAGAGCAGCAAACAGTAAGAAAGCCACAATTCGCCTTTAAAACAGCTGGCTTCCCTCATTCCCCCATCATTTTTACTAAGTCCAGCCCTGCATTTAATTTATTTTATTTATTTTTAATAGAGATGGGGTTTGTCATATTGCTCAGGCTGGTCTTGAACTCCTGGGCTCAACGAATCTGCCCACCTCAGCCTCCCAAAGTGCCAGAATGACAGGTGTGAGCCACCGTACCCAGCCTGAATTTATTTTGGATAGCACAAGAAACCCGCTTTGTAGAGTTTAAGTGCTGGGAAGTTCCTGAGTAAAGATGCCCTGTAAACCCTCTGTCACATGGACATTAACAGAAATTAATTTGACATTGTTGATGAGTTTTCTGCAGGGGAGAAAAGTTAGCAGGATTTGTTTTTTAAGAAACCTATACAGGCCACAGTGCTTCCATTATTCATGTTAAAAATAATTAATTAATAAATAAACCTAAATAAGAAAACCATGAAAAGAGCCACTTTGGCCGATACAATGTGATTTTATTTGGCACACTGGCTTTTTAATTCTTCTTGGATTAACTGCAAAAGTGTCTCATGGAACAAATAGAAGAAATCAGAGTTGCAAACGAAAGGAGCAGAGTTTTCCTCTCTTCCTCCATCCCTTTCTTTCTTCTCTGGAAACCAATGCTCGTCACCTGATCTTCCAGGGTCACACCGTTCCCTAGGCTTACACAAATAGACATACTTGGAATGAGAGAGGGTTGTTTGTTTTTCTTTTACAACAAAATAAAGCTAGGTATAGGGGCTTCCACCTGTTACACCTGCAATCCCAGCACTTTGGGAGGCCGAGGTGGGAAGATCACTTGAGCCCAGGTCTTTGAGAGCAGCCTAGGCAAAATAGTGAGGCCTCATCTCTACAAAAATATCAAACAAATGAGCTGGGCATGGTGACACGCTCCTGTAGTCCCAACTACTTGGGAAACTGAGGCAGGAGTATGCCTTGAGCCCAGGAGGTTGAGGCTGCAGTGAGCCGTGATTACACCACTGCACTCCAGTCAGGAGACAGAGCAAGAACCTATCCCCCCCCCCAAAAAAAAAAAAAGGAGTGGGGGGGTCATATCATGCTGTACTCTGTGTTTTCCTGTTTACAAATGTAGCACCATCTTGTTTTTTAAATTGCCACCCATCATTCCACGCTTTGCCTGTTCTCCAGTGCGTTCAGCCCTTCTGATGTGGATGAAGACACCAGTTCTCTCCCGGTTTTTGTTTTGTTTTGCCAAAAAAACTTCTTCCCCATGAATCCCTGGATGCTGGCACTTTTCATCCTGCAGGACAGATTCATCAAAGCAGGATTAATAGTGCAGGCAAAGATCTGTGGATATCAAGTTGTCCCGGATGTCGCCAAATCGTTTCCACAACTGGAGCAATCCACGCTCACCAACAATGTGTGATAATGTCCATTTCTCCACATCCTCTCCAGCACTGTATGTTTTCCATTTTTTTAAGTGCTGCCAAACGGATAGGAAAATAAAACTACCATCAGAACAGACACAAATGTAGCTGGGTGGTAGTGCACACCTGTTATCCCAGCTATTTGGAGACTGAAGTAGGAGAATCGTTTTAACCCGGGAAGCGGAGGTTGCAGTGAGCCAAGATGGCACCACTGCACTCCAGCGTGGGTGACAGAGCAAGACTCAGTCTCAAAAAAAAAGAAAATGATAAAAAGAGGCTCCATTTGGCACATGATCCCTGAAACCTCTCTTTTCTATGGGCTAGTATTACTAGAAGCCCCACAAGGTGAATCAGCTCACTGCTTTCTCTCACAACTGTGATGGAATTGCTAGGAGGAAAGGCTCTCGGGAGACCCCTGCACCGTTCTTCCTTCTCCATTTCCACTCCTGAGATCTGTTCCACCACCACCTCTGTAAGCAATGCTAAATCACTTCCTCTTCCAAAAAAAAACTCAGAGGCATAACATTGTGGCCTACAGCAGGGGAAGCATATCAGTGCCAATGTGAGGCCACCTAGCTGGGACTTGGGGGCCCCAAGCTTCAGCCCAGTTCTGCTGTCGACCCCCTCTGTGACCTTTATTGAGACGCCTTCCCTCTCTGACCCGTTTTGTGAAGTAATTGGGTGAGTCCAGATGAGAGTTTCTGAAGAAGAGTCAGGCAGCCCACCGGATGCATCAGAACAGCTGGGGAATTTGTGAGACCTGCAGAGGTCTACTTCTGAGGATACCAACCTGGCAAGTCCCAGGAATGGCCCAGGAATCTGCATTTCACATGACCTCCCCCCGGGGTCTATGAGCACAGGGCTGCAAGGGACACATGATTCAATGCCTCCTCCCAATTCTAAGATTCCAGGATATTCACACACTCCCACTCAGCCAGAGTGCGACTCACATGGGACAGGACCATCTGCTTCAATCTTTCCATTTTCTTGATGCCAAAGCCACAGAGATGTCTGCACTTAGTTAGCCCGCTAGCTTTCCAGCTGGTTTTGTTGCCATGGCGTGATGATGGCATAAACCAGAAAGTGACTTTAACCAAGGCAGGTGTTAGAATGTCTTGGGACTGGGGAGACAGGTATAGCTAAACCTTTGGTGGCCACTCCCTCCTATCCCCTAATGCTGGACTTTTTCACTGAAGTCCCTCATGGTGGGATTCCCGGAATGAACAGCCATCCTAGTTGGTATATTTTTGTGCTTAGCTACCACGATGACCGATGACAAAGATGGGCACCACTCCCCACCATCTTGAACTTCCAGAGAGGTTTTACAGAAAATATGACTAAAAATAGTTTCACATGGGACACAAAGCCTCATCAAATAAAAAGGGAATAAAAATGAGATGAGAAAGGTTTACACAGATACACACGTCAAACTGAGGAAACAGTTCCACCTCTGGCTGGATTTTGAATTAATGTCTTGAGCCTCACAGGCCATCTGTGTTTTGCCCCACATGAAAATGATGAAAAGACCCTCACCACATAATTGGGAGCAGAGACCAGAGGCACTTGAGCAGCCCTGATTTAAATCCTGCCTCCATCACTGAGAAGCTGTGTGATGTCAGAGAAGTCGCTTCACTTCTCTGAACCTCTGTTTGCTCATCTGTAAAATGGGGATGAAAATAGCCTTGACCTAACAAGACCACTGTGAGGGCTAAATGAGCGAATGTATAAGGGTTCTTGGCACAATTTTGGACGCGCGGTGAGCGTTCAGTAATTGTTCACCGTCACTGCGGTTCATCTTGGGTCTTACCTAACTCATCTTCTCTTGGGAACTTAGGAAGTGAATAGTGCAGGCACGTTCACCGATTGTAGCGGCCCAAGCTAAGTAAGAACATCAGCAAAGCATGGCATGGGCTTTTGCATCGAATATTTGGCCTCATTTCATGCAAACGAAGTGAATTCACTTTACATTGACCAATGCTTCCTGATTTCTCTTTCAGTTAATCAAGACAGTTTTGAACATGCTTTAGAAGGTGAGTTCCAGAATGGAAAAAAAAAAAAAAGTTCAATAAATCAAACTAATAGCACAAAACAAGGGCAGGTCTTTGAATATCTTTATGTAGATGCTCAAAAAAATTAATAAATTCTGCCTTCACACTGCCATAGGTAATTTTAAAATAATATTGTAAGGGAAAAAAGTATGGGATTTGCAAGGGAGGACCTAACTGTAACCTGAAAGGGGTTTCACAGCAAAG
Organism: Callithrix jacchus; assembly: GCF_049354715.1. Classification (NCBI taxonomy): domain Eukaryota; kingdom Metazoa; phylum Chordata; class Mammalia; order Primates; family Cebidae; genus Callithrix; species Callithrix jacchus. Next base: position 197,109,616 of record NC_133502.1, read on the forward strand.
GAGAAGGAAAGCTTGGAGCCCAGAAGGCTGAGAAAGACATAACCCCGCTGTGAAACTTGTCATGATGCCATTTTAGAAGGAGAACTAAATCTAGAGACATCTCACCTTCCGTGCTGAGAGTCCTCCTGGTCTCCAGAGGGAGGGGTTCGCCCCAGAAGCGTTCGATGGTCCATTTTCCCGAGTCTTTTTCCCCTGAACTTACCCATCCCTTCTCCCCTCTCTCCATACTTCAGCTCTGCTTTTATTAGAAATCCCCAAGTGAGGCTTATTCATAAGGAGCAGATGTTAAAATCTATCCGGGATTTTATTTTGGTTTTGTTTTCATTCCGTGGTTCCTTCCCTTCCCAACCCCTCCCATGTGTAAAATGTCCAGCGTTCTATGTCACCACTATTGAATTTGGTAGAAAACCACTTACCTGGGCTGTGACGTAAGACAGACACTGTAAATACTACTGTATACATATATATATGTAAATATAAATACAGTATATTATAGTATATATATGTAAAAATATGTACTGTAATATATTGGGGTTTTTTTTAATGTTTTTACCCAATCAAGCAGTTTTTATTATTCCTGGAGCCATCTTTAGCTTTCTGACAATAATGAGTTCACTTAGAATCTGGAGCTATGTAAATTACATTTCACTAGTGGCTGTTCCTTGTAACAGACAACTCTTGAATTCAAGCAGGTGGAACCAGGGCTCACATATAAGTGAAGGAGTATGAATTAGCCACTCCACTTGGCAAATAGAGGGCACTTTGTGTTATCCTCCATTCAGAGTATCCTTTTTCTGCCTTTTGCCAACCAATGAACCATGAGAACATCTCAAAGGGCTGGGGTTGCTCAAAGCTTATGAGAGCCATTGTAACATTTTGTACTCATGCATTTACTGTGGGTATTAGGATTGATTTTTCAGACCCCATAAAGTGGTGGTTAATGGATTATAGATTGCTGTACAGCTAAGCCCTATTAGATGTGACCGCGGAGAATGGCAGAGGAAACCTGGAGGCCAAGTTTCTAGAAGGGATGTGGATCCCCCTTCAAGCAATAGCTGTTATGGTTCTTGCAATTGCCACAAACAATGGGAGGTTGAGGGAACAGCCCAGCAATGCACAGGGGGAGCATCTGGGAATCTAAATCAGGCCTTCGCAGTTGGGGTGTCATTGGGGTGTACAGGACAGAGAGCTGTCCCCAGTGCTCAGAGTCCACTCCTGGACTGTAGAGTGTGACTCAAACGGTCTAGAAGGGGCCTGTCAGTCTGGGTGCAACAAGCTCCCCACGCCACAGGGGAGCACCAGGTCTGGGAATCCCTTAGAAACCTTGTGGCTGGGGCCGGGCATGGTCGCTCACGCCTGTAATCCCAGCTCTTTGGGAGGCCGAGGCGGGTGGATCACGAGGTCAGGAGTTCAAGACCAGCCTGACCAACATGGTGAAACCCCGTCTCCACTAAAAATACAAAAACTAGCTGGGCATGGTGGCAAGCGCCTCTAATCCCAGCTACTCAGGAGGCTGAGGCAGTAGAATCGCTTGAACCCAGAAGACGGAGGTTGTCGTGAGCCAAGAGTGAGCCATTGCACTCCAGCCTGGGAGACAGACTGAGACTCCATCTCAAAAAAAAAAAAGAGAGAGAGAGAGGAAGACAGAAGGAAATAAGGAGGGAGGGAGGGAGGGAAGGAAGAAGGAAGGAAGGAAGGAAGGAAGGAAGGAAGGAAGGAAGGAAGGAAGGAAGGAAGGAAGGAAGGAAGAAAGGAAGGGAAGGAAAGGAAACAAACCTTGTGGCTGGCCGCCCCCACCATTCAACTCATGCACACACACAGAGCCCAGATTCGCCCACCAGTTCCGTATCTCAGGTCCAGAGCCATTCCTATTTCTCATCTCCACTCTATGAAATGTCCAGGCCGGGCACGGTGGCTTAAGCCTGTAATCCCAGCACTTTGGGAGGCCGAGGCGGGTGGATCACGAGATCAACAGATTGAGACCATCCTGGTCAACATGGTGAAACCCCGTCTCTACTAAAAATACAAAAAATTAGCTGGGCATGGTGGCGCGTGCCTGTAATCCCAGCTACTCAGGAGGCTGAGGCAGGAGAATTGTCTGAACCCAGGAGGCGGAGGTTGCGGTGAGCCGAGATGGTGCCATTGCACTCCAGCCTGGGTAACAAGAGCGAAACTCTGTCTCAAAAAATAAAAAAAAAGAAAAAGAAATGTCCAGCAAATCTGCTTTCCTAGTTACTGAATTTGGGATTTTCTCCAAGACTGCCTGTGAATTGGACTTTAACCTGGTTTTAATCGTAGCCCCCCCCTCCAAAATGAGAATGGTACAGCTGAGTTTCAAACAGTGTAATTCTCTGTAGCTCCTATGGCCAACCCACCCAAGGATGAGTCTGGGACCCCTTGCAAAGGATCAGCACCATTTCCTTTAGTCTTTGGAGAGCCATCTCCAAAGGGTGGAGAACTGGGCAGGTGGGCACTCACCTGGGAGCCAGGTACCTGGGAAATGAGGACCTCACTGGCTCCTGTGTTCAGTAGCAGAAGCGGCAGCAGAGACGTCGCTGGAAGGGGGGAACATGGCCCTGGCTATCTTCATCCCGGTCCTCATCATCTCCTTACTGCTGGGAGGAGCCTACATTTACATCACAAGGTAGGGAGCTGATGGCAGAGAGGACTGCCCAGAAGCGCTCGGAGGGACTAGGGGCTTCACCTGTGAGTCTCAGGGGCTCCACCTGTAGCTTGGGCAGAGTGGCATTTGTGTAACCAGAGATGGCCAGATTCAACCCACCTCTGTGGAATAAACATTTACATTGGGCACTTATGAAGCCTCCAAGCAAATAAGACAAATACTATTCCTGACCTCGAGGAGGTTATGGTTTAGTGGGGGTCGTAGACACGACTCCATCACTCACTCACTCACTCATTTATTCAAATATGTATTGACACTGCTGTGTATCAGACATTGTCCTAAGTGTTGAGGGTCATAGAAACTCACATTTGAGGCCAGGCACGGTGGCTCATGCCTGTAATCCCAGCACTTTGGGAGGCCGAGGCAGGTGGATCACGAGGTCAGAAGTTTGAGACCAGCCTGATCAACACGGTGAAATCCCGTCTCTACCAAAAATACAAAAAAAAAAAAAATAGCTGGATGTGGTGGTGCGTGCCTGTAATACCAGCTACTAGGAGGCTAAGGAAGGAGAACCTCTTGAACCTGGGAGGCAGAGGTTGCAGTGAGCCAAGATCGCGACACTGCACTCCAGCCTGGGCGACAGAGGGAGACTCCATCTCAGAAAAGACAAAACAAAACAAACTTGCATGTGCTGCAGAAGGAAGATACTAAACCATGCCCTAAGATAGTCATTCATTCTTTCACATTCACAGTTGTTGAGCACCTACTAGTTGTCAAGCAGTCTTCTGGTTCTAGAAACATCATTTATTTTGTGTGGAAAAAAAAAAAAAGAAGGAAATATATGGGGTCCAGGTTCTAACAAGGAAAGACAGAGAGTAAGCAAAGTGTATAAGAAAATATGTAGTATGTTACAAATCGATGAGTGCAATAAGAGAAGGCTGGGAGGAGAGAAAGAATTCTGGGATAAAAGTGGTAGTTTGGCTGGGCGCAGTGGCTCACGCCTGTAATCCCAGCACTTTGGGAGGCCCAGGTGAGCAGATCACAAGGTCAGGAGTTCGAGACCAGCCTGATCAACATGGTGAAACCCTGTATCTACTAAAAAGATACAAAAATTAGCCAGGCATGATGGTGCATGCCTGTAGTCCCAGCTACTTAGGAGGCTAAGGCAGGAGAATAGCTTGAACCCGGGAGGCGGAGGTTACAGTGAGACGAGATTGTGCCATTGGACTCCAGCCTGGGTGACAGAGTGAGACCCTGTCTCAATAAAAATAAATAAATAAAATTAAAATTAAAAAAATTAGCAGCCCAGCACAGTGGCTCATGCCTGTAATCCCAGCACTTTGGGAGGTCGAGGCAGGTGGATCACAAGGTCAGGAGATTGAGATCATCCTGGCCAACATAGTGAGATCCCATCTCTACTAAAAATACAAAACTTCACTGGGCATGTTGGCACATGCCTGTAATCCCAGCTACTCGGGAGGCTGAGGCAGGAAAAACACTTGAACCAAGGAGGTGGAAGTTCCCGTGAGCCAAGATTGCACCACTGCACTCCAGCCTGGCGACAGAGCGAGACTCCATCTCAAAAAATAATCATAATAATTAGCCAAGTGTGGTGACGCACACAGGTAAGAGGATCACTTGAGCCCAGGAGGCAGAGGTGGCCGTGAGCCAAGATGGCACCACTGCACTCCAAACTGAGTGACAGAGCAAGACCCTGTCTCAAAATAAATAAGTAACTAGGTGGTTAAGGAAGTCTGATCTAAGGCGATATGGCATACAGTAGGTGCTCAATAAATGCTCGTCATTGTTCTTTACGCCCTTCGCATTCACGAGGGACTCAAATGACCTTCCAGGAGAAAACAAATTAAGCTCTGCCCCCTCTTTAGTAAGGGGAAATCGTAAGGCTTTAGTTCTCGCTGCCTGGGTTGCAAGTTGAGAGCAATTATGATTTCTGCTTTCACCTCACTAGGATTCTCGCCTGCAAAAGGCTGTTTGCACACATCCTCGTTGTCATTCACAGAGGTGCCGCTGCTCAGGAAGTGGCACCAACTGTTCCCATTCAATATTGTAATGTGTCTCCTAGCTGGGGAGAAGTAACTTCTCTCTCCTCTCTCTCCTCCAGATGTCGCTACTATTCCAACCTCCGCCTGCCTCTGATGTACTCCCACCCCTACAGCCAGATCACCGTGGAAACCGAGTTTGACAACCCCATTTATGAGACAGGGGTGAGTTGGTCTCTCTCATCTCTTCTCAATTCCCTCCTCTTGGCTCTGAATTTGCCAAAAATAAGACGAGACGTTTCATTTTCTATTGCTCACAAGAGGCACAGCCATTGATCCTGTCTTATCCTCACGAAGACCCCTAAAGAAGTAACTGCTGGGAGAACTTACAAGTGATTGGTGCTGAGGACGAACCTGGGAGGCTGATTACTGTCAGCAGAACACCCACAGAAAATAAAGGCTGCACCCAAGACCCACAGAAAGCAGACCACCGGTGGCCTGGTGTCAACGTGCAGCATTCCCATATATCCCACTGGGCTCCCCACTTCATTCAATGGCAGTATGAAACATCCCCCTAGGAAGATAGTCATGAACCCAAACAGACACAGATTCCACCATTAATGAGCTTGCAGTCTTGTGAATGATTATTGTCAATAACACATGCCACGTGCTGGGCACTTAAAGTTCATAATCTCCTTGAATCCTTGCAGCTGTCTGCAGTAGGCTCCACAGTTACCTCTAATTGACTGATGAAGACATTGAGGTCCAGAGAGAGAAAAGAATAATTTAGCCAAGGTGGCGCACAGCCAGGATGCACAGCCTGAAGCGAGGATGCAAATTCAACCTGACACTCTTAATAATGATGCTATTCTGCCTCCCTTGAAGCTCAGACAATCCAGTGTGCCAGGAATATTTCGATTACAACAAATAATACTTTTTAAGGACTATGAAAAAATTGAATAGGGTGCTAGGAGAATGTATAACAGGGATATTTAAAGGGGGTTGGGGAAGCCATCGTTGAGAAAGTGAGAGTAAAGCTGAGACATGGGAAGTGTATAACTCGAATGGTGGGCTGAAGACGATCCCAGACAGAAGGGAGAGCATGTGCAAAGGCACATATGAGGAAACAAAAGGCTGGTGGTGACTTTGTAAAACCACTATCCTTCAAATTCACTGGGTAACAATGTACAGCCATCTCCCAAAGTTTGTGAGAATCAGCCTGACTTGTTTCTTGTCCTGCCAACCTTCCTTCACCTCCACTTCCTCTGATCTCCTGTGTTAGTTATCTCTTGATGTGTAACAATATTACTGCAACTTAGGGGCCTAAAACAGCATACATTTGTTATCTCATAGTTTCTATAAGTCAGGAATCCAGGCACTGCTTAGCTAGACCCTCTGCTTCATGGCTCACAGGCTACAAACAAGGCAGCAACTGGGCTGCAGTCTCATCTGAGGCTCAACCAGGGAAGGATCCACATCTGGACTCATGTGGCTGTTGACAGTATTCAGTTCCTTGCAGGTTGTTAGAATGAGGGCCTCAATTTCTTGCAGGCTGTTACCTAGGGGCCACCCTCAGTTTTCTCCCTGTGGGTCTCTCCATAGAGCAGCTCATGACATGGCAGTTGGCTTTTTCAAAGCCAGCAAGAGTCATTTTGTAAGATACAAGTCACAATCTTGTGTCATGTAAACATGGAAGTGACATCCTAACACCTTTGTACTCTGGTTAGAATCAAGTCACAGGCTCTTCCCACCCTTAAAAGGAGGGGACCACACAAGGGCATGAGCTCCAGGAGGTGGGGATCATGGGGAGCACCTTGGAGCCTGCCCACCATACTCCCATCTACCATGAAGCGTAGATGTGATTGTATATCTGTGTTGGACAAACAGGAGCTGGAGACTGCCATTAAAGCCTGTGACTGTGACAACTTCCAGGGCTGACCCTGTGACTTTTTCTATCTCCTTGCTCCTTATCCCTGGGGCTTAGAATACATTATTCACACTCCATAAATACTGAAGGAATGAAACTACCTACTGTTGTAGTCATTTCAGATGGCAATGGTAGATCAGGGCATATGTTATGTTATGTTGCATTCTATGTAGTTTGTTTTGAAATAATGAGAAAAGGTCAGACTGATATAAAGGAGAATTTTGGAGACTAGACATTATGAATACTTATTAGTAAAGTGTGTCAGTGACCTAGAGCTATATGCCGCGTAACAAACATCTCCAAACCCAATGGCTTCATGCAACAAGCATTCATTTGCTCATCAGTCTGCAGGGCAGTGTTTTAGGCTCATTTCAGCTGGGCGGTAATCCTGGCATTGGCTGGTTAGTGGCTGGCTGACTCAGCTCTGCTCATTTTCCTGCAGGGACTGAAGGCTAGCAGGGCATGTCCTGCTCATGGTGATGACAGATGGCAGGTTGCAAGCAGAAACACACAAGCATGTTTCAGGCAGCTGCTGTACACCATTTCCTTATAACCCATTGGTCAAAGCAAGTCAGGGTCAGAGTGGGAGGGCACTGAAAAGTCATGACCAAGACCATGGACACAGGGAGGTGGAAAGAGCTGCATCTCCCTCGGTATGTCACTCTACCACACAAAGGTTTGACAAATCTCTGCTTCTCTCCCTTGCAGGAAACCAGAGAGTATGAGGTTTCTATCTAAAGAGAGCTACACTTGAGAAGGGGACTTGCAGATGTGAACTCAACCACAATCTCCTCAAGACATTCATCCAGAGACCATGTGGCATTTGATTGAAACCCCAGAGTGTCGACAGTCTTTTCGTTAGACTCTTTATTGAAGGTTTACTGTTTTCTTCCCTGTATTTATTATATTTAAAAGTGAAATAGGTGTGGGTTTGGATGTTTTGCGGCCTCAGCCAAATTCATGTTACAGCCTCCGTTCTGAAAGCAGGAGGAAGACTTGCAAAATGGCAAACAGCGGCAGCAAAGACATAAAACAACAGATGGAGTTTCCCCATCAGCAATGCCATGCTAAGGCTGCATCGAATTGCATGCGTCTTTGGGATCCATGCCCATGGTGTTTTCAGTACAAATCTAAGTCCCAAGATTAGGTTGGAAAGGGTATTTCTTGTTGGCTTGGCTTGGGTTGGAATCTAGCATGGGCACTTAAACCCAATTGGGAAGCTGTGCTCCAAAACAGATTGTGTCCTCCCTTCCCATTTAACCGGCTTCTGAAGGGTTTTCCAGAGCCCCTCCCTCTCAAGGTTCTTCTGAAGGCAGCGAGGGCATTACGTAAACTTTGTCTTACCACTCTGGCCTCACTGAGCAATGACAAAATAAGAAAATGTTTTCTCTCTAAAAAGGTGATAAATGACCAAAGGGAATTTTTCAGAGAAAATGAGAGATTTGAGAGTCCCAGTGAAGAATTGGGTGAGGGAGATCATTAGGTGAGGGAATTGGGTTAATAAAACTTTCTTTTCTTTGACACTCTTTCAACAATGAAAGAGCACGTAATTTATGCTACAAGTGCCAGAATTGATCCTCCTGTTACAGCAAGCCACTCTCAAGCTGTGGTAATAAACACACAGGTTTGGGAGGCACCGGCGGCCCCACTCACACAGTGACAAGGATTTGTGATGGGAAAAAGGAGGTGCCATGTTTGGAAATCCAGGGGTGAGCTCTGTTTTCTCCTGGGGTTCTGGAATATCTCAGCCCTCAAAATAGAGGAGACTCAAGTGCACTGTTTCTCTAAAAGGTGTCATCTTCAGAATACACTTGCCGTCAAGTATTTCAGGGGGTGGGAGGATCCTAGTAGAAGAAACTACTTTTCTATTCTCTGAAGCTCTGTCTGGATGTTGGAGGGTGGTGTGAATGCTGACAGAGGAGGTGCAGGGAACCGGGGCAGGGGGTTTAAATCACAGCAAACCATCCAGTGGAATCCCGCATCATCTGACCAGAACATCAATGAAGACAGAGAGAGGAATTTCATCCAGAAGGGATTCCATAGTCCCACATCTAATCACACAGGCATTCCTCCTTTTTTATCAGGGTCTGTTTTCCCCAACCCAGTGAAACTGATAAGTGTGTTACTCTTTGGAAGATTCTTTTCTAAATACAGGTATAAAGAGAAGGTGGAGGGTACAGGTGCATGGAAGAAATACTGTGTGTGAAGCAGATTCACCTCCCTGGGACCGGTGATTTGGTGGTGACAGCCAGTGGCTTGGAGAGGCACACAGGCTCAGTGGCATGTGGAGTCCTCTTTGGTGCCTTCCTAGTCTCGTTGGAAGTGATTCTAGTCTGGTTTGCAAACAAGAAAAGACCTTTCTGGCTATAGGGAGAATGGTGGGGAGTCTCTGCTTCAGTGGTTACATTGGAAATATCTTAAGCAAGATAGGGCAAGTTGGTTTTATGCACGCACATACCCTCCTTGCCGGCAGGAGCTCAGACCTCGATCTTGGGGGTCAAAGACCAGAATATTTTTCTTCTGCCAGAAAAGAATCTTGCGTATACACTCCTGAGGGCATGCGTTTGTGGTCCATGGCAAGAAATCGCTAAGGACTGCTTTCCGGGGCCCAGAGCCCACCCCCATTTAATGCAAGAATGAGAGAAGTGTTCCAGGCCATTAGCGAACATGTCATGTTTGGAGAAAGATAACAACACAAATAGTGTCACCTTTCCGTAAAACGCAGAGCCCAATATGTTTTATTTGATGCTTATTCTAACCCTAACCCTGGGTCACCTGGGATGAAGAACGCTATTAATAATATTCCATTTTAGAACATATTATGATTGTGTAAAAACTAAACATTTGCCTCGTATAAAGACTTACAAAATATAAATCTTTATTCTAACCCTGCTCCCTAAAACTAGTCAGGCCACATCTAGGTATTCTTACTGGCTATTGGAGAGATAGAAAAGACATTGGGTTTTTTTGTTTCTTGGTGTTTTTTTTTTCCAGGAGACCAGTGTCTCAGTTCTGTCTTAGTAGGAACGCACCTGTAACCATGTTTTAATGAAACCATCCTAGAGATGGATCATACGGTTCAACGATGTACAGTGATTGAAAAGACAGGTTGGTGTCTATTTTTCCTTTTAAAATATCTGAATGTGTATTTGTAACAAGTAAAGGTAAAAAAAAAATAATAGTGCCAAAAATGTTCAAGGCATCTCATTACGGTTCTTATATGTCTGTTTTTGTAAGATCAATATGAAAACCCATTGGGATTAAATATTTTTGAACAGGATACACTCTTGAGAAACGCGAGAATGAACTGAGCCTTCCTACAAGCCACTCTTTGTTTTTAAAACAGTGGGGAAATAAGTTTACAGAGATTTGTGAGCTTCAGAGAATGCATGTGATGGCGTGTATTACATGCTAATTCATATAAGCTGTATCTGTCAGCTACCACCCTGTGCTTTAAAAATGCACACACTCGATCCTCTTTAGCTTGGAGCTCAGCTTTTTGCTTTTTTTTGTAGAACTATTTAGCTAACATAAGTATTCTGATCGCCACCTGACGGCCATTCTTACCTAGTTTCATAGATGTGCTTTAACTATTATCTTTTGAAGCTCGCCCCTTGGAGAGCCTACAGAACCTCAGGCTGATAGCTTTCAAAACTACCCAACAGTCCAGAAGGAAGCAAAGTGTCTGCATCATCAGGCGGGTTGTATAAGGAGTGATTTGGCAAATATGTGGGTAGCTTTAGGCTGGGACATGACCCTCAGGCAAAAATGCCCTTAGAGTAACTCAGAAGGGTATGACCCTCCTCTGTCCTTGACTAGGCATGATGGGTCATTTGGGGTCCGATATTGTTTGAGTTGTTCAGCAACCCCAAAGGTAGGCTCTCTCCTGGGAAATTTTCATTTCCATTTTATCGCCAAACAGAATAAAAAGCAAAACAAACTTTCTAAGCTAGAATAATGAAATTAAGTCATTTTCCATTTTGTATATATTGATGCTAATAAAACAGATAAAAAAGAGTCCAGTGTATGCGATTTTTGTTACAGACACTTCAGGATGAAGTGGAATGTTTCCAGTTTTGGGGATTGGGTTGGAGTAACACCTGCTGATACTTTGAACGCTAAGACAGGACTTCCCCACTCTGGAATGGTTCTGGGACCTTCAAGGGATGTTTGGGACAAGGTGGGTTTGAGGGCACTGCTATCATCAGATGTTCCACCATCCTCCCTGTCTTCACTCAGCCTGCCATAAGAAAGCATCACAGACTAGATGGATTGAACAACAGAAATTATTTCTCAAAGCCCTAGAGGCTGAGAAGTGCAAGATCAGGGCACAAGCCAATTCAGTTCCTGGTGAGAGCTCTCTTCCTGCCTTACAGATGACCTTTTTGCTGTGTCTTCCCACAGCAGAGGGAAGGGAAAAGGCAGGAAGGAGGGGAAGAGAGGGAGAGAAAAAGGGAGAGGCATATCTGCCTCTTCTTAAAAGGCCACAGTCTTATCAAATGAGGTCTAACCCTTATGACCTTATTGAGCCTTAATTACCTGCTAATGGCCTTATCTCCAACTGCAGTCATGCTGAGGGTTAGAGCTTCAACATGTGAATTCTGGAGGGACACAGCTGTCCACAGCATTGCACCCCTGGCATGCAAAGTACATTACCTCCATTCCCACAGCCTCCAAAGTCCAGCACCAACAACTCGCCTAAAGTCTCATTTAAATATCCTTTAAATCAGGTATGAATGAGACTCAAGGTATGATTTATCCCAAGGCAAACTGCTCTCTATCTGTAAATCTATGAACTCATGTGTTTTGGAAGCACATGTGCTTCCAAAACACAATGGTGGGACAGGGGTCAGACAGACATTGCTATACCAAAAGGGAGAAATAAGGAGGGAAGGGGTGTCGGGTTTCAAGCAAGTATAAAACCTAGCGGGCCGGGCGCAGTGGCTCAGGCCTGTGATCCCAGCACTTTGGGAGGCCAAGGCGGGTGGATCACAAGGTCAAGAGATCGAGACCATCCTGGTCAACATGGTGAAACCCCGTCTCTACTAAAAATACGAAAAATTAGCTTGGCATGGTGGCGCGTGCCTGTAATCCCAGCTACTCGGGAGGCTGAGGCAGGAGAATTGCCTGAACCCAGGAGGCAGAGGTTGTGGTGAGCCGAGATCGCTCCATTGCACTCCAGCCTGGGTAACAAGAGCGAAACTCTGTCTCAAAAAAAATAAAAAATAAAACCTAGCAAGGCAAATGCCATTAGATCTCAAGACTTGAGAATAAGCTTATTTGGTTTGATGCTCTGCCCTAAAGGCCCACTGGGTGGCAGCATCACTTCCTTGGCTCTCTCAAGCTGCCCTGTCCACACAGCTTTCTTCAGAGGGCAGCCTGCCCCTGGGGCACTGGATGGGATTGTCCTGGCTGAAACCAGAGATACCGCCCTGCCCTTGAAAACAGAAGAGGAAAGAAACACTTTGGTTCAGGACCTATGGTGGCAATGGCACCCCTGATGATCCTTTAATCACCTTCTGGTTCATTCTTAGCACACATTCGCAGCTGAGCTCTGTGGTTTGGTCCCGTAGACTCCTAGAAGGTTAAGTGTTAGTCTTCATTCTGCCCTGCTTTCTCCACCCACTTTAGTTCAAACTGGCAGTATCTTCACTGGTTTAATTCCATTCCTAGGTTCTGCCAAGATAGCTGATGAAGTCCATGGGTTTTACTCATGATCTCTATTATTTATTTATTTATATTTTTTATAAGGACAGGGTCTCGCTATGTTGCCCAGGCTGGTCTGGAACTCATGGGCTCAAGAGACCCCAAAGTGCTGGGATTACAGGTGTGAGCCACTGAGCCCAGCTCAATATTTTTATCTCGTTAATATTTGAGATGAAAAAAAATATTTCCACATCAGCAACGTGTGTGTGGTTGTTTTTTGTTTGTTTGGTTGGTTGGTTTTTTTGCTTTTTTTTTTTTTAGACAGAGTCTTGCTCTGTCACCCAGGCTGGAGTGCAGTGGCAGGATCTCCGCTCGCTGCAACCTCTGCCTCTGGGTTCAAGCAATTTTCTGCCTCAGCCTCCAGAGTAGCTGGGATTACAAGCAGCCGCCACCACGCCCAGCTAATTTTTGTATTTTTGGTAGAGACAGGGTTTCACCATCTTGGCCGGGCTGGTCTCAAACTCCTGACCTTGTGATCCACCCATGTCAGTTTCCCAAAGTGTTGGATTACAGGCATAAGCCACCACTCCTGGCAGTAATGTGTATTTTTAAGAGCTTGGATCTTTGCTCCATAACAAAAAAAATTCAAGTGACAAAATTCTGCTTAGTTTTCCTTTCAAGATTCATTATATCCCCTGTAATACTAACGGGACCAAAAATGTTATCTAGGAAGAAATTGTAAAAGGATGAAAATGGGGATATTAGAGAGCAGGAAAAAAGTGGATGAAAGATCTCAACATAAGGAATGATATTCTTCAGTCTTGATGAGGTTAAATCTTGTCTTTGTCTTCTATAAATGCTTACCCTTAAAATAGACAAAATAGGCATGTTAAGAAGGAAAGAGGCAGATGTGGTGGCTCATGCCTATAATCCTAGCCCTTTGGGAGGCCCAGGTGGGCAGATTAGGAGGTTAGGAGTTTGAGGCCAGCCTGGCCAACATGGTGAAACCCCATCTCTACTGAAAATACAAAAATTAGCCAGGTGTGGTGGTGGGTGCCTGTAATCCTAGCTACTGGGGAGACTGAGGCAGGAGAATCGCTTGACCCCAGGAGGCGGAGGTTGCAAGGTTGCAGTGAGCCAAGATTACACCATTGCACTGTAGCTTGGGCAACAAGATTCCTCCCCCCTCCAAAAAAAAATTGAAGGAAAGAAATTGATAGTGTACTAATACCAAACACTTTGGAACATGACATGGTGAAACAGTCGTCATTGGCGAGGTCAGCAAGGAGAAAAGATAGAATTACAATGATTTTAATTGTGCTTAAAATTTTTTTGATTAGGTCGGGCATGGTGGCTCATGCCTGTAATCCCAGCACTTTTGGAGGCTGAGGCAGGTGGATCACCTGAGGTCAGGAGTTCGAGACTAGCCTGGCAACATGATGAAACCCGATCTCTAGTAAAAATAAAAAATTAGCCGGGCATGGTGGCACACAGCCTGTCCCAGCTACTCAGGAGGCTGAGGCAGGAGAAACTGCTTGAACCCAGAAGGTGGAGGTTGCAGTGAACCAAGACTGCGCCACTGCACTCCAGCCTGGGCGACAGAGTGAGACTCTGTCTCAAAAAAAGAAAAAAATTTTTTTTAATTAAACCACTCCTACTCTGGGCAGAGACGGTCTATGCTGGGCACTTCTTTTTTTTTTTTTTTTTGCGATAGGGTCTCACTCTGTCACCCAAGCAGGAATACAGTGGTGAAATCTCAGCTCACTGCAATCTCTGCCTCCCAAGTTCAAGTGATTCTCCTGCCTCAGCCTCCTGAGTAGCTGGACCCCACCAGCTACCGTCCCCAGCTCAGCCAATTTTTGTTTTTTTGGGTTTTGTTGTTTGTTTTGTAGAGATAGGGTTTTACCATATTGCCCAGGCTAATCTTGAACTCCTGAGCTCAAGTGATCCACATGCCTCGGCCTCCCAAAGTGCTGGGGTTACAGGCATAAGCCACTGCACCCGGCCCCACTTCTCTCCTACAGCTCTCAGTAGGATAGCGAGTTTTTTAAACGAGGGTTTGTAGGTAACCTAAGAGTTTTGTAATTGTTTCTTGATCTACCCTTCATAAGTTGGGAGTCTATTAAAATGACAGACACACATTTTCAGTGTAAGGTAAGTGTGTGTGGTTTTGTTTTGTTTTTTCAAAAGTCTGCAGCACTTACAGGCTTTTATTTTATTTTATTTTATTTTTTTTATTTTTTTTTTTTTTTGAGACGGAGTTTCGCTCTTGTTACCCAGGCTGGAGTGCAATGGTGCAATCTTGGCTCACGGCAACCTCCGCCTCCTGGGTTCAGGCAATTCTCCTTCCTCAGCCTCCCGAGTAGCTGGGATTACAGGCATGCACCACCATGCCCAACTAATTTTTCGTATTTTTAGTAGAGACGGGGTTTCACCCTGTTGATCAGGATGGTCTCAATCTCTTGACCTCATGATCCACCCGCCTCGGCCTCCCAAAGTGCTGGGAACTTATAGGCTTTTGTATTCGCGGGCAGTCTCCCATCCAAGATACTAAGTAGGTCTGATCCTGCTTAGCTTCCAAGATCAGACAAGCTCAAGACACATTTAGAGTGGCAAGACCCTATGGACAAGTATATGTTTAATTCATTCATCATTGTTTGCCGCCTCATAGACTGTTTCCTACATCTACAACAACAACAAAATAGTTGAATTGAGAGTATAAAACAAGGCTTTGATGACAGTTGTGTCCACCACCATCCTTAAGAACAGAGAAAATGACTTTGGGCCACTTTCTTCATCCCTAATATACCCAAGTACCATCAAATGTTCCCTACACATTACATAGGATTTAAAGTCAGCCATCCAAAACAGCATATTACAGCATTTCCAGAGAGTGGTGTGAAGAGGGCAGAACTGATGTCTTTTTAGTTGATGTTTTCTCCCGGGCCTGCATCCATTTGACAAACCAGTTCTCCCGATGACGCCTAGAAGAAAGGACAGAAGAAAAATGTTGATGGGAATTAGAGCAACACGGCCAAAAGCACACAATTTGGCCAAGCAGAGGCACCAAAATTGCTGTTCTTAAATCCTTCAAGTTCAATCTGTTCTCCGGCAATTGGGCAGAGGGCCAAGGGGTGAGAAATAAGAAAGACGTTCCATCTACAGTCTTTCCTCTGGCGTGAAATGCCACAAAATATTCCGCACACACACATACACGAAAAGTAGAAAAACTAGCTGTGATGTTTTGTGACTGTTATCGGTTATGAAATGGAAATCAGCAAAACTATGGAAATCTCTCTCTTGAGGGGGTCAGAATCGTATTTATTCATTCAAGACTTGTTTATTGGACATTGACCTCTCGTTGCAACATAAAAAGCTCAAGAAATCATTGCGTCCACCCAACCCTGAGAACAAGCCAGTTAAACTTAAAAAAAAAAAAAAAAAAGTTTTTAAAAAACCCCAAAGGGTTCAGAGATCTGGGGACACAAATACACCCAAATTACTTAAATCCCAGAAAGAGATGAGCCCTTCTTGAGAGACAAGAATTTCCATGACTTAATCTCTGGGGGCACTGCAAAGAGCTAACATTTTCCAAGTTTGTTTGTTTGTTTGTTTGTTGTTTTGAGACAGACTTTCACTCTTGTTGCCCAGGCTGGAGTGCAATGGTGTGATCTCGGCTCACTGCAACCTCCGTCTCCCAGGTTCAAGCAATTCTCCTGTCTCAACCTCCCAAGTAGCTGGTATTACAGGCACCTGCCACCACACCTGGCTAATTTTTGTATTTTTCATAGAGATGGGGTTTCACCATATTGATCAAGCTGGTCTCGAACTCCTGATCTCAGGTGATCCACCCACCTCAGCCTCCCAAAGTGCTGGAATTACAGGCATGAGCCACCTCGCCTGGCTGGCTTCTTTGAAGACCACCTCGGATTGCATGGATTCTGATTTGCCCTATGGTGACTGTGCCTTCCTGGTTACAGATGGCATCTCTCCCAGCTCTCCTGTCCTGCTCCGAGCTTCAGGCATGGCCAGTATGTTCCATGGGAGCACTATGAGATACAGTTGGAGGGTAGCCACTGACCCCCTTTATGGCTGGGGCTTCTTGGAATTCCTAAGCGGCCATTAAATATTTTTTAAAAGGCCAGGCACGGTGGCTCATGCCTGTAATCCCAGCACTTTGGGAGGCTGAGGTGGGTGGATTGCCTGAGGTCGGGAATTTGAGAGCAGCATAGCCAACAAGGTGAAACCCCATCTCTACTATAAACACAAAAGATAGCCAGGCATGGCGGTGGTCACCTGTAGTCCCAGCTACTCAGGAGGCTGCGGAAGGAGAATTACTTGAACCCAGGAGGTGGAGGTTGGAGTGAGCCGAGATGGCACCATTGTACTCCAGCCTTGGCAACAGAGCAAGTCTCCATCTCAAAAAAAAAAAAAAAAAATGAAAAAGAAAGGAGAAAGCAAACAGAGGGCTGGGCTTCTCAGGAGCCCCATGGGGAGAAGCCGAATCAGTGAACCTGGGGCGGCCTGCAGTACCAGAGCTCGGCTGATCATTCATGGGCTTGTCACTCAGTCAGTGAAAGAACAGTGATTCCGAGGAAGGACAAATAAAGGAAAGAAAAAAGACGGAAAGGTCAGAGCATGCCCCGATGCCTCAGAAACCCAGATCCCGTTTCCCAGGCCTGGCTGTCCTTCAAGATTAGAATAATAGTGAAGACACAGAGCTTCTCCTGATGTTCTGTCACTAGTAGATGTGCTTCTGCCAAACCAAACAAGACAGAGACCGGGGCCAGGAGAGAGAAGAGACCCCAAAAAGTGACCAAGGCGATCCCTGTCAGGATAGCACAGTAACAACAATGATGCTGGCTGGCGTTTGCTGACCGCTAGCTAGCTCTATTTTGTTGTTGTTGGTGGTGGTGGTGGTGGTGGTGGTTGGTTTTTTATTGGTTTTTTCTTTTTTGAGACGGAGTCTCGCTCTGTCGACCAGGCTGGAGTGCAGTGGTGCGATCTTGGCTCACTACAACCTCCACCTCCCGGGTTCAAGCGATTCTCCTGCCTCAGCCTCCCCAGTAGCTGGGATTACAGGCACCCGCCACCATGCCCAGCTAATTTCTGCATTTTTAGTAAAGACAGGGTTTCACCATGTTGACCAGGCTGGTCCCAAACTCCTGACCTCAAGTGGCCCACCTGCCTTGGCTTTCCAAAGTGTTGGGATGACAGGCGTGAGCCACTGTGCCCGGCTTGTTTTGTTTCGTTTGTATTTTATTTTATTTATGTATTTATTTTAGAGACAGGGTCTGGCTCCGTAGCCCAGGGTGGAGAGCAGTGGTGCTCTGTGCAACCTCAAACTCCTCCACTCATGCAATCCTCCCACCTCAGCCTCCCACAGTGTTGGGATTTCAAGTGTGACCCACCACATCTGGCTGCTTCTTACATTTTAAATAAATACACTGTTTAAATTCTAGAATACTTTTTAGATTTCCTAGCTGTTCGATGCACTTTAATCTCTCATTTACTTTTGTCAGTAAAGAAACTAGCCCGTCTTCTTTTAGAGATGCAGCGTCTGATGGGCAAACAGGTGAAGTCACTTATCCACAGCTGGTACATGAGGGCACAGCACCCAGGAGGTCTGGCTCCCTGTGGATGCGAGGGTAGACATGACCAAAAGCCAGCCTTCAGATAGCAGAGCTACCTCCTCCCAGGGTGCCCAGAACAAAGCAAGGCTCTTTCAGCCTGGGGATGCCCTGAATGAAGGAACCGGCCTTTTTTGGCTCCTGTTCCAGGAGGTGTTAGGGATGGACTAAACAGTGGCTTAAAAGCTGAAACTCTGGGTTTGAATCTCAACTCCATCCATGATTAGCAGCTTAGTGGGGTGAGGGACCCTGGAGGGGGGTGATTTCTTCCTGGATCATGTGGGACTCCCCAAGAAAGATAAAAAGTTGGCCAGGATCGCTTGAGCTCAGGAGGATAAGGCTGCAGTGAGCTATGGTGGAACAACTGCACGCCAGCCTGGGCAACACAGTGAGACACTGTTTCAAAAAAATTTTAAAAGGGCCAAGAGCAGTGGTTCACACCTGTAATCCTAGCACTTTTGGAGGCCGAGGTGGGCAGATCACGAGGTCAAGAGATTGAGACCATCCTGGCCAACATGGTGAAACCTCCTTCTCTACCAAAAAATACAAAAATTATCCAGGCATGGTGACGGGCACCTGTAGTCCCAGCTACTTGGGAGGCTGAGGCAGGAGAATCGCTTGAACCCAGGAGGCAGAGGTTGCAGTGAGCAGAGATCACACCACTGCACTCCAGCCTGGCAGCAGAGCAAGACTCCATCTCAAAAAAAAAAGAAGAAGAGAAAAGTTATACTAACTGTCACAGAACGTTGGGGAAGACACTCAAAAGTGCCCAGTCATATCTCTTTCCTTTTCCCTTCGGTAACAGAATCCTAATTTTGTTCAGAGCAACAATGAACCTGGCCACAGGCAATGGAGTGTGGTCGGTTTTACTTGGGATAATCCTGTCACTCATTCTTTTCAACCCTCCCCCAATGCTAGGGTTGATCCTCTTTACTCCTTTTGACCAGTGAGCCTCAGCAGAAATTGGCTTGGGGCAGAGGGGCTGTTCTCAGAAATTATCCACTTTCCTGATCAAATGGGGCAGACACAGTTGCAACAGCTCCAGCCCCATGCCCCTGTCTTCCTACCCTGAACCCCGTCATGACATGTCATGACTTCCACGGCCATCTCAGAATGGAAGAGATCAGCTTGAAGACAAAAGCAATATATGAAGAAGGACGGGGTGGATAAGCAGAAAACCCTGAGTCTCAGGAATCCTAATACTGGGTATCTACCCAAAGAAAAAGAAATAATTGCATCAGAAAGACTCTTGCACTTGTACATTTATCACAATACTATCCACAATAGCAAGTTGTGGAATCGACCCAAGCATCCATCAGTAGATGATTGGATAAAGAATATGTGATACATATGCCCCTCACAGAATACTATGCAGCCATTAAAAAGCATAAAATCATGTCTTTTGCAGCAATATGAATGGAACTCGGGCCATTATTCTAAGTGAAATGACTCAAAAGCAGAAAATCAAATGCCAAACATTCTCACTTATCAATGGGAGCTAAACAATGGCTACTCATGGACATAAAGATGGAAATAATGGATACCGGGGACTCCGAAAGGGAGAAAAGGTGGGAGAGGAATGGGGGTAAGGGTTGAAAAGTCATCTGTTCATAATAGGTACAATGGTACCATGCTCACCATTTGGGTAATGGGTGGCATAATTGGTACGATGCTCACTATTTGGGTTATGGGTGGCATAATTGGTACAATGCTCACTACTTGGGTGATGGGTGGCAAAATTAGTATGATGCTCACTATTTGGGTGATGGGTGGCATAATTGGTACAATGCTCACTATTTGGGCGATGGGTGGCATAATTGGTACGATGCTCACTATTTGAGTGGCGGGTGTCATAATTGGTACGATGCCCACTATTTGGGTTATGGGTGGCATAATTGGTACGATGCCCACTATTTGGGTGATGGGTGGCATAATTGGTACGATGCTATTTGGGTGATGGGTGGCATAATTGATAGGATGCTCACTATTTGGGTTATGGGTGGCATAATTGGTACGATGCTCACTATTTGGGTGATGGGTGGCATAATTGGTACGACGCTCACTATTTGGGTGATGGGTGACATAATTGGTACGATGCTCACTATTTGGGTGATGGGTGACATAATTGGCACGATGCTCACTATTTGGGTGATGGGTGACATAATTGGCACGATGCTCACTATTTGGGTGATGGGTGACATAATTGGTACGATGCTCACTATTTGGGTGATGGGTGACATAATTGGCACGATGCTCACTATTTGGGTGATGGGTGGCATAATTGGCACGATGCTCACTATTTGGGTGATGGGTGACATAATTGGCACGATGCTCACTATTTGGGTGATGGGTGACATAATTGGCACGATGCTCACTATTTGGGTGATGGGTGACATAATTGGTACGATGCTCACTATTTGGGTGATGGGTGACATAATTGGCACGATGCTCACTATTTGGGTGATGGGTGGCATAATTGGCACGATGCTCACTATTTGGGTGATGGGTGACATAATTGGCACGATGCTCACTATTTGGGTGATGGATACACTAGAAGCCCAGACGTCACCATGACACAATATAACCATGCCACAAACCTGTACAAGTACCCCATGTCTATGAAATTTAAAAAACATATTTTAAGGCAAAAAAGAGAGAATGCTGGGTTTCTGGGGGTGCCAACATCATTCCGCCTGAGAGAAGCATAAAACGTAATTCGTGAAATTAGCTATGGACATTGTGAAATTGAAGCGATGGATCTACATGTTTTGCAAAGTATAAACCGAGAAAACCATTCATCCAGGTGGAATCTAAAAACACAGCTAAGGTATAAATAACATTTTCTGGAAAATTCTACCTGCTTTTCAGATCTTGTGCCCCCACTAACTTCCCATGCCAAGTTTCTCCATCTCTTCTCTCTTCTCCCCCCCATCTCTCTTTCTCTCTCCATGTTGTATCACTATTCAAGATTAACTAATCTTTTACACTGAAAGATGACACGGCATAGTAAAACGCAGTTTCGACATTAATTTCCTCGCTCAGATTTTTAAAGACCGAGCTTTTATTTCCTTATACTCCCAGTATAATTTGTTATTTGCACTGAACTAAGAAATTACAGGTACACCTTGGAGATCATGCAGATTCTGTTCCAGACCACTACTATAAAGCTGACATCTCAGTAAAGTGAATCTCACATTTTGGTTTTACAGTGCATACAAAAGTTATGTTGGCACTATACTGTAGTCTATTAAGTGTGCAATAGCATAATGTCTAAAACACAGTGTACACACCTTAATTTAAAAATACTTTATTGCTGGCCAGGTGCCGTGGCTCATGCCTGTAATCTCAGCACTTTGGGAGGCCGAGGTGGGCGGATCACCTGAGGTCAAGAGTTCAAGCCTAAGCAATATGATGAAACCCTGTCTCTACTAAAAATAGAAAAATTAGCTGGGTATAGTGGCATGCGCCTGTAATCCCAACTACTCGGGAGGCTGAGACAGGAGAATCACTTGAACCCAGGAAGTGGACGTTGTAGCGAGCTGAGATTGAGCCATTGCACTCCAGCCTGGGAAACAAGAGCAAGACTCCATCTCAAAAAAAAAAAAAAGCTTTATTGCTAAAAGTGCTAATGATCATCAGCCTTCAGCAGGTCATAATCTTTTTGCTGTGGAGGCCCTTTCCTTGATACAGATGAATGCTATCTAATCAGGGTGGTGGGTGGATGACTAAAAATTTCTTAAAATAAGACAACAGTAAAATTTGTCACAAACTTTTGAAGTTTGACTCTTCCTTTCATGAAAGATGTTTCTGAAGCATGCAATGTTATTTGACAGCATTTTCCCCAAAGTAGAACTTCCTTCAAAATTGCAGTGGATCCTCTCAAATCCTGCTGCTTTATGAGCTCAGTTTATGTAACGTTCTAAATCCACTGCTGTCATTTTAACAATGTTCACAGCATCTTCACCAGGATTAGAGTCCATCTCAAGAAACCACTTTCTTTGCACATCTATAAGAAGAAGCTTCTCATCAGGAAGTTTTATCATGAGATTACAGCAATTCAGTTACATCTTCAGGTTCCACTTCTCATTCTAGTTGTCTTGCTGTTTCTACCACAACTGAATTACTTTCTCCACTGAAGTACTGAACCCCTCAAAGTCATCCACGAAGGTTAGAATCCACTTCTTCCAAACTCTTAAGGTTGATATTTTGATATCCTCTCATGAAGCACAGATGTTATTAATGGCACCTAGAATGGTGAATTCTTTCCAGAAGGTTTTCAATTTACTTTGCTCAATCCATCAGAGGAGTCACAATCTGTAGCAGCTATGGCCTTACAAAATGTATTTCTTAAATAAGATTTAAAAGTTAAAATTACTCCTTGATCCATGGCCTGTAGAATGGATTTTTTGTCAGTAGGAAAGAAAACAATAGTCATCTCCTTGTATATCACTATCAAAGCTCATGGGTGACCAGGTGCATTGTCAATGAGCAATAATATTTTGAACAGAATCTTTTCCTGAGCTGTAGGTCTCAACAGTGGGTTTAAAATATTGAGTAAACTATGCCATAGAGAGATGTGCTGTCATACAGCCTTTGTTATTTCATTTATGGAGCACAGGCAGGGTAGAAGATTTTGCATAATTTTTTTCTTCTCTTTTTTTTTCTTTTTTTTTGAGATGGAGTCTCACTCTGTCGCCCAGGCTGAAGTGCAATGTCATGATCCTGGCTCACTGCAACCTCTGCCTCCCAGGTTCAAGTGATTCTCCTGTCTCAGCCTCCTGTAGCTGGGATTGCAGGCACACACCAACACACCTGACTAATTTTTGTATTTTTAGTAGAGATAGGGTTTTACCATGTTGGTCAGGCTGGTGTCAAACTCCTGATCTTGTGATCCACCCACCTCAGCCTCCCAAAGTGCTGGGATTACAGGAGTGAGCCACTGTGCCCGGCCTGATTTTGCATAATTCCTAAGGGTCCTGGAATTTTTGAAATAGTAAATGAGCATTGGCTTCAACTTGGAGTCACCCACTTCATTAGCCCCTAACAAGAGAGTCAACCTGTTATTTGAAGCTTGAAAGACAGGCATTGACTTCTTAGCTACGGAAATCCTAGAAGGCATCTTCTTCAGTTAGAAGGCTGTTTCATCCACACTGAAAATTGATTATTTAGTGCAGCTACCTTCCTCAATGATCTTAACTAGATCTTCTGGGTAATTTCATCAGTTTCTACATCAGCACTTTCCACTTCACCTTGCACTTCGATGTTATAGAGACAGTTTTTTTCCTTCAGCCTCATGAACCAACCTCTGCTAGCTTCAGCCTTTTCTTCTGCAGCTTCCTCACTTCTCTCAGCCTTCACAGAATTGAAGAGAGGTAGGGCCTTGCTCTTAATTAGGCTCTGGCTTAAGGAAATGTGGTGGCTGGTTTGATCTCCTTTCCAGACCTGTAAACGTTCTCTGTATCAACAGTAAGCCTGTTCTGCTTTCTTTTCATTTGTGTGTTGACTGGACTGGCACTTTCCGTTTTCTCTAGTAAGGTTTCCTTTACATTCACAACTTGGCTAAGTTGCAAAAGAGGCCTAGCAATTGGCCAGTCTTGGCTTCCAACACACCTGCTTCATTAAGCTTAATCATTTCTACCTTTTGATTTAAAGTTCCTTTCACTTGAACACTTAGAGGCCATTGTAGGGTTATTAACTGGACTAACTTCAATATTTTTGTGGCTTAAGGAACAGAGAGGCCCGAAGATTGGAAGAGAGATGAGGAAACAGCCATTCTGTGCAGCAGTCAGAACACACACGGCATTTATGGAATAAGTTTGCCATCTTCTACGTGTGCAGTTCATGGTACCCCAAAACAATTACCGTAATAACATCAAAGATCACCCATCATAGATCACTGTAATAGACATAATAATAATTAAAAAGCTGAAATACTGTGAAAATTAACAAAACATGACACAGATCACTGTAATAGACATAATAATAATTAAAAAGCTAAAATACTGTGAAAATTAACAAAACATGACAAAGATCACTGTAATAGACATAATTAAAAAGCTAAAATATTGTGAGAATTCACAAAACATGACACAGATCACTGTAATAGACATAATAATAATTAAAAAGCTAAAATACTGTGGGAATTCACAAAACATGACACAGAGACATAAAGTGAGCACATGCTGTTGGGAAATTGGTGCCAGAAGACTTGTTTCATGCTTCAAACCTTCCATCTGCAAAAAAAAAAAAAAAAAAAAAAAAAAAACTCAGTATAAGGCTGGGCGCGGTGGCTCACACCTGTAATTTCAGCACTTTGGGAGGCCCAGGAGGGCAGATCACAAGGTCGGGAGATCAAGACCATCCTGGCTAACACAGTGAAACCCCGTCTCTACAAAAAATACAAAAAATTAGCCGGGCGTGGTGGCATCTGCCTGTAATTCCAGCTACTAGGGAGGCTGAGGCAGAAGAATCACTTGAACCTGGGAGGCAGAGGTTGCAGTGAGCCGAGATCACACCACTGCACTCTAGCCTGGGAGACAGTGTGAGACTCTGTCTCAAAAAAAAAAAACCCTCAGTATCTGCAAAGTGCAATAAAGCAAAGCCCAATGGAACAAGGTATGCCCGCACTATTCTAAAACTACGTCATTAATACTATTGTTGGTGGTGCTGTCACTGTGCCCAGCACAGAGTAGGTCCTCAAATATTTGGTGAAGCAATGACTATTAGCCAACAGAGAAGCCCAACGCAGGGCCAGTGTCACTGGAAAGCTGGGTCCCCTTAAACCACCAGATGGCATCCTCAGCCTGGGATTCTTCAGGAAGCCTTGCGAATCCTACAGAAACTGCATCACACGTCTGTTTCCTCACAATGGTTCTTTTCTTTGGACAAAGACATCTGAGGAAATGGATTCTTTCCGGTAAAACAAAATGTGATTTGGAGAATTAGCAGGCTGCCCTTCATTCTTGGCAGTAAAAGAAACCAGCATCATGATTACTCATCCTTGCCCAGGCTGCATGTTATGGATCAAAAATGGGGTGGTCTGGGACCCAGGGCTCATACACTGCTGCCCCCCAACCAGAGAACCACACAGAAGACTTTCAAGGACTGTAACTTGTACTGAGGTTCTCTAGAAGGGACTGAGTGGGACATATATTACCAGGCACATTACACAGAAAAACTTCTTTAAAATCCTCCATACCCATTTCTGTCCCCACGAGCCTCACATTCCTGGGAACCTACTCACATCCCTCTCCTTCCCCAACCTCAGGAATTCTCCCACCCCCTACCCACGTGGCTTTCTTCCGCATAAGGTTACCAAATATACAAAATAAAAATACAAGACACCCAATTAAATTTGAAAATCAAATAAATCTGTAGTATTAATAATCAAGTTCTGACTCTGTGGGACACCTGACCATGGTCTGGCCAATCACAGGTTCCGTGATTAGTGGAAAGGTGGTCACATGAGCCAAGTTGGTCCAATGGGAAAGTGTAATATCTGGGACATATTTATACTAAAAAAAAAAAGTGTTGTTTATCTGAAATTCAAATTTAATGAGGATCCTGGATTTTCTCTACAACCCTACCACCACACCCTGCTTACCTAAAAACAATGCATAAGATGAACTAATTCTACAGTACCTGCTGCACACTTAAAAATCTGTTCAGGACCAGGTGCAATGGCTCATGCCAGTAATCCTAGCACTTTGGGAGGCCAAGATCGGAAGACCATTTGAGGCCAGGAGTTTGCTGAGGCAGGAGGATCACCTGAGCCCAGGAGGTCAATGCTACAGCAAGGCATGATTGTGCCACTGTACTCCAGCCAGTGCGACAGAGCAAGACCTTGCCCCCCAGAAAAAGAAAGAGAAAATTCATCCTGTCTTCCCACCCCAACTTCACACATATGGAGAACTATTAAGAATTCAGTCATACTGGCCGGGTGCGGTGGCTCACCCCTGTAATCCCAGCACTTTGGGAGGCCAAGGCAGGCAGATCACAAGGTTAAGAGATCGAGACCATCCTGGTCAAAAAAAAAATTACCTGGGCGTGGTGGCACGTGCCTGCAGTTCCAGTTACTCGGGAGGCTGAGGCAGGAGAATAGCCTGAATCCGGGAGGCAGAGGTTGCAGTGAGCTGAGATCGCACCACTGCACTCCAGCCTGGGTGACAGAGTGAGACTGTGTCTCAAAAAAAAAAAAAAAAAAAATTCGGTCATACTCACAAAACACGTATACTTCATCTGGAAAATTATATCGATGTTATGTACAATTTTCCTACCTCTAACAATAAGTCTGAGAACCTAAGGATTCAAGACCCACAGGTAAGAATCAAATACTCTGTGTTGGTGGATCCTAAGACATCTGGAAGTGCCAGAGAGATACGCCTGGAAGCGGACCTTGGCTGAAGAGGGATGCGGTTGAGGGGTAAATATGCAGCTCCCCCTTCCCTTGGGAGGGACACCCCTGAAGCATGTTCTACGCCGTCCCCAGAGTTCCCAGGGAGACCAGGACCTCATTGTTGGCAGCACTCAATAACATGCCTTCTGGGCTGGTCACGGTGGCTCACGCCTGTAATCCCAGCACTTTGGGAGGCCGAGGCGGGTGGATCACAAGGTCAAGAGATCGAGACCATCCTTGTCAACATGGTGAAACCCCGTCTCTACTAAAAATACAAAAAATTAGCTGGCATGGTGGCGCGGCCTGTAATCCGAGCTATTCGGGAGGCTGAGGCAAGAGAATTTCCTGAACCCAGGAGGCGGAGGTTGCGGTGAGCCAAGACCGCGCCATTGCACTGCCTGGGTAACAAGAGTGAAACTCCGTCTCGAAAAAAAAAAAAGCTTTCTGTTGGCTTTCTTTCTTTCCCAGCCTCACTTCTCCGTTCCTTTTCTGCAGTATCCTGGTATCACCTCCAAATGAAACCACTTCTAGAGGAATCCCTGACTCAGGGTCTGCTTCCAGAGAATGCAAACTCAGCAGACTCCCAACAAACCGGAGTCCACCCACATCTTCAGGCTAAAAACCCCTGTTCTAGAGGACTTGACACGCCCAGCGAGCGGTGCTCACTGCAGAGCAACCCGATGTGGTGAGTTAGCTAGCGCCTTGTTTAAAAAAGAAACAAATTCCCAAGACCCTGTGGCTCCTCGCACCTGATGTTCTCATTGCCATCGGTTTGTGAATTCTTGAACTCTTCCAACCCTTGTGTTCCTAAGACACAGGCAGGTCGTGCTTTTAGGGGGATGACTTATTGTTCCCTGTCAATTCTGCCCATTCCTCCACTGTGCTAAAAACCCTACGTTTGTATGAAACAGCCTTCTTACTGGCTTAATTCAGCTCCCTGTGATCTCCCCGCCCACAAGAAAAATTCCTGAAGCAGATGCTCCTTCCCTATCCGCTGAGCCTTCCTCACTTTCTGTCTCATTTAGAAGAGCAATAGTGGGGGCTGGGCGCTATGGCTCACATCTGTAATCCCAGCACTTGGGAGCCAAGACGGGTGGATCACCTGAGGTCAAGAGTTTAAGACCAGCCTGGCCAACACGGCAAAATCTCATCTCTACTAAAAATTTAAAAAAAAATTAGCTGGGTGTGGTAGTGAGTGCCTATAATCCCAACTACTTGGGAGGCTGAGGCAGGAGAACCACTTGAACGTGGGAGGCAGAGGTTGCAGTGAGCCGAGATCACGCCATTGCACTCCAGTGTGACTGATAGAGTGAGACTCTGTCTCAAAAAAAAAAAAAAAGAAGAAGAAGAAGAAGAAGAAGAGCAGAGCAATAGTGATGGGAATGGCCTAATGGCACAGTGAGCAATCTCAGCAGGCAGACCTGGCGCCATCACTGAATACCCCTGGGACACTGGCCAGAGGTGCCAATTTCCCAATCTGTAAAATGGAGTATAATAATGGTAACTACTCTATATAGTTACTGCTGAGAACAAAATGAGATAATACAGTAAAATGCTTAGCACAGTGCCTGACACATGAAAAATGCTTGAGGCATGCGGGCCTTCGTTGCCACTCAAGCCTAGCAGTCTTAAATATTTCTTGAATAAATGAAGTCAACACATAAGGCCACGCTGTGGGCAGTGCCCTTGGCTAAATCTCCGAAGACCTGAGGTCCTGCCTCTTACAGCCATTCTCTCCTGATTCTCTGTCTCTTTTTCTCTCTGTCTCTGTCTCTTATAGTTCCATCTCTGCCTCTCTCTGTGTGTGTTTCTCTTCTCCTATTCTCTTTACATGTGGTCTGTTTCTTTCTCTCTTGCTCTCTCTCTGTGTGTGTGTTTCTCTTCTCCTATTCTCTTTACATGTGGTCTGTTTCTTTCTCTCTCTCTCTCTCTCTCTGTGTGTGTTTCTCTTCTCCTATTCTCTTTACATGTGGTCTGTTTCTCTCTCTCTCTCTCTCCCTCTCTCTCTCTCTCTCTCTCTCTCTCTCTCTCTCTCTCTCTCTCTCTGTGTGTGTGTGTGTGTGTGTGTGTGTGTGTGTGTGGCTCTGTTTCTTTCTCTCTGTCTCTTTTTCTCACTTTCTGTTTCTCTCCTGGTCTCTGTCTGTATCCAGCCCCCGCCACATCACCCCCACACCAACCTCCTCTCGCAGGGACCAAGTTGTCAGGCTGCTCACGTCGTGGGCTGCCTTGAAACCTGCCATGCACATTCTCATAGCTAGATTTCTCCTGCATCCACCTTTGCTTAAAAAAAAAAAAAAATCTTTTGACCTTTGAGATTCAAATAAAAAGGGCATAGAATAGCCTCAGGAAATAGCAGTGCCTGGAAAAAACAAATCTCATTCCTAAACATTGTGATCATTTTTCCTTTTATTTCCATCTCTGCTGCCTGAAGCAGGAGAGACTTTGTGTTTTTGAAAGACACATAGTACAAGGGTGTGGGGACCCCTGGAAGTCCTCGGTGGAAGTTGCCCCACAACCAATCCTCCAAGTGAAGTGCTCCTCACTACCCCAGTCCCCACCATGAACACCAAGGTGAGCTGAGCTGATAACAATTTTGTTTTCTGGAATCCGTCAACATGCCCACAGATGTACCCAGCAGTTGCCTCCTAATCCTGCTGAGCCATTAGCCACAAATTCCTCTTTTGTTACAATTTAGCTGTGAGCTTCAGAGACTGACAAGAGTCAGGGGAAGGGAGAGGAGGGTAAGGCTGTGAAAAGATCCTGAAGAGGTGTTAAGAGCTCAGCTGTTGAGCCAGACATCCCTGGGTTCAAGCCTGGCCAGAATACTTAAGGGCTGGCTAACCTTGGGCAGAGTGACGGCTAACAAGTGTTCAGTGCTTGTAATGTGCATGGCATTGTGATAAGCTCCGTAAAGATGATCTCATTTAATCCTCCCTGCAACCCTGTGAATGATAGACCGGCTGCGGCCCAGAGAGGCTGGCTAACTCATCCAGTGTCATGCAGCGAAGTGGTCACTCTTTGAACTGTCCACTTCCTCAGCCCAATCCCTGGAGACTTTGAGTGGGGGAAATGCTGGTTCCTGGTATTCCCCACCCCCACTCTGAGTGTCCTAACCCCCATGGTTACTCCCAGTGGAATTTTCACCCATCTTTTCACCCATTTCGCCCCAGGAAGCTGTGTAACTGCTTCTAGTGCTGGCCCCTCACTGGAGTGGAGTCCATGCAGTTCTACAAATTCAAAGCAGCGTCAACACCCTGGTTGTCAAGGCAGACAGGTAAGTGAGTATAGGGCATTTTCAGCAAGCCTTGGGGGTACTCTGTGTCTGCTTCTTGAGCATCCAGAGCTCCAGTCGGTAGCCTCCCAATGCATGACTGTGGACTACTGGAGAAGGAGCAGGAAGGTGTGGAGGGCTAACCAGTAAGCTGGGCGTGGTGGCAGGTGCCTGTAGCCTGTAGTCCTAGGAATGTGAGGCTGAGTGTGCCATGACTGAGCTCGTGAACAACCACTGCATTCTAGCCTGGGCAACATAGAGACCTCATCTCTTAAAAAAGAAAAAAAAACTTTGGGAGCCAAGGCAGGCAAATCACGAGGTCAGGAGTTCGAGACCAACCTGACCAGCATGGTGACACCTCGTCTCTTCTAAGAATACAAAAATTAGCTAGGCATGGTGGCATGCGCCTGTAATCCCAACTACTCAGGAGGCTGACACAGGAGGTGGAGGCTGCAGTGAGCCAAGATCATGCCACTGCACTCCAGCCTGGGTGACAGAGCAAGACTCCATAAGAAAAAAAACAAAAAAAATGAGAAACACTGTTCAACTCTTCAGATACACTCTCCTCTGGCGAAAGCAATCTAAGATAGTTTCCTTTCATATATGAACATTTCCAAAATTAGGATATATCTTACAATTAATGCTATTTTTAACTACTTGGTAGCACCGTCTTCAGCATATGTAAAAGAACAGTGAGTCCTACAAAGATATACCTTCTATTCGGTGATCTATGGAAGGTCAGGGGCTGGCTCTTATTGGCCCAACTTGGATCACATGCCCCTCCCTGGCCAATCATGGTGTCTCTAGTAACACCTTAATTACATGCATCTCTGGGATTGGAAGTTGAGGTCTGCCTCATCTGAACAGGTGGTTCGACAAAAGATGAGTGACTTCTGGGAGGAAAATCAAAATGCCATTACCAGGACAAAGAGAACTGTGGATTCTAGAGAGGTAGAAGCAACCACTGCATCCTCTACCCAGAGTCATTATGAGTTTCCATGAGAACATCTGTGTGAGACAACTGGCCCATAGAAAATGCTCAGTACTCTCACCTGCTAATATTATTAAAGATGCCGAGTTTAAATGTTTTATCTGAACCTATTCAGGCCTCTACACAAAACTTCTAGTTTGCAGGAAATGCCCATTAGAAGTGGAGGGTAGGCCGGGTGCGGTGGCTCACGCCTATAATCCCAGCACTTTGGGAGGCCGAGGCGGGTGGATCACGAGGTCAAGAGATCGAGACCATCCTGGTCAACAAGGTGAAACCCCGTGTCTACTAAAAATACAAAAATTAGCTGGGCATGGTGGCGCGTGCCTGTAGTCCCAGCTACTCGGGAGGCTGAGGCAGGAGAATTGCCTGAACCCAGGAGACGGAGGTTGCAGTGAGTCGAGATCACGCCATTGCACTCCAGTCTGGGTAACAAGAGCAAAACTCCGTCTCAAAAAAAAAAAAAAAGAAGAAGAAGAAGTGGAGGGTATACACAGGACTGGTTTTTGTTTTTTGTTTTTTTTTAACTTCTCAATGTATTTGGAATTTTTCAAAATAAAAACAGATTAGTAAGAAAGATGCTTAGGCTGGGTGTAGCAGCTCACACCTATAATCCCAGCACTTTGAGAGGCCAAGGCAGGAAGCTCACTTGAGCCCAGGAGTTTGAGACAAGCCTGGGAAACATAGTGAGACCTTGTCTCTACCAAAAAAAAAAAAAAAAAGAAGAAGAAGAAAATTAAATTAGCTAGGTGTGGTGGTGCATGCCTGTAATCCCAGCTACTTAGGCAGCTGAGGCGGAAGGATCATTTGAGTCCAGGAGTTTGAGGCTGCAGTGAGCTATTGTATGTGCACTTAGAGCAAGATCCTGTCTATAAAAAAGAAAACAAGATGTTTGTCGTAACTAATAATTAGAGAAACGCAAACAGAAACAGAGATCACCACTTCATACCCACTAGTATGCCATAATGGCAAGTACTGGCAAAGATGTGGAGACATTGCAGTCACTGTAGAGCTGCTATGGAAACACTTGGGCAGTTCTTCATCAAGTTAATGGAATTACCATATGATGCTACAATTCCACTTCTAAGTATATCCTCAAAAAGAATTAAAAAACGGTGCTCGGCCGGGTGTGGCGGCTCATGCCTGTAATCCTAGCACTTTGGGAGGCTGAAGTGGAGAGATCATGAGTTCATGAGTTCGAGACCAGCCTGGCCAAGATGGTGAAACCCTGTCTCTACTAAAAATACAAAATATTAGCTGGGTGTGGTGGCGGGCGCCTGTAATCCCAGCTACTCTGGAGGCTCAGGCAGAAGAATCGCTTGAACCTGGGAGGCGGAGGTTGCAGTGAGCTGAGATCACACCATTGCACTCTAGCCTGGGTGACAGAGCAAGACTCCATCCCCCCCCAAAAAAATGGGTGCTCAAACAAATACTTGTACATGGATGTTCAAAGTGGCACTCTTCGGCCAACAGGTGGAAACAATTCAAATGTCCATTAATGGACAAATGAATAAACTGTGGTCTAT
This sequence comes from Callithrix jacchus, assembly GCF_049354715.1. Taxonomy (NCBI): domain Eukaryota; kingdom Metazoa; phylum Chordata; class Mammalia; order Primates; family Cebidae; genus Callithrix; species Callithrix jacchus. Next base: position 197,141,622 of record NC_133502.1, read on the forward strand.
ACAGTGGAATATTATTCAGCCATAAAAAGGATGAAATACTGATACATGCTTTAACACCGATGAACCTTGAAAACATTTTCCTAAGTGAAAGAAGCCAGACACAAAAGATCACATATTGTATGATTCCATCATAATGAAATATCCAGATAGGCAAATCCATAGAGACAGGAAGCAGACTGGTGGTTCCCAGGGACTGAGGGTGGAAAGAAGGAGGAGTAACTGCTTAATGGGTATAGGCTATTCTTTTGAGGTGATTAAAATATTTTGGAATTAGAAGTGGGGTTGCACAACATTGCACATATACTAAATGCCACTGAATTGTTTACTTTGCAAAGGTTCATTTTATGTTGCGTGAATTTCACCTCACTAAAAAAAAGTTGATGGGAAAATGAAATAAAAATAAATATATAGAAGCCTGCCCAGGAAATATTTATAGGAAAGTAGGAAAATAAGACAGGGAATAGGAGATAGTAAAAAAGTGCACTGAGCAAGTTAGTCCTGTGGGCGACTGGAGCTCCATCCCTCGGGGACCCCAGGGGACCAGTGCAGAGCACACACTTTGGTCTTCCTGTTCCAAATGGTGAAGGAGCAGAGACATGTGTTCCAGCTCTCAGCAGTCATTGTATGAGAGCTGCTCTCAGAGGATGTTTATCTCTGATACTTTCGGGCCTGTCCCCTGGGTCAACAGAGCTCTCCAGAGAAAGCCCTCAAGTCAAAGGACACAGGTGCACAGAAGTGGTCAAGACCAAGGGCATAGGTGGCATCTCCTGCAAGTTCTAAGATGAGTGTGTATAATGAGGCAAACGAGAGTGTCTCCTCTGCAGTCAAATGGCTTGTAAAATCCAGAGTAAAATAGATACAACAGTTTCTCCTTTTGCATTTGTGAGCGCACCAAAGTGTTTTGCTGAATCTTATTGAGAATTACATTTGCTTCCTTTCTTTCTCCCTTCTTTCCTTCCTTCCTTCCATCTCCCTCTCTCCTTCTTTCCCTCCCCCTCCCTCCCTCCCTCCCTCCCTCCCTCCCTCCTTCCTTCCTTCCTTCCTTCCTTCCTTCCTTCCTTCCTTCCTTCCTCCTTTCCTTTTTTCTTCTCGAGACAGAGTCTCACTCTGTTGCCCAGGCTGGAGTGCAGTGGCACAATCACAGCTCACTACAGTTTGGACCTCTCAAACTCAAGGGATCCTCCTGCCTCAGCCTCCCAAGTAGCTGGAACTACAAGCACACGCCACCATGTCCAGCTAATTTATTTATTTTTGTTTATTTATTTGTTTACTTATTTTAAGATGGAGCCACACTCTGTTGCCCAGGCTAGAGCGCAGTGTTGAAATCTTGGCTCACTGCAACTTCCGCCTCCCAGGTTCAAGTGATTCTCCTGCCTCAGCCTCTCAAGTAGCTGGAACTATAGACACACACGTCACCATGCCCAGCTAATTTTTTTGTATTTTTTAGTAGAGACGGGGTTTCACCATGTTTCCCAGGCTGGTCTCGAACTCTTGAGCTCTGGCAATCCACCCACCTTGGCCTCTCAAAGTGCTAGGATTATAGACATGAGCCACCATGCCTGGCCTTATTATTATTATTATTGTAGAGACAGGGTTTTTTTTGTTTGTTTTTCTTTCTGAGATGGAGTCTTGCTCTGTCACCAGGCTGGAGTGCAGTGTCATGATCTCGGCTCACTGCAACCTCCGCCTCCCGGGTTCAAGCAATTCCCCTGCCTCAGCCTCCTGAGTAGCTGGGACTACAGAGATGCGCCACCAAGCCCAGCTAATTTTTGTATTTTAGTAGGGACAGAGTTTCACCATGTTGGCCAGGATGGTCTCGATCTCCTGACCTCATGATCCGCCCGCCTCGGCCTCCCAAAGTGCTGGGATTACAGGTGTGAGCCACTGTACCCAGCCTAGACAGGGTTTTACTATGCTGCGCAGACTGGTCTCAAACCCCCGTGTTTAAGTAATCCACTCTCCTCAGCCTCCCAAAGCACTGAGATTACCAGCATGAGCCACCACACCCACCCTGCATACTTTTTTTTCCCATAAAAACATATCATTACCAGCTCATTGGGAAGCTGGAGTGGAAGGTCAGCACTGCTCTCCTGTTGATAGTGCCCCATGCCTGGCCTACAGGTAATTGACTTTTCCAGGTGAATCACACCTCTACGGACCAACAAGGAAGGTCTCCCCAGATCCAGAAGAATCCCAGGGTTTGTGAAAAATGCATGCTTCACTCTCCCCTACACATGCAAATATGTGAAAATCATGAATTCTTAAAGCAGCTGCCCCAACGTGAAATTTACTAGTAAGAAAAGCTAGGGCTCCTGGGAATGAATCCCACAAGCAAGGAAATACCAGCCAATGGAAAAGCAGCCTCCCCTTGCCAGAGCCGTATCCCTAGCACTGTGAACACAAGATTCACACAGGCGTCAGTCACTGCATCTGCCCCACTGGTGGCTTAAAAGTGGGAGTGCTGAAGACGAGTTGGAACAATGACATGGTGATGTAGAGAGGAACAGTGTAGAGGCTTGAAATTCTCGCGGGGGAAGATGACTTCGTCTTCACCATTCTGCTTGTATTTCTTTGGAAGGTCTTGTCGGGTGTGCCGGAGAAAGCCCCAGACTGTGGCTATTTTGCCACTGACTTTAACCGATAGACTGGCATGCACTCCCCATGGCAGCTCCGATGTGCTCAACCTGTCACCGCCTCTTCAAAACATCGTTGGTTTCCATGGAGACGAAAAAGCACTTGCTGGAAGAGCTGCTGGAAATTTCAAGTCAAGATGTCCAGAACTACCCTGCCATGTCTTTTCTAAGACCTGATTTGAAAGAGAAACAGTAGCACAACTTTGCAAAGAGAACAAAGGAAAACAAAGCATCATCAGAATGGTTTGACACCGTTTCTACATCTCAACATCCTGTCTGGGTTTTCCTGTTCTTTTAAAAACAAGCTCCAGGGAGCTATCGGGTGAAGCAGATCTCCTGATCTGCAGGCTCCTGACTTCAGACATGATTTTATTATGGCCAAGAAACCAGTGTGCTCTTCTCAGAGCTTAAATCTTGATAGGTCAATGCAACAACATGACTGTGAATATGCTTACAAAATGAACCCAGCATCTCCCGCATGCCAATCTGCCTCCCACTCTCAAGGCTAAAAAAGAGCTCCTCAACTTCTGTGATTATACAGTATATCTATTTTTTATGTCTATTCTGTAAGGCAGTAATGTGGAATGAAAGATAATAGCGTCTTCTAACAGCTGTCAGATTAACATATCATAAGACGAAATTTTAAAAGAGAACTTCTAAAGAGGACACTCAGTTTATTTTTTAAAAATAGACTCGAAAAAATAGAGAAGCTAACATTTTTGTTTCTCTATTATGATATAAAAACTTAGCTCTTCTGACAAAGGCCCCGTTTTGGCCTTTATTTTTCTGATAAAGTTCATTTGGGCCATTAGGAAACTGTGACCTTAACCTTTTGGTTTTCAATACGTGATTCCGGTAGTTAATGGGAAACTTCTGACTTCTCCATTTCAGATGCTGGAATCACTGTTCTTCCTCCAGTACCCAAGGTAGAAAGCTGGGACTCATCCTTGACTCCTTCTTCTTCCTTAACCCCCACATCCATCAGTCGTCAAATGTGTTTATCTTCTGAACGTTTCTCAAGTTCTCTTGCTCCTTTTCATTGCCACTCTCATTGTCCCAGTAGAGATGCTGGCTAAGACTATTGCAGGAGAGTCCTAGCTAATCTCTCTGCTCTTGATCTTTCCCTCCTCAAATCCACCCTCCATGTAGTAGCCCTGTTTTCCAAAAATTGAGGCCAGATATTGTAGTATGAATGCTGGATATCATGAAAAGGAGTAAGTATAGCTGGGGTGTCCAGGGGTGGACTGTATCAGTCACAATTGATGCTCCCCTTCTTGGAAAGCCCAGACACCATTAATGCATGCTCCTCTCTCCCCTACACATGCAAATATGTGAAAATCAGGAATTCTTAAAGCAACTGCCCCAACCTGAAATTTACTAGTAAGAAAAGCTAGGGCTCCTGGGAGCCAAGCCTCCACTGCCCCAGTGCTGACTTTCTTGCCTTCCCTGAGATAAGGCTGGGGTCAGACACAATCTCCATTGCATTAATCATGGCGGAAGCTATAGCAGCTGGACACCCAAGTTCCTGACCACGTCAGCTTCATGGAGACCTGACTCTGCTCATCATGTCCAGATTTAGATGAAGCTCTGTGCAACAGAGCCTGGGATCTGGCCTTCCCAGCAGCTTCCCAGAAATGCTAGTTTAAGTGTGGAGACTTAGTGCTCCGTAGGATAAACCTTAAATAATGAGAGTCAAAAGTCAAAAGGAGACAAGGGAAAAATTCATCTCTCGTCCTCTCTTTGATGAACTGTTCTGAGGCATAGTGTTTCTCTACAGCCTGCTCAGAGAGGTCCCATGTGACTGATCAGCTGGCTGTGCCACTTCATGGAGCTATGGCTTGCTCAGTATCTCACGCTTTATGTTGTTCCATCCCCATCTTTGGCTTATGCCTTGCCCTGCAATCTTCACCTAACTTTTCTCATGCCTTAAGACTCAGCCCAACGTGTCAACTTCCCTAACCTCCTACCGTTTCCATCCCACAAAAATGTCTAAGTCAGGTACACCTTCTCTGTACTCCCACAGAAATCTGAATCCTTGGAACTGTTGGCTTTATTGAATAATCTGCTCTTCTGTCCCTCTTCCCCATCAGGCTGTGAACTCCTCCAAGAGCAGGGACCATGCTTTAACGATTTGTCTTCCTAGCACCTAGCACTGTGCCTAAAACACTCAGTAAAGATTGGCTAAACCAAAGGGCTGATTTATAGGCCATTCATGAGGCTTCAAATAGTGAAAAAGATTTTTACAGTCACACAATGCTAAAGAAAGGCATTCCTGGACATAGACACAGCCCGAGCAAATAGCTAAAGCAGGAGACTGTCAGTGTATAGCGGACATGCTTAGCCAGATAGGGGCTTCCTTGTAGAAGGTCTTGACAACCAGGCTGATGAGTTTGCATATCTTTTCCATGGGTTAGCTGAGAGCCATTGAAGCCAAGTTGTTGATTAGGAAGCTTAAACCATCAATGATATGTAGGATGACTGGGGAAGAGGGTACAGATTGGGGAACTGTGCAGATTGGAATTACCAGAGTAGCAGAGAGAATGGGAAAGAGATGCTTGTGAGGAAGATGGGAGGTAGAATCTACAGGAGTGTAGCAAGCACCTACAAGTGAGAGGAATGGAAGTTGGCTTCTGGTAGTCAAAACATGGGCTCTTGGAGATGGCAGAAAAGAAAAGATGGAAAGATTTCTGATTTCGATTCCGAAGAATCATCAGAAGCATTTTAATAAAAGATGAATCTTCTGCAGCATAGATGCACAGATACACATTATCGTGATCACCACCACCACCAGCAATGGCCAACTTATGAGTCCTGGTTTTCATTCTTCCACCACTGCTTTTTTTTGAGATGGAGTTTCACTCTTGTCACCCAGGTTGGAGTGCAATGGTGAGATCTCGGCTCACTGCAGCCTCCATCTCCTGGGTTCAAGCGATTCTCCTACCTCAGCCTCCTGAGTAGCTGGGATTACAGGCACCCACCACTGAGCCCAGCTAATTTTTTGTATTTTTAGTAGAGATGGGGTTTCGCCACATTAGCCAGGCTGGTTTCAAACACCTGACCTCAGGTGATCCACCCTCCTCGGCCTCCCAAAGTGCTGAGATTACAGGCATGAGCCCTGTACTGACTCCACCACTGCTTTTTCCATCAGTGGTGGGCACAGGAGTAAAATAACATTTCCACAAATGCAGAGGGCAAAAACCATCTGTCCTGCCAATATATGCCTCTTTATTAATTTTTTTTTTTTTACAGAGTTTTGCTCTGTCATCCAGGCTGTAATACTGTGGCACGATTATAGCTCACTGCAGCCTGGAACTCCCAGACTTAAGCCATCCTTGCATCTGTCTCCTGAGCAGTGGAACTACAGGTATACACCACCCTGCCTAGCTAATTTTTCTATTTTTTGTACACACAGGATCTCCCTATCTTGCTCAGGCTGATCTTGAACTTCTGGGCTCAAGCAGTCCTCGCACCTCAGCTTCCCAAAGTGCCAGGACTACAAGCATGAGCCGCAATTTATGCTTTAAATGTAAGGCGAGTCAGCAACAGCAAAATTGTCAGCACCCCCTTTTGTTCATCCTGCAAAGTCCCGTCTCTCTATGTTAACCTAGAAATCCATACTGTGAGCATAAACTTCTTGAGTCTACATGAATAATTTCTTTTAGAGCCAGATAGCGTTGATGGCTTAGAAAAGGAAGCAAAAGAATCAGGAAGAAAAGGCAAAAGTTACATAGCAATAGAAAAATTCCTTTGTTGCCAAGCAGTGACTCCCGCATGTAATTCGAGTACTTTGCGAGGCTGAAGTGAGAGGATAACTTCAGGCTAGGAGTTTGAAACCAGCCTGGGTGACATAGTGGCGCCCCATCTCTACAAAAAATATAAAACTTAGCCAGGCATTGTGGCATGTGCCTGTAGTTCCAGAGACTTAGGAGGCGGAGGCAGGAGGCTCACTTGAGCCCAGGAGTTCAAGGCTGAACTGATCAAGGGAGCCATGGTCGTGCCACTAACTCCAGCCTGGGTGGAGACGCCATCTCAAAAAACGAAAAGGTAAATTCCTCTTTTCTTACATTAAGTCATTAGTGTTACTTTTTTTTTTTTTTTTTGAGACGTAGTCTTGCTCTGTCGTCCAGGTGGGAGTGCAGTTGTGTGATCTCGGCTCACTGCAACCACTACCTCACGGGTTCAAGCGATTCTCCAGCCTCAGACTCCCAAGTAGTTGGGACTACAGGCGCGTGCCAGCAGGCCCAGCTAATTTTTGTATTTTTAGTAGAGACGGGGTTTCACCATGTTAGCCAGGATGGTCTTGATCTCCTGACCTCATGATCCACCCACCTCGGTCTCCCAGAGTGCTAGGATTACAGGCATGAGCCACCGCGCCCAGCATCATTGGTGTTATGGAAAGGGAGAAACTTGGAGGCTGTTATTTCCAACAAGCTGTTATTATTAGTATTGCATTGTCATCATTTTCATGTTTCAATCCCTTACTCAGTGCCCTGCTGTGGCTGTTAATTGGTCAAGGAGTTAGGAGCATTAAGTGAATATCCTCTTGAACAGCTGGCTCTAAGAGAAGATAGAAAATAGAAGTTGCAATCCTCCTTCTTTGAGGTTACTCTCCAAAATGAGCAACTCGGACACAAAGGATCATTTAGAAATGAGAGACTAGAGACTATTCTTGGATAATGGACACTAACGGACTAAAAGTAAAAATAAATAGATACATATTTTTATCATGTGAGAGTAAGTAGGGGTGTGCTGGAAGACCTGGAGCATCGTTTTTGAATGGAGTGGTTTGGAGAAATCTGTCTCTTCCTTTTCATCAAGTTATTCTGGGTGGCCTTCATCAAGGCCATCTATAAAACTGTGAAGATCTATTAGATCGAGTGCCTGGGCGTTGCAAAGTGATCTGGAGATAGGTGGAGAGGAAGTCTACTCCATAAGGGAGATCTATTGTTGGGGGAATCCATCTGTTTCTATGAGGCAAGCGTTTCTCAGTGTGATTCTCAAAATGTGTGCATTTGAACTACCAGAACAGCTGATAAATGCAGGCCTCCTGATTCAGATTCTGATTGAGTAGGTCAGGAGTTTGAACCCGGCCACAGGTGAGTCTCAGGCAACTGAAGTTTGAGAAGTACTGCAAGTCTCTCCCAGGCCCTCTCGTCCCTGCCCACCTCTGTAATAGCTCTCATGTCTGCAATCATGTATTTAAATACACTTACTGAAGGTTGGGCATGGTGGCTTACGCCTATAAGCCTAGCACTCTGGGAGGACAAGACAGGTGGATTGCTTGAACCCAGGAGTTCAAGATCAGCCTGGACAACATGGTGAAACCCCATCTCTACAAAAATTAGCCTTGCTAATTGTGTGTGTGTGTGTGTGTGTGTGTGTGTGTGTGTGTGTGTTTTGTTTTGTTTTGAGACAAAATCTCACTCTGTTGCCCAGGCTAAAGAGCAGCGACGCAATCTCGGATCACTGCAACCTCCACCTCCTAGGTTCAAGTGATTCTCCTGCCTCAGCCTCCTTAGTACCTGGGACTGCAGGCATGTACCACCACGCCTGGCTATTTTTTTTGTACTTTTTAGTAGTGATGGGATTTTGCCATGGTAGCCAGGCTGGTCTCGAACTTCTGACCTCAGGTGATCCACCTCCCTCAGCCTCCCAAAGTGCTGGGATTACAGGCCTGAGCCACTGTGCCTGGTCTGCTAATTTTTTTATTAGCTGGGATGCCAAGCAGCCTTCCAGCTACTCAGGAGGCTGAGGTAGAAGGATCATTTGAGCCCAGGAGACAGAGGCTGCAGTAAGCCATGAGCATACCACTGCACTCTAGCCTGGGTTACAGAGTGAGACCCTTTCTCAAAACAAACAAACAAACTTACTGAGTCTCTGTGCCAAGCTTTGCTCTAGTCACTTACGATACAGGAGAGACCCAAAGAGACCACATCCTGCCCTTGTAGGGCTTATAGGCTAGTGAATAAGACAAAGAATAAACAAATAAGTATATAATAAATATGCAATATGGCCAGGTGCAGTGGCTCACACCTGTAATCCTAACACTTTGGGAGGCCAAGGCAGGTTGATCACCCAAGGGTCAGGAGTTCGAGACCAGCCTGGCCAACATGGCAAAACCCTGTCTTTACTAAAAATACAAAAATTAGCCAGGCATGGTGGCACACACCTATAGTCCCAGCTACTTGAGAGGCTGAGGCAGGAGAATCACTTGAACCTAGGAGGTGGAAGTTGCAGTGAGCCAAGATTGCGCCATTGCACTCCAGCCTGAACAACAGAGCAAGACTCTGTCTCAAGAATAAATAAATAAATAAATAAATATTCAATATGATAATAAACACTGTAGGGAGGGCTGGTGGAATGCTGTTGCATGTGTCAAAGAGGGTTCTCTGATAAGGGGCATTTGAGCAGGAACCTGGTTCTTCTAAGTTCCCTGAGACCACCAACGGTTTGCCCATTGACCCAATCTCCAAATGTATTCATTCACCAATATTAATTGAGGGCCTCTTATGTGCCAGGCAAATCTGTCCAATATCCCCTACGTGGCCCCATGAGGGAGGCTTAAATTTCATTCCCTGGAATTCTCAGCAGTTCCTCAGTTTGTCACAGCACCTCTCAATTCCCCTGGTCCCTTACACACCTTTATGTTCTGTGACCCCTGCCCACCCACCTCCTGCACTTCAGCTCACTGCTCTGAATCTGTCACTTCCCAATCAACATGGTGCATCAGACATCACGTTCTTCATATGACACAACCTAGCAGAAGGTTTGGTGAGGGTTCTATGTTGCCTGGGTCAAGGGAGCTACAAGGAGTAGCGAAAGCTTCTTCATGTCCATGCTAACTCTTCTTCTGGTTAAGCAAGATCCTGGAGTCAGCAGCTCGAATAAAAATGGTTAAAATGTGTGTGCTTTGGTGGATGAAGAGGCTGAGCACAGGAGGAAACTAAAATTGCTGGCTACCCCTAAGTCAGACTGTGTGTAAGTGGTTTGCTTACATCATCTCATTTAATTGCTACGACAATACTGTGAAGTTGGTAATAAGCCCATTGTCACAGACGGACAACTGAGGCTCAGAGAGCTTCAGTACTGCATGTCTAAGGCTGCATAACCAGTGATGGGTAAAATGAGGATTCAAACCTACGTTTGAGCCTGAAGCTCCTTGTTTTCTTCCACCAAATGAATTGAGAGTTTGTAAAGGCAAAAATTCTAAACAGTGCCTCTTGGGTTGACAGAAATCATGATGACGTTGCCAGCAAAAGACTTGGAGGAACGCTGAGTACACAGCCTCTCAGTTCTAGGTAGGTCATATGTGTCAGCCAGCAGGTTGAGTTTCTAACCGTCACATCGTGACCTGAACACCCTCCCACTCCACTGCTGAACTACCTAGATAGAATCTGGCAGGGCTGATATGTAACTACCTTAGACAGGTGTAAGCGGGGAGAAAATACGGACAAAAAGACAACAAAAAGCAAGCTTGCAAGAAAAACAAAGAACTGAACTCACCCCTAATGCGTCTGATTCAGGCTTCTGCAAAACTACCAGATGCATGCAGACCAAACTCATTATTAAGAAATGCAAGGAATCGGATGTTGTCTTAGGCTGAAACAAACCAAAACAAAAAAAGAAATGCAAAGAAAATAGCTCCGTGGAGCTGTCCTAAATTCATTTACCATGCTCGAGCTCGTAACATTGAGCCAAGTGACTCCCCGTTGTGTTCTATTGGTGCTCACCTTGTTCTCTCTAGGTATGCACCAGGTGATGAGAAGATACACTGTCTAGGTTCTTCAGACAGGCTTATTTCTCCCTGGAATCCAGAAAATTCCGACTACCTGCAGTGTGCAAAGGCAGCTGGCCAGGGGAAGGATGCTGGCGCCAGGTCCTGGGGCCCCTCCCTGGAGGCAACAAATACCTCTCAGATTGCAGCTGCAGAAATCGAGAGGAGAATGGGGGAACGGGATGGTGCGCTGCAGAGGCAGTGGTTTGGACAGCGACTGGGTGACTCATGCCCCAAGCAGCTTTTTACAGGAGTTGCAAATTCCAGTAATAGCAGATCAGGAACATCTCTCGAGGGACATCCTACCAATCGAAGGTGCCTCCTGCACCATCTTGGCAGCCCTGAGTTGGCATCTGAACAGCTTATCTCTTCGGATCCTTCGCTGGATCCCAAAGGTTTTCCTTGCTTTGGCTCCTGGGCTTCCTGAAACTTGGAGGTTATGCTGCCCTGAAGTTGGAGGGACTAGATAATATTTAATGTCTATAGACACCACACCTGAGTCTCATCCCTGCTATTCCAAATAGGGGTGCTACTTCCTTGTCTCGTGTCCTGGATGGTTGAATAGAGTATCTTGTGTCCTTCCAAAAGACACTCTATAGCCACCTCCCCTCTGTCCTAGCTTTCTGGAGGTGACTGTGTGGACCCCATCAATGAATGCTCTCTCTCTGGCCTGTAACTCAAAGGTGGGTATACCCTATGAGCAGCCCTGGCAGGAAATAAAAAGTCGGGAGGAGAGTGAGGCCGTTTCTCCTGGCTTTCCCTTTGTGGAGTCACCACAAGCTGACTGTGTCTCTTGTGAGAATAATCCAGCCCTCTGTAAACAACATGGGTCTCTCCAGGTTCTGGTAGCCTTACTTTGTCCATTCAGGCCCAAGGGGATAACACCTCCCCTGTTCCTGGTCTTCCCCTGTTACTAGTCTGTTACTATTCTGTTACTAGTCTGGAAGAACTATCCATATCCTTCCTGGAGTTTTATTCAACCCTGCTCAATCCCTTTATTAAAACTTCTTCAGGCTGGGTGCGGTGGCTCATGCCTGTAATCCCAACACTTTGGGAGGAGAGGCAGGAGGATCGTTTGAGACTAGGAGTTCAAGACCAGCCTGGGCAACATAGCAAGACTCCGTCTCTATAAAAAAATTTAAAACATTAGCCAGGCATGATAGACCACACCTGTGGTCCCAGCTACTCAGGAGGCTGAGGCTGAAGAATCACTTGAGCCCAGGAGTTGAAGGCTGCAGTGAGCCATAATTGCACCACTGCATTCTAGCTGGGTGGCAGAGCAAGACCTACATCTAAAAATAAATGAATAAATAGCAAGCCGTCTTCAAAGGACCCAATGTGGAAGCACATCATCACCCCACTGCTGGACACCGGAGTGATACTAATGGTTTAGGTAGATGCAAACCTCACCCGCCTCTCCTCTCTCCTGCTATTGCTGTTACCATAGCTATGTGAAGCAATAAGATCCAATCCTTGTTAAGGATCATTTGAGGGGGGTGAGCGGACTCTGTGCTATGCCACTTAGAATAAAACCCAAGTTCCTTACCATGGCTTCAAAGGTCTGAGCTGTCCCTCCAAATTCCTCTCCCTCCACACAGTCCCCCTGATCTGTCCCAGCCACAACGGGCCTTTTGCCATGATTGAAGCCAAGCTTGTTCACACATATAAGTCTTTGCACTTGAAGTTTCTTCCTTCCCTCTGCCTTCTACCGGGGTTCCTATGTGAGGGATTCTCATAGGTTGTCAAGTTTAATCCTTCCTCCTGCAAACTTGAGGTGGACTCTCTCTCTCCCTCTCTCTCTCTCTCTCTCTCTCTCTCTCTCTCTCCCCCTCCCTCCCTCCCTCCCTCCCTCCCTCCCTCCCTCTCTCTCTCTCTCTCTCTCTCTCTCTCTCTCTCTCTCTCTCTCTCTCTCTCTTTGGCATCATTGTGTTCCAGGAGCTGCAAAACTCAAGTGTCTTTGAACATGACAGGTAACAGAAGCACGAGAAGGAGCCAAGACTAATAAAAATCATTCAGCCCTCTTGGTCTGGCTTTTGTTTTTCCCCTTTTGACAGAGACGTGGAAGCAGAGAAATATTTCCTTACTATAAACACACACACGTGCGCGTGCGCACATTCTCATACACATACTTGTACGCAGTGCAAAGATGAAGAGTACCAAGTGACAATTGTCACTGAAGCTGGAGAGCAAGAGGGACTGGGTGAGCACTGAGGCAAACCACACACCAGCCAATTTGCTGTTTTGCAGAAATCTGACCCAAGGTGGCCAGATATTGTTGTTTTCCAAGAGACGCTGAAAATCTAAATTTTTATATGGTGTCTCCTAAATTTTAAATGTTGGCAATTTTGAAAACCCTGTGCAGGCTACACTAAACATATCTTTGTGCTGGATTTAATGCAGAGGCTGCCAGCATATAATCACTGCTATATGTTCAGTGGGCTTAGCATAGTATATGCCCAATAATTATGTTGAATAAATGAATGGTCTTTCCAGTTGACTTCTCAGCATTTAGAAGTAGCTGACAGGTGGTTCAACTCCCCTCTGTTTGGAACATTTTTGAAAAGCAGATTCAGAACGGGAGGAAGCTTCTTCACTATAGCTGGAAGCTTTAAGGTATGTCTGCTCCTGGACTCAGATGCAACCCATCAGAAATTTCTTGAGGATTCGATTTCTGTATCACTCAGACTGGAGCTGGTGTATGAATCAGTAAGCACTGACATGGCCATGTCTGTTTTTTATGGTCAGCATCTGTTCTGATGGTTGGCACCATGGTGTACAGATTGTTAGGCAATTTTAATATCACTCCCAACTAGGTGCAGAACTGGAAACCTATTACTGGTCATAGTCTGTTACCACCAAGAAAGCCTCATGGAGGTGGGAAATGACACACATTGTCAAAACAAGATCTAGTTCACTTAGGTGTTGAATTCTATTCCAGGTTTTATAGCGGGCTGATTCTCTCAAATATCTTATTGGAACCTGGCCATGCTTCTCATTTCTGTTTTCCCATCTGGGAGACATACAGGCTCTCACACCTAGTTTCCGTGCCTAGCCAAAGCTATTCCAAAGCTCCTAGAGAACATGGGATGATGAGACATCCTGATAAAGGTAATGAGGTGGAACAAGTGCAGGGTGACCCGGTGGAAGACAGGTGATGGCTTTGGGAAGAGGTTCTAATTAATTCACTTTCCCCAGTGTATAAAAGCAAGCTTTCCCCCAGGCTTCACAAACAGCAGGCTCATGTCTAGCTCTACCTCTTTGCACCCTAAGCGGGAAGTTCATCGCTGTTCAAATGCTAAATAGATGTTAACAGCACTTTACTGGATCCGCTCAAGGTGATTTCGATTTGTTCTTATCTTATAACAAGGTGATTTCGATCTGTTCATCTTATAACACGTGTGTGTGTGGCTCTGCTTTCTGGACAGTTAGGATTACTCATGTGCGTGTGCCAACCAACCAAATCAAATCATCCAATGTGATAAACCCATTCGGAGGGCTATTCACTAGAATCTATTCTAGGCAAACTTATTCCCTAGAATTTGTGACTCAGTTTTAACTTCATATTTCTCAGAGCAAAGCTTCCCAACTTTTATCTGGGGTAGCCTAGGGCAGTGGTTTACAAACTTATTTTAGTCCCAGGATCTTTTATAATAGCTTCCAAATACAGAGGCCAATGTATAAAGCTGAGAAAGGTCAAGCAGATCAGAGGGAAGAGCTGGAAACCTGGGCACTGTCTCTGCTTCTCTGTCTTGTTGCCCACGCACGGGGACTACCAGGAACCTCTTGAAACACACTTGAAACAGCTGCACTTGTGAATCTCCAAATAACTCAAGTTGTATTGGAAACTCACAACTCCAACTTTCAAAAACAAAGGGTTAATTTTACTGTGTCAAATTGCCTTCTTACAATTTATAATCTCATAATATTTCAAACATTCCTAAAGAGAAATAGAACAAATATTTATGTACCCATCACTCGATTTTATCAAATCTTAACATTTTTCTGTGGTTATTTTTAAAGGAGTAAAATATTACAAATATTGTCGAAGCCCCTTTATATGCTCCTCCCAAATCTCATTCTCCTTTTCTTCTTCCTTCCTCCTCAGACATAACCACTACACTGAATTCGTATTGATCATCCGAATGAAATATTTTTCCTATAAACACATAATAATATATACATTTTCCCCTAGTGAGAATATATAAATACACACACACACACACACACACACACACACACACACACACAACCAGATGCAGTGGCTCATGCCTATAATCGCAACACTTTGGGAGGAAGAGACAGGAGGATGACTTGAGCCGAGGAGTTTAAGGCCAGCCTGAGCAACATAGTAAGATCCCATCTCTACAAAAGATTAAAAAATTAGCCATATATGGTGGCACATGCCTGTAGTTCCAGCTACTCAGGAGGCTGAGGTGAGCCCAGAAGGTTGAGGCTGCAATGAGCCAAGATCATGCCACTGCACTCCGGCCTAGGCAACAGAGCAAGACCCTATCACCCAAAAAAAATGTAATGTTACAAATATCAATCTGCAATTTGCTCTTCTAGCTCAACATTGTATTTTGGAGATTTATCCACCTTGATGCATGTAGCTCTGGCTCATACACTTTACTACGTCAAATTGTGTTGTATAAATTTGCGTGTGAAAATTTTCACAGAATGTTGTAATGAACATTCTTCTTTGTATCTACTCTGAAAACTTCTCTAGGACCGAGCGTAACACACACACACACACACACACACACACACACACACACACAGAGTAAAACAAAAGTTTCACAAAACAATTGTCTTCCTACACTTTCAGAAACATTCTCATAATGTATATCATAGTTTTTTTTGAAATCAGGTTGACATTTCCATTCCTAGTTTGCTGAAAGTTGTTCATCGTGAATGGGCATTGAATTTTGTCAAATTCCTTTTTCACAAATAAGACTTCTTATTTGCCATTTATTATAAGTCTGAACTTTAAACAGATTCTTGGACTGGTGGTTCAGATCCATCAGCTTGTTCATCTTTAGCACCCGTCTTGCCCCCAGTGGCTTTTCCAGAACTGCTTCCTTCACTATGAAGCTCCATGAGTTTTCCCAATTCAAACCTGGGCTTCTTCAGCATTTGAAAATATTAAATCAAAACAATACAAAAAATGCTAAAGTTTCCCTTGCCGACTGCTCCTAGTTCCTTGTTCCTTCTTGGTGCCCCCTGAAGCTGTAACTCTGATGAATTTGGTGTGCTTCCTCTGAGGGATAGTCTTTGCATTTACAAACATGTAATATTTTATATTTTATATAGAAGAACATCCTAGTGTATTCTTCTAGTGCTTTCCCTGCTTTTATATAAATACATGTGTATACCCACAACATGTATATGTGTGTGTTATGTAGATAAAATCATACCACAATCCTAATTCTGCTTTTTTTATTTTTGCCCTGTTATTTGTCTAGGAGCTTTATCCACATTGCTATATATACATCTAGCTCCTTCTTTTAATAGCTTCACAGTATTATGTAATACGAAAGGACAACTATTCTTTTATCTTAGAATTCCTGTAAGGTAGACACAGCATCGTGAAATTGTTGGTTTCAGTGTATACACATTTGTTGTTGTTTTAACGAATACTACCAAATTGTTCTCTGAAGTGACCATACCAGTTTCTTAGTGCACCAACCAACCAAGCAAGCATTTCTTTCTTTCTCTCTTTCTTCCTTCCTTTCTTTCTTTTGTTCTTTCCTTCCTTTCTCCTTCCTTCTCCTCCTTCTCCTTCTTTCCTTCTTTCTCTTTCTTTTCTTTCTCTCTTCTTTCCTTTTCTTTCTTTTTCCTTCCTTCCTTTCTCCTCCTTCCTTCCTTCTCCTCCTTCTCCCTCCCTCTTCTTTTTTCTTTTCCCTTCCCTCCTCCCTCCCTTTCTTCCTTCCTTCCTTCCTTCCTTTCTTTCTTTCTTTCTTTCTTTCTTTCTTTCTTTCTTTCTTTCTTTCTTTCTTTCTTTTCTTTCCATTCTTTTTCTTTCTACAGAGTTTTGCTCTGTTGCCCAGGCTAAAGTGCAATAGCGCGATCTCAGCTCACCACAACCTCTGCCTCCTGGTTTCAATCAATTCTCCTGTCTCAGCCTCCAGAGTAGCTGGGACTACAGGCATGCACCACAACACCTGGCTAATTTTTGCATTTTTAGTAGAGATGGGGTTTCACTATGTTGGCCAGGCTTGTCTAGGACTCCTGACCTCAGGTGATCCACCTGCCTCAGCCTCCCAGTCTTGGGATTACAGGCATGAGCCACCGTGCCTGGCCACAAGCACATTTTCCACCGACTTGCTGTGACCTTGATTGAGCAAGGCATGTTTTCTCTCTGGGCCCCTATCTGTAGGAGGAGGGAGCTGGGTGGACCCTGTGAGTGCATGAGACAGGGTAATGATAGGTTGTGCAGTCTCAGTGGGTAGGATTACTGCCCTAAAGAAGGCCTCAAGAGCAGGAGGATGCAGGTGGCAGCCAAGCTGAAGGCAGGCAATTCAGATAGATGCACTTGGTCCTCCTCTTGGCCCCTCCATGAGCACAGTGTCAGTTTATCTGGAGCTCTCACCCAAAATCCGCCTCTGAACGGCCCAGATGCCCTTTTCTGCAGAACTCACCTACTAGGATCTCCCAGAGGTTGACAGAGGCCCAGGTCATTTCCATTTATTGAGACTCCCAGCAAATTAAAACGATGAAGAAACGGTAAGCAGGGTTGACAACACTGCGTGTATGGTAATATTGCCATTGAACAAATCAATATTCCTAACAAATGCATAGCAGGAGTCTACAGATATATCATTGCACCGGTCAAAGACAATTATAGGATTAATAGACAATATTAATTCATAATACAGTACAGATCATTGGTGCAGGAACGGAACACACATTTATAATATACAAATATCTTCTTTTTTTTTTTTCAAACCTGCCAGGATAATGCTGTGACTGAATGCATGAGTGCCTTTGGAGAATTCTGAGTTTGAGCAACTTTCTGAATATGAGATGAGTCAAATGCCCCCCACCCCATTTTCCCACCCCATCCAGCCTCAATCCCTCTTAGGCTGACAGTGAAGAGAGACATTCCATTTAATGTTTCTAAATCTGTTGCCTGTGTTGATTGTCCACACTTTGAGCAAATCTGTGCATATTATGGTTTTCCAATGTATGTGTTTTGGTTTATGTTAGTAGAATAAAAGGGGAAAAGAAGTTCTTCCTCTTTTGAAGTTAAGGAAAGGAGAGAGACAAGGTAGAGTCTAAGACCCGGAAGAGGTGTATTCACGGAAGAGGGGTATTCACTGAAAGAGGTGTATTCTGAAACATGAAAGAACTGGGTTCTGGGACATGACAAAGCAGGTTCTGGGACAAGGAGAAGGTAGGTTCTGGGACACGGAGGAGGTGGGTTCTAGGCTATCACAGTAGAGGCAGATTCTTAGGTCAGACATCAGGTGGATTTTGCGACAGAGATGAGAGGTGGGTTCTGGGAAGTGGAAGGGTTGGGTCCTGGGACAGGGAGGAGGTGGGTCCCGGGACAGGGCGGAGGTGGGTACTGGAGGAGGGGTCCTGGGGACAGGGACCAAGTAGGTTCTGGGATAAGGATGAGAGATTGATTCTGGGACAGACATGAGGTGCCTTCTGGGCCATGATAGAGATAAATTCTGGGACACAGGAGAGGTGGCTCTGGGACAGAGACAGATGGACTGTGGGCGGGCCATCCCACTCTATGCTCCCAGAACCCACCCATGCAGTTTCCTTGGCGTTCCTATCACATCCCAGAGCCACAGTTGGCTTGTCTACCCCAGGTCTTAGCTCAAACGTCACCTCCTCCAAGCAGCCTCCGTGGGGCCTCCATTCCCCACGGACAGACAACCGTCCTGCCTGTGCTTCCCCTCCTGAACCCTACCCGGGGGTGATGGTCCCCTCTGGTTAGACTGTGGCTCTCTGAGGGCAGGGCGGGCCTGAGCGCTCACCGCGCACGCTCAGCGCAGCAGGCAGGGCCGGGGACCCAGGCTGGCCCATCATTACTGTACTGAGCGAATGAGTTTCCCATGAGACTAAGAATCCGGTTTGATTCGCGGTTTCATTCCAAGTGCCTGAGGGCTTCAGAAGTGTGTGTTGAGTCCATCAATAAAGGAAAGAAGGCGTTCGGACGAGAGGAAGTGAGGGGGGTAAGTGAAAGAGAAAGAAAAGGAGGAAATGGAGCCGAAGGCGACTCAGACAGGAACAGAGACAGAGGGAGAGAGAAGAGAGACAGAGAGCGAGAAACGAAAGAGCGAAGGAAGCGCCACGAGCCCTTCTTACTGAATGAGCACGCCCGCCGCCGCCTGCGCGAACCCTCAGGCTGGGGGGCGCTGCGTCTCCGGGCGCAGTGCCAGGACCCTCCGGAGCTGCTGCGGACCCGGCCAAGGGTCGTATCCCGCACGGCGAGCGCAGGTGCCGGGTGCAGGGGGTGGTCCCAGGCCCCGCCCCCGGCCCGCAGGCCCCGCCCTCAGTCCCCGCCCCCCCGGCAACCCGGCGCGCGCGGCATTGTGGGAGTTGTGGTCCCGGCGGCCCCGCGGAGCGCAGCGCGGCGTCGGCACCGGCGGGGGGCACCGGCGCGGCTCGGGTTCGGGCTCGGGCTCGGGCTCGGGCTCCCGCGGCGTGGGCTGGGCAGCGGCCGGGCGGCGGCTCCGCGGCGCGGGGCAGGGGGCGTCCGCAGATCCGCGCCCTCGGGCGGCGGCGTCTCCTGGGTCCCGGCAGCCGCCCGGGCTCAGGTAAGCTTCGTCTCCGGGGGCTGCCGGGGAGGGAGGGCGGCTCGGCCGGGCAGGGGTTGGAGGCGGGAGCCGGGCGGCTGCAGGCCCGCGGCCCTCCCTTCCCGGTGCTGCCCCCGCCCCCGCCCCCGCCCCCGCCCCCGCCCCCGCCGAGGATGCTCCGGGACCCGGGCGCCCGCATCCTGGCCCGGCCGAGGCCAGAGCTGGTGCGTGCTGAGCGCCGCCGCCTCGGAGCCGGGCATCACCCTCCCTAGACCTCCTGTTTCTCCTCCTCCTCCTCTCTGCCCCGTCGTGGCCCCTTCCTCCATCTCCCTCCTCCCCTGTGACCCCTCTTTCCCCGCCTCCTCTCCTCCTCCCGCAGCCCTCAGCGTCACCCACTTCCCATATTTCACGTGGTGACCCTCCTCTCCTGTCCCACGAATTATCAGGCGCCATCAACCTCCTTCCACAGTCTTGATCTGATCGCCCACTTTTCTATCGTCCCATCCTCCTCCTGCCCTGACCTCCTGGGGGTCACCATCTGTGTTAATCCATCTTCAGCCCTCCCCTCTTTCCCACTCTCCAGGGCAGGTGGGTGCTGAAAAGCTAGCCAAGAGAGGAGGAGGGAAGGTCCCCAGGTCTGCGCCTGGCAAGGGCTGGCCCCAGGGCAGCTCTCTGGCTCCTGAGTAGAGAGGGTGACATGCATCACACACTTTGCCCAGGGCTGTGCTGCTCACTGGGTCTTCCAGGGTGACTTAGCTTCATCCTGAGGGTGAGCAGACACTTTTTGGCATTGGGCAGCCTCTGGGAATGAACATCTGCACTAGGTTGACCCGGTCAGGCCTGAGACCGGCTCTCCCCGGTGTTCATGGTGTCAGAATATTGGACTTGCTTACCAACTGGCCATGGATTTGTATTCAATCCCCCAGAGCCATCTGAGCTGGAAGATCTGGGGTTGCATATGATTGAAGTGCAGAGCTGCAGTGAGATGTCCCATCCCTGATGAGGACAGAAATAACACAGATGACAATGAACAGATGCGTGAAGGAAGCTGGAAGCTACTGTGGTCACTGGGGCAAGGAGCTGTGGGGGGGGGGGGGGGCGGGAGAATCTCCCCCGCCCCTTCACTGGGGAGATGGGGAGTTCACTGGCTAGCTGTGAGGATTCAATGTTTGAAGCAGTGCTTAATAAACTGCCAGTCACTCTACAAATGTAAGCATTTCTTTTGTTGTCACAGTTCAGCTTTGAGCTCGTAAATCCACCTCCAGGTGCAGGGGCCTATTGGCATATTTTGGCTAAAAGTGACTGACAGCTATGAAAAGTCCTAACCTCAGCTCTCAGTTCTATTTATACTCTCGGGAGGAGGGTCCAAAGCTGGGGTTCAGGATCGTTTACATCTTCCTTTTGCTTACAGCTCAGCGGTAGGGAGGGCTCATGGCTGGGTAAGGGCTGAGGTGTTCCGTGGAGAGGTTTTTCCATCATCCGCCCTGTTTTCTGTGTCTGCATTTTGCTTGACTTAAACTTAAGTGATTAGCAGGGCTGATGGGAACTAATGCTTTACGGGTACTTTTTAAATTATCACCCACTCACTCTTAGAACATTTAAGAAAAACCTTTCCTCCCGACAGACCCCGTTGAAAAGTTCCAGTTAGAGATTTAGCTCAGGGACGGGGGAAATCCTTTTAGTAAAAGTGCTTGGTATCACATAGATGATTGTTTCACACTGAATTTCAGGAACTCTGGGGTTCTGTTGGGAGGTGGCTTGCAAGCACACTTCTTGCATCTAGATTTTCCTTCCTTTTCTTAAAGAGGTAACAGCTGCCAGTTTATGGTCTAACTAGGAGAGAAACAGGGCTGGAGGGGGTTTCTTAACCCCCATAAGTCAGAGCCTTTTCCTCTTCCTGAATCTGAGAAGAAATTGAAAATGTGTGAGAAAGAAAAAAAAAAAAAAAAAAGAACCTTAGCTTCTAACCTCCCCACTCTTGTATTTTTCCTAGAAACATAAAAAATTTCCATGAATATTCAGCATGTGTGTTTTTGACTTACTAAACATTATAGTCAAGTGATTATCCAACCGAAACTGCTAAGAAGCAAGTAGGCAGTTAATGAGCACCTCAGGTTTCCCTTTCATTTTTAGCTTAGCAAGTCTGGGGACCAAAAAACCACTTAACATATGAGGCAACAAGGGTGTCCAGGATTTACCTTTAACTGTTGGAACTCTGAGTCTTGGGAGACCTTTCTCCCAGGCCCCACTTTTGGAATGCTGGCTACACATTATGGGATGCCATCCATCCTCACCATCACCTGCACATATTGGGTGCTCATCGTGATGTGATCTCGAGTACTGTGCGTCCACCATCATGCATCTTCATCAAGTGAGATAAGCTTCAACCCATTTCACGGATAAAGAAACTGAGGCTGAGGAGAAGTGATCTCCCCAAGGTTGGGATGAATACTTGTGGGGCCCATCTCTAGTTGGGGCTTTTCTCTGCTATGCTGCAAGAATTTTCAGGCCACATTTAGTCCCCAGGGAAAAGGGAGAGCACAACTTTTCCATTTTGTAAGCTGCCCTCCCATATTCCTGAGAGAGAAGTGAGAGGGTAGAGTATGAAGGAATATTCTAAATGATGCTCCCTGAGTATCAGACTTGTAGAACCACAGACCTGGCCATTCTCATCGTATTAGAAGAAGCAGGATGAACAAAGGGTTTTGGAGAATGCTGGGAAACACAGCTGGGGTTTTAGAGACTTAGGCAGTATGACATTTAGGCCCTGGTCATATTAGGATATTAGGACAGTGAGGGTCCCAGGCCCTGGCCCTAACCCCCCACTAGGTAAGTAGCAAAGTACTCCTGGCTATTTTGGAGATGCTGTTGGCTTTGGGAAACTGAGGCAAGGGCCTGGCAGGATTTTATTTTAATTCTACCTCCCTCATTTTCCTTTCATGACCCCATGGGTGAGGCCAGTAGGTAATCTCCATGTGGGTAGACAGAAAATGCCCTTTGTCTGCCACAGGCATGATCCCAGAGTGCCCACTTCCTGTTACAACTTGGTATTAGCCCAGCCTCTGTCAGAAGGGCACCAGGGATGAAACAAGGATGAAGAAATGCTTGCAAACAGAAAGTGAAATGGAGAATATGCAGTTGTTAAGTCCCTTTGCCATTTTTAAGATGCTTTTGAATCCAGGATTCTTTTGAATAAAAGGTCCAACAATTACAGGAGTAGAAGCATTGGTTACGTACCCACGATGAAACAGCGCAGCAAAACGGATAGACGTGGGCCTTGAAGTCAGATAGGGTTTGTTTGCCAGCCCTGGTTGTTTAACTCTCATGAGTTATGTAAGTACTCTGGGCCTCGGTTTTCTCATCCATAAAATGGGGATAATAGCACCTCCTACAGAGGGTACAAAGATGGGGCCACTGTAATTACAAGCAATACTTGATGCAGATGGAATGCTACTGGCCTTTTGGGGAAATGGGGGGTGACAGTAGAATGGGGAGAGAATACACAAGATTGCAAAGTGTGACCTCCACCACCTAGGATCCTGCAGAATGACCTAACAGGTTACATTTCAGTTGAGGACTTTTCCAGGTGTAAAATTGATGCTGATTTTTTTTTTCCATCCCAGGTTTGGTCTTTCTAAAAAAATCCTTTCACAGGGACCAGCGGCACTTGATGATGTGACAAAAACCAGCCTCTTCAAACCCACTGCAGTGACTTTTGCCAGAAGTGGAGTGGTGGGCACAGCTGACCTCGTCGTTCATCAATGACACCCCTGGCCGGATCTGAGCATCGGTGGCCGCCATGCCCCCTCCTGCCCCAGCCACTCCTTTCCCCCGACGCTAACCTGCATGGTGTGGGCGCCCTTGGGACCCCCAAGGACTGATTGTCTGAACTTGCTTCACACCCCCAGTAAGGACTCCCCAAGATGTCGCTCGCGTGGCTGGTGGCCTGGAGCTGGTCGCTGGATGGCCTGAGGGACTGCATCGCCACCGGCATCCAGTCAGTGCGGGACTGCGATACCACCGCCGTCATCACCGTGGCCTGCCTCCTGGTCCTGTTCGTGTGGTACTGTTATCACGTGGGCAGGGAGCAGCCCCGGCCCTACGTCTCCGTCAACTCCCTCATGCAGGCTGCCGATGCCAACGGGCTGCAGAACGGCTACGTGTACTGCCAGTCCCCCGAGTGTGTGCGCTGCACCCACCACGAGGGCCTCAACCAGAAGCTGTACCACAACCTGCAGGAGTACGCCAAGCGCTACTCCTGGTCCGGCATGGGCCGCATCCACAAGGGCATCCGCGAGCAGGGCCGGTACCTCAACAGCCGGCCCTCCATCCAGAAGCCCGAAGTTTTCTTCCTGCCCGACCTCCCCACCACGCCCTATTTCTCCCGGGACGCACAGAAACACGACGTGGAAGTGCTGGAACGGAACTTCCAGACCATCCTGTGTGAGTTTGAGACCCTCTACAAAGCTTTCTCAAACTGCAGTCTCCCGCAAGGATGGAAAATGAACAGCACCCCCAGCGGGGAGTGGTTCACCTTTTACTTGGTCAATCAGGGCGTTTGTGTTCCCAGGAACTGCAGGAAGTGCCCACGGACGTACCGCTTGCTGGGAAGCCTTCGGACCTGTATTGGGAACAATGTTTTTGGGAACGCGTGCATCTCTGTGCTGAGCCCTGGGACCGTGATAACGGAGCACTATGGACCCACCAACATCCGCATCCGATGCCATTTAGGTATGTTGCAGGGACGGGGGTCTCCGGGCATGCATATCTGTGAGTTCAGCCCCTCACTCACGGGAGTCAAAACATCGCGAAAACGCCAATGGCCAGAATTGTGCCTTTTCACATCCTTCGCTGCACTTTTAGCAAAAACTGATGAATTGCATGTAAACAATTTTGACAGCAGAGATTGAGTCAAAAAGAAATCTTGTGATCACTGCAAACCTAATTTCTGACAGCAGCTCTGTGCAAAGAACTTTCTGCAGTGACCGAAATATTCTCCATCGTCATTGTCCAACATGGCAGCCACTAGACACGTGTGACTAATTAAGTGCTTGAAACGTGGTTCCTGTAACTGAGGAACTAAATTGCTAATTTAAATAGCAGTGACACATACGGCTAGTGGCTACAGTATGGGACAGTGTCGTTCTAGAGCCAAAGACTTGTTAAAATGATTACCCAGGTTGGTAATGATGTCCAGGAGGCTGGGGAAGACATTTAAGTGCCTTTGCAGTCATCAAGGATGAAATGATCCTTGGTGCTAAGCTTGTTTTACTCCGATTCTGAGAAAATTGGTCGTATGTGTACTGTGTGCGTGGTAGTGGTTTTGCAAACGAAGACTGGAGTTAGACTGCCTTTGTTTGTTTGCATCTTGGACCCACCATGAGCTGTGCTACTTTAGGCAAGTCACTTCACCTCTCTGAGCCTCAGTTTCATCATTTGGGAAGGAGAGGTAAAAAGCTCTTCCCCCAAAGAGTTATCCTGAGGATTGAATCGGATAACGTGTATTGTAAAGTATGTATGCACACAGAGCCTAAAATAGAGCCAGTATTCAATAAAAGCAGGCTTAAAACAACTTGGGGCTGGGCGCGGTGGCTCACGCCTGTAATCCCAGCACTTTGGGAGACTGAGGCAAGCAGATCACAAGGTTAGGAGTTCAAGACCCACGTCACCAATATGGTGAAACCTGGTCTCTACTAAAAATATAAAAATTAGCCAGGTGTGGTGGCTCATGCCTGTAATTTCAGCTCCTTGGGAGGCTGAGGCAAGAGAATCACTTGAACCCGGGAGGCGGAGGTTGCAGTGAGTTGAGATCTTACCACTGCACTTCAACCTGGGCAACAGAGTGAGTCCCTGTCTTAAAAAACAAACAAACGAAAAAACTTGGTCATGGAGATAGTTCCCCAGAATGCCTTATTCCTGGTGTGTGGCAATAAAAAGCTGGTCTCTGAGTTGGTGGCATCACTGGTTAGCATCCCAGACTAGAGGGTGCAGAGATAGCCTCGGCAGCGTCCAGCTTTAGGAAGTTCCCAATGCTGCCTCAGCTTCAGAAGGGAGGAAGGAATAACAGCAGGAGGAACCTGGTGCCTGGGTTGGAGCAGCAGTTTCATAACCATGTTCTGCAGAGGAGCCTCGGGGCTGCCTGGGAAGGAGCTTGAGCTGGGGCCCCGAGCCCTCTTCACCCTCGGCAGCTCTGCTTCTCCTGCTGTCGGTGTGGTTTGGATAGAGGATGTCACTGCATTAAAAGAAGACGAAGAAAGAAATATAACTGAATTTGAGCAATTGACACGGTAGGAACTTCCAGAGTAAAAGCAGGACCGACTGGAGGCTCAGAGGGAGGTGGCCTGAATTCCTGGTCAGCCGTGAGACTTCGAGCAGGTCCCTGAGTCTCTCTCTGCCTCAGTTCTTCATCTGTAAAATGGGGAGATGGTACTTAGGTCCCAGGGAATTAAATAAGTGGCATCTTACATGGCCACTTGGCAGGGTGCCTGACACGTGATGGCATTTGATGAATGGGAGCTAGTAGCTGTTATCAAGGATGGTGTTGGACCATGTGAAAACCAATACCTAAGACATGGTTCCTGCCCCCAGGAAACAGTGGGAAATGAACAGACTTTGGAAGCAAACAGATCTGGACTCAGGTCCTGGCTTCGCCCCGTGTACTGAGTGACCTTGGGCAGGGCTCTGAACCTTCTTGAGCCTCCCTCTTCTCCTCTCTAAAACAGAGATAACGATTCCCATTTGTGGGCTATTTTGAGGAGTGGGAAGTAACATGTGTAAAATGCTTGGTAGGTAGAGGGCAGTGGACAGTGAGCTAATCTAAGTGACAGGATG
Source organism: Callithrix jacchus (assembly GCF_049354715.1). Classification (NCBI taxonomy): domain Eukaryota; kingdom Metazoa; phylum Chordata; class Mammalia; order Primates; family Cebidae; genus Callithrix; species Callithrix jacchus. Next base: position 197,167,610 of record NC_133502.1, read on the forward strand.
ATCATCTAAGTGGACAGTAAGCTAATCTAAGTGATAGTCATTAGCAAAACTGCTGTGGGAGGCCCCAAGCCTCACTCGGCTGCAGACAGGGTGCCCTGGGGAGGTGGGTATGATGCCGGAGGGTCCCCACATAGAAATCAGGCACCACCAGGGTGGAACGAGGGAGCAGTGTCTTCTGCTGGGGCTTGCGGAAGCCAGGTCTAGGCTTGCTGGGGAGGCCAGTAGTGTAAGCTGAGGTTAGGCAGGTCAAGTGGGAGCAAACCTCAGAGGGCCTTGATGTGAGGCTTGGAAATGGAGGCTGTGGGCAATGGAGAGGGATGCTCTTCTTTTGAAAGGTTTGCCTTTATGTATTGTTTTAAAGCTTCAGAATGACATGCAGGGAAGGGCATTTGAGAACTGATGTGGTAGAATTCCAAACAGGTGTGTTGAGTAGGAAGCGATGGTAGCAAGGAAAATCTGGGGCTTGCTTCCTGTAGATTAAGTCCTGTTGTTCATCTGTATGATATGCATGCATGAGGGGTGTGTGTGTATAAAACATGCCCACACTGTGGTCTGTGGCCTGTCATTCCGTTCTCAGCCCAGCTAGGGAGCTACCAGAAAAAGTAGGCCCTCCATATTCCCCTAGATGGCAGGAAACCTTCTTGGAAGACGTCCCTCTGTGGTGTGGCTTGTTCTCCACAGCCAGGGTGAGCTCCCTGGTTGGCTTTTCCCAGCATTTCCTTCTTTACCCTGTCACGCCCACATTAATATTCACCCAAGAAGGAAACAAAGGTGTGTCAGATTTACATGACCTTGCATGTTGACAGAGAATGAGGTCAGAAGCAGGATAAGCCCGGTGTGTAACTGGTGGCCACGCCTCTGCTGGTTACCTGGCTGGAGGTAGAGGCAGCTGCAGTTCCAGAACTGTGCTCTTGAAATGCCAGCGCTTTCTCCTACTCTGCCTTCTACCTGAGCTGTGACTGATAGAGTTGTCCCTGTGGACCGCTGAAGTCCCAACCACTGTTCCTCATGAACACAGCCCATTTGTTCGAGACATATTTGCTGAGCCCTGCGGTGAGCTACTTCTAGAGGCGGCATCACCTAGTCCCGACTTCATAGGGACCACAGCACAGCTTCAGGCCCACCCCTCACTCTGCATCATACACAATGCTGGGCTATTCGAACTGCATTGCTGCAAATTTACAGAAAAGCACCTCTGAAACTCATCTGAAACTCACCAGGCAGATGTTACCAGGGAGGCAGAGATACTCCATGAAAATGCATGAGTATCTTCAGCAAACTCCAGCTAAAGCAGCACAATTAGACTCTTGTGTTTCTTTTCTGCATGTCATCAGATTTCTAGGTGGTCTACCTGGGTGGTAACAGTGGATCAGCTCATGTTCCCCTTACCCACCCTGAGTGTCTGGTTGCCAGTGGACAGAGCACTTTCTCTACCCTCCTCCTGCCTCCTTCAGGGCTCAGTAGGGACAGAGCAGCAAACCTTGAGGCATAGAGGAGCGCATGGGACTAATTGAGGCCATGTATGGGCCTGTCACTGTCCCCAAGAGCCACTGGAATGATCTGTTTAGGGAAGAATTGAGTCCTTCTGCCAACTAAACCAGTCTGTGGGCAACAGGCAGGAATGGGGGCAGGAACAGAATGAAGGGGAGGCGGAGAATGAAAAGCAGGGGGGTGTCAAGCCAGCAGGCCAGGCCATTTTTCTGTCACACCATGAATCATTTAGTGGCCCAGAGAAAGGGGAGCTTCTTTCTGAAACCCTTGGGTGGCTGTCCCTGCAGAGAATTGCTCATTCCTAAAGGCCTTCACCATCTGAACCAGCCAGTAGGGGCACATACAAAAGGAAACGTTCTCTGTGGGGCCCTCCATCTGAGCCAGCGCCTTTACAACCACTTCACCAGAGTGGGAAATCATGGTACCTGTCAGGATGGGCAGTCTCAGCTGACGTAATGAATTGTACTATTGAGAGTTGGAATGTATTATATTTGGGTTCTCTTAGAGGGACAGAACTAATAGGAGACATATATAGATAAAGGGGAGCTTATTAAGTATTAACTTACATGATCACAAGTTTCCACAATAGGCTGAGGAGCAAGGAGAGCCAGTCCGACTCCCAAAACTGAAGAACTTGGAGTCCGACATATGAAGGCAGGAAGCGGCAGGAAGCATCTGGCCCTGGAGAAAGATGTAGGCTGGGAGGCTGGGCCAGTCTTGCCTGTGTATGTTTCCCTGCCTGCTTCCTATTTGCTGGAAGCTGATTAGATTGTGCCTACCAGATTATGGGTGGATCTGCCTTCCCCAGCCCACTGACTCAAATGTTACTCTCTTTTGGCAACACCCACATAGACAAACCCAGGATTAATACTTTGTATCTCTCAATCCAATCAAGTTGACACTTAGTATTAACCATCACACATATTAACTACAAGAAAATCAGCAGTCATGCCAAGCACAGTGGCTCACGCCTGTAATCCCAGCACTTTGGGAGGCAGAGGGAGGTGGATCTCTTGAGCCCAGAAGTTCGAGACCAGCTTGGCCAACATGGCGAAACCCCATCTCTACTAAAAATACAAAAATTAGCCTGACACGGTGGTGCCCACCTGTAATCCCAGCTACTTGAGAGGCTGAGGCAGGAGAATCGCTTGAACCCTACAGGCGGAGGCTGCAGTGAGCCGAGATCATGCCACTCCACTCCAGCATGGCCAACAGAGTGAGACTTCATCTCAAAAAAAAAAGAAAGAAAGAAAAAGAAAAATTGAAAAATGCACAATCATTTTAATTCCCCCGTTAGTCATAGAACAGCTAGCATTTATATCATCGTGTCCAGTTTTATTAACCTTGCTCTTTGGAGCCAGGCAGACTCAGCAATGCTAAATGGTAACTTTTTAGCAGGTCATTTAGCTTCTCAGTTACCCCATCTGGAAAGTGGGTGAAGTGATGCCTGTAAAGTGTTCATGTAGCACAAAGCTGAGTAGGAAGACACAGTAGGCCTTCAGTTACTGGTAACAAGGATAAAAGTCCCATAGCAGCCACGGAAGGTTCAATCTGCTAATGTCCCCTCTTTACAGAGGAGGAGGCTATGGCTCAGAGAGGCTGAGTAACTTGCCCAAATTCACACAGCACATAAGGGTCAGAACCAGTCATCTGTCCCCAAGTCCTCCGTCCTTCTCTCTCCTCCATGTGGCCTCTTTATTTGAATTATTACTCTGTACGTAATTCCTGGAACCATTATTTCTGGTTCAAAGAATACATTAAAATACTCTGGCTGCTGGAACAAAAGCTATTTCATTTCTATGCTAAAGGACATTAAATGAGAGGGGAATGCCAACAAGCTCAGGGTCACCGTGTCACAGTAAGTCACTGAAGACAGATAAGACCACCACCCATCCCAGCTCCTCTTCAGGACTCTGCTTTCCGCTGGGGCGGACTTCCTGAGGGCTGTTGGGCTGATCCGACCCCTCCTGAAATCATTAGACAGCCACAGTGGCCCCTTCTTTTATGAACATCAAGGTAGTGATGGGGAACAAGTGTTTCTGCAGACCCTTGGATTGGAAAGGGAGACTGAAGCTCAGCCATGGCAGTGTTCCAGTCAGAGCCCACTGGCCTTTGAAGCACACAGTTTTCTTTTGTTTTATTTTTGTTTTGAGACAGATCTCACTCTGTTGCCCAGCCTGGAGTGCAGTAGTGCGATTCATCCAGGCTGGAGTGCAGTGGCACAATCTCGGCTCACTGCAACCTCCGCCTCCTGGGTTCAAGCAATCCTAGTGCCTCAGCCTCCCAAGTAGCTGGGATTACAGACGTGCACCACCACGCCTGGCTAATTTTTGTATTATTAGTAGAGACAGGGTTTCATCATGTTGGCCAGGCTGGTCTCAAACTCCTGGCCTCACACAATCTGCCTGCCCCTGAGCTCAGCCTCCCAAAGTGCTGGGATTATAGATGTGAGCCACTGCGCCCAGCTGAGCATACAGCTTCTTAAGGTGCCAGTCTGTTTCCTCTGGAAGCTCAGGTATGCCCTTATGAGTGTCCTCCAGTTTCCCAGAATGAGGCCAGATGAAGAGCAAGACTCCAGCCTCAAAATGGATTAAAAGGCTAGAACCCAAAGAGGAGAACACTGTGTGAGCCTTTGTGTCTTTAATCGCAACTGAGATAGTCCTCGAGGTAAGACTACAGTGAACACAGTTACTGGGCAAGGCAGGGTTCTAAATCCAACCTCCCTTGATTTCTGAAGATCCCCTGGTTGGGCTTCAGGAGTCTCCAAAGTGTAGCGCAAATGTTGATATTTGACTTTCAACAAAGGAATCCATGACCCAGAATAGAGGAAGCCAATGAAGGAATGAATTTTTGCCAAGAATGCAGTGAGGATCTCGGTGGTGGCTTATAAACAACAGGAATGTGGAACTCACCGTTCTGAGGCTGGAAGATTAAGATCAAGGTGCCAGCAGATTTGGTGTCTGGTGAGGGCCTGCTTCTGCTTCATAAATGACACCTTCTCACTGCACCTTCACATAGTGGAAGGAGGTGGCCAGGCGCAGTGGCTCGTGCTTCTAATCCCAACATTTTGGGAGGCCAAGGTGGGAGGATAGCTTGAGGCCAGGAGTTTGAGACCAGCCTGGACAACATAGCAAGACCCCATCTTTACAAAAAAATTTTTTTAATTAGCTGGGCATGATGGTGCATACTCATAGTCCCAGCTACTCAAGAGGCTGAGGCTGGAGGTTCTCTAGAGCCCAGAAGATTGAGGCTGCAGTGAACTATGGTGGAGCCACTGCATTTCAGCCTGGGCAACAAAATAAGACCTTGTATCTAAAAAAAAAAAAAAAAAAAAAAAAAAAAAGATGTCAGGACAGGTGCATTGGCTCACACCTGTAATCTTATCACTTTGGGAGGCCAAGGCAAGCAGATCACTTGAGGTCAGGAGTTCAAGACAAGCCTGGCCAACATGGTGAAACCCCATCTCTATTAAAAATACAAAAATTAGCCAGGGCATCTGAGGTGGCAGGTAAGCTACTCCAGTGCCTCCCAGCTACTCCACAGGCTGAGGCAGGAGAGTCACTTGAACCTGGGAGGTGGAGGTTGCAATGAGCCAAGATTGTGCCACTATACTCCAAGCCTGGGCAACAGTACGAGACTCCATCTCAAAAAAAAAAAAAAAAGGCGGGGGGGAGATAAAGAAGCTTCCTTGGGCTTGTCTTTTTTTTTTTTTTTTCCAAACATAGACTGACTCTGTCACCCAGGCTGGAGTGCAGTGGCACCATCTCGGCTCACTACAACCTCCACCTCCCGGGTGCAAGCAGTTCCCTGCCTCAGCCTCCTGAGTAGCTGAAATTACAGGAGTGTGCCAACATGGCTGGCTAATTTTTGTATTTTTAGTAGAGGCAGGGTTTCACCATCTTGGCCAGGCTGGTCTTGAACTCATGATCTACCTGCCTCAGCCTCCCAAAGTGCTGGGATTACAGGCGTGAGCCACCATGCCTGGCCAGATATATCTTATAAGGGTGCTACTCCCATTTATGAAGACCCTGCCTTCATGATCTGATCGCTTCCCAAACCTCCTAACACCATCACCTCAGGGGTCAGCTTTCAGCACAGGAATTTTGCAGGGACAGAGGCATTCAGAGCACAGCCCGGGCTCCAGAGGAGTGAGGCAGGTCAGGTGCTTTGGAAGCCAAAAGCAATTTGTGCCTGCCTTCACTCTCCTTTCTCTGGTTTTCCTACAAGGTCTGAAAACTCCAAATGGCTGTGAGCTGGTGGTGGGGGGAGAGCCCCAGTGCTGGGCAGAAGGGCGCTGCCTTCTCTTTGACGACTCTTTCCTGCATGCTGCGTTCCATGAAGGTGGGTGGCTGCCTTTCCCATTTCCTTTTTGTTTTGTTTTCCAATGAATAGACTTTGTTTCTTAGAGAAGTTTCAGATTTCCAGAAAAATTGAGCAGAAAGTACCAAGCAGCCACCTTCATATCACCCCATAACACATACACACACGTACAGTATTCATGCATTATTATTACCTAAAGTTCATAATTGACATTAAGGTTCACTCTTGGTGTTGTCCATTTTACGGATTTTGACAAATGCATAATGACACGGGCCTCCCATGACAGCATCATACAGAATAGTTTCACTGCCCTAAAAAGTCCTGTTTAAAGATCCCTCCATCTCCCCATTTCCTTTTGTCCACCCTGCTCAGAAGCCCATGAAGTCATGTGTCTCTTCTCAATCAGAGAGGAGGTGGTCTGATCCGAGCTGAGGAACAGGATGCATCCCTGCCCCAAAGCTGAGCATGTAGGGTCCAGCCCTGCCTGGATCCTGGGTCCTGGCTCCAGGGTGGTTTGAACCTCTCCTCTCACCCCTCCTTCCCCCCAGGTTCAGCAGAGGATGGCCCGAGAGTGGTTTTCATGGTGGATTTGTGGCATCCAAACGTCGCAGCGGCCGAAAGGCAGGCCCTCGATTTCATCTTTGCTCCGGGACGATGAGACTATTTCCCGTGCTGGAGTCAGCGAGAGGGGCCGAGGCGGGGCCTGGGCAGACTGTGGTCACATCCAGCCTCCACCTGTGTTAGGATTCCAGGCTTGGAAACCTGCCTCAGCGGAAAGCTCTGAATTGGGATTCTATATCATGTCGGGTCTCTCTTTCCTTTGGTTATTGTAAATGGAAACTTTTCAGCTTGTACTTCCTTAGATTTTTTTTTTCCTTCCAATCATTTGCTTCAGAGATTCCTTTCTGGCCTAATAGCGCATTCATTTGATTCTGTGACCAGAGACTTAGTGGCCTTGTAGGTTGTCTTATGCTACTACTTGGTTTTCTCAGTGCTCTGAAATAGAGCAACTAAATGGTTATTTGTCTGAATGTAATAATGTACAATTTCTTGTGGTCATCTTAAAAAAAACTCAACTGAAAACTGCAAACCAGGGAGCTGGAGAACTTGGCCTCTGAGGCTTCCACACAGGGGACCGTTCAGCCACCTGAGGACAGTGGGAGAGTCTGTGACTCCCGCACCCGACCAGCTTCAGTAGCTGGGTGAAGAGGCTGCCAGACACAGTCAGGGTGGCGCACAGTGTCCAGGCCCAGGGATACCGTCACCATTGCTCACCTCACCCTAAACCTTATCAGGTCCCTGAAGGCAAAAGCATTCGGCCAGTGGGACTCTTTAAACGTGGCTTTCCCGCAAAGCTGAAGCTGGTGTCCCTCAGCGCCAAGCTGCGGCTCACACAGATCAGCCACGGAACATGTGATCCGCTTACCTCACTGCCTACAGAAACCCTACTGCCAAACTGGGCCTGGAAAGTTCCCAGTTGTAGCTGTTTTTGAGTCCACGGTGATGCACCTTCAGACCGCCAGGTTGGCTGACAGGAGCTAGAGTAGGATAAGCCCGAGCTCACGCAGTGACCATCCGGGAAAGCCTTGCTCTGGCAAAACTGGAATAATAGATCTGACCAAAGTTTCTGTTTTGCTTTGGCGTTCTGTCGCCTCTGATTTTTTTTTTTTTTTCATTTATTTGTCTGTATATAAATGTTCAAACACTAGACTCGGAGATAGTGGAAGGATTGGCCCTGTGTCTTTGTCACGGCACAGAGGTGTGCACTGTGACGGGGATCCAAGCCAGTGTGTTAGTAAAGACGGCTTGAGCCCAGGGAAGAAGCCGAAGACCAGGACCCGTGGTCACCCTACTGGCTTTCTGGTCTCCTGTGAAGAACACGCAGATCTCTTCCCAAAGGAAAAGGTCCCAGGAGACCAGTTTGAGGCACTCAGTCTAGAAATAGCCTGTGTTAGCTGACGTGTGAAAGCATAGCCAGCCAGCCACACTAGAGATGTCTTTTCTGAATAATGTATTATGGGTGGTGTCAGATTTATAAAGCTGAGAAGTGGTTTGGAATATAAAGCTGGTCGCAGGTGCAGGTCCAGTGTTTAGATCCAAATGGAAACCAGCAGCTTCTAAGAGGTACAGCTGTCCAAAGAAAACACGATCTGAAATTCACTGGGCAGTTCCCGGCAAGTGTGCAGAGGACATGTCTGTATTTGAGTGGAATGTCTACACAGATACTTGTCAGCGATGAGAATGCGGGAAAAGGCAGACATTTCAAACACACCTGAAGTCTTTTTACTCACTAAGTATCTTGTTAAAGAATCACTGAGGTGCATGATTTCCACACATCCTGACTGCTCTGCTCCGCGTTCACAAAACCGACAGCACGCGCAGGTACCTGGCTACCTGTATTCATGTGACGTGGTTGGGGAACGGAAGATAAATAAAGGATCTTGCTGAAAACTGGAGTGAAGTGGTGAGGTTGTCTGTTGTAGGAAGACTGAGGCCAGGCTTGGTGGCTCACACCTGTGAACCTAGCACTTTGGGGAGCTAAGGTGGGACGATCGTTTGAGCCCAGGAGTCTGAGACCAGCCTCAGCAATACAGTGAAACGTTGTCTCTACCACAAAACAAAAAACTAGCTGAGCATGATGGTGCACACCTGTAGTCCCAGCTACTTGAGAGGCTCAGGTGGGAGGCTCACTTGAACCTGGGAGGTGGGGGCTGCAGTGAGCTGAGATCGCGTCAGTGCACTCCAGCCAAGACGACAGGGCAAGACCCTGTCCAGAAAAAAGGAAAAAGACTTGGCAGGCAGAAGCAGGCAGTGACTTGGAGGCTCTTGTGTTTTGAGTCGTGTCACAGAGACAGGTGGGTCACCAGAATTGATTGCGGATAGTGAACGAAGCAAAATGTCCCAAAGTAATAGGACCAGTGGGGTGAGGGAACAAGAGCAATCTAGGGTATGTCAGGGAGCAACAGATGTCAAACTGGGCAAAGAACAAGGACTCTGGCTTCAGAGAAGCTGAGGATTCAGGACTCCATGCCAAGAGTTTGCACCCTCGTGACTTTCGGCAAGTCCCTTAGCCTCTCACAGCCTCAGTTTCCCCTCTGTGGGTACGTGCAGTCCCTGGCGTATAAAGGGTACTCAACAATGTTGTTTCCCTTTCTGCCACAGCGGATTACAGAAACAGTGGAAGAGGAAGGGAAGAGATGGGAAATACATCGGGGCAGCAGTGGGTGTTGCCAGAGAAGCCAGTGGCTCATTTCAACTGCCTGAGTCTAATCACAGAGGAAGAAGCGTGTCCCTCGGTAGCTACATTTTTCATTTGCCCCCCAATTTAGAAGAGAGGGAGATGGGGTGTCTCCCAGCCAGGAGCCCCGGGAGCAGCCGGGCTGCCGGGTGTTTTTGCCTGCAGACGGGGTTCCAGCCAGCAGTCCTGGCTGGGCTACCAGGGTGAGCGGAAAAGAGCGCCACTCGCCTGGGATCGCGATGTTTCTCACCCTCCTCAAGTGTGCATTGCCAACTAGGCAACTGCTAAGCTAATTTACATGTTGTAGCTCTGGAGGCTCAAGGTGAGAAAGGGGAGCCAGCCGGCTGCAAACGGGAACCCTGCCTTCCACCCGAGACAGCCTGGATTGGCCTCAGGCTCTCTCTGTTCCTGTGTACTCAAGGCCAGACCAGTCACTATACAAGGTCACACCCCAGGTCTTCCGATCCCAAATGCTTTCTCCCAGGCACCTGCTCATCAGCCCCCTGGGGTCCACCGGATTGTCTGGGTTCTGTCCTTGGTGACAGCGACTAAACTGGTAACACTGAGTGCCCCGTAGCATTCTATGGGGGAGAGGAGGAGTGAGCCTGGTGTGCTGGTCCTCGCATTCAGCTGCATGATGCAGTCACCTGGGAACTTGTGGGAAATCCCAGTGCCCACACCCCCTCCCAAAGCATCTTTTTTCTTTGTTCTGGGAGTGGGGTCCAGGTGTGGGTCTTTGTTTTAAACTTATTTCCGGTCATGATTCTAAAGTGAGGCTCGGGCTGAGGGTCGCTGCTGTGAATAGGAAGAATGATAAGGTCTTTGAAACCAGTCAGCCTGGAGGTGAAAGTCTGGGCTATGCCCCTGTCGAACACCGGGCAGGCCACCTAACCTTGGTCTCTAGAGGACAGCCACTGTTTTTGTTTTGAGACAGAGTCTCACTCTGTCGCTTAGGCTGGAGTGCAGTGGTGCAATCTCTGCTCACTGCAACCTCCACCTTCTGGCAATTCTCCTGCCTCAGCCTTGAGACAAGCTGGGATTACAGGCACCCACCACCACGCCCGGCTGATTTTTGTATTTTTAGTAGAGACGGGTTTCACTATGTTGGCCAGGCTGATCTTGAACTCCTGACCTCAAGTGATCTGCCCCCCAGAGTGCTGGGATTGAGCCACCGACAGCCACCTATCCTGCCTACAGTACCCTGATAGACCTCTTGCAAAACCCTAACATTTCCTTGCTCAGTCCGTGGGTCTCCAGGGCTGGACCCATGACCCAGATCTAACCAATCAGTCTTCCAAACTCCAGGCCACTGAGAGTTTGGGTCACGCACGGCTGGGCACGTGGTCCAAATTCTTTTGCTGGGACCGCTTCGAAAGGCCACTTTTCATTGGGTCGGGGGTGAAGGGAAAGAAGCTGAGAGAGAAACCCACAGAGGGAAGCAGGGCCCGCGGCTGTGGAGATCACGTGAGTCCTAAACACAGCTCTGCCAGAAACCAGCTCTACCTCTGGACTTTTCTGTTACAGGAGTCAATAAATGCACTTTTTATTCTTAAGCCAAGTTTGAGTTGTGGTTTCTATCCCTTGCCACCAAAAGCCCTAATCCGCTCTGTGAGCATCAAGTGAGGTTTCGGTAAGATACGCTTATGTTGTGGTCTGGGTGGATTGGAGGGGTGCTCCGTACACATTGTCTGTTTTTGTTCTTCTGAGACGGAGTCTCACTCTGTTGGGCAGGCTGGAGCACAGTGGCACAATCTCGGCTCACTGCAACCTCCACCTCCTGGTGATTCTCCTGCCTCAGCCTCACAACTAGCTGGGATTACAGGCACCCGCCACCACGCCTGGCTACTTTTTGTATTTTTAGTAGAGATGGGGTTTCGCCATGTTGGCCAGGCTGATCTTGAACTCCTGACCTCAAGTGATCCTCCCCTCAAAGTGCTGGGATTACAGGCGTGAGCCACCACGGCTGGCTGACAGTCACTGCTTTTAATCCCATCCTGCCACTCATATTTACATTGTGTAAATATGAGTAGCAGAGGGTAAGCGCAAAATGAGGTCTTTGAGGACCGTCGTGCCTGCTGCCAGCAACCTTCCATAACATTTACCTCCCCAACCGAATCTTGCTAACCAGATGTAAACACAGGGAACAGGACAGAATAAGGCCACATATTTTAGAACTGCTGACAGATGGCAGGGAAAATACTCAAGCAGATTGCAGCATTAGGAGGCGGGAGGCAGCACACATGGGCATTGGTTTACTTTCCGCCTCTTTCCCAGGCACACACGTTGCTTCTAACTTCTGAGTACCTGCCCTTCCCCATGTCTCCCCACATCCCATGCATTATCCACCCCTAAGTTCAAGGTAAGGGCACTTGCTTCTTTGAGCACAGAGGGCACTGTGTGCCCTACAGGGTTCCTTCCCCTCCCTTATCCTTATCAACTGCACATTTAACACATGAGAAAACAGGCTCAGAGTGGGCCGTTGACATGAACAAGGTCATGTGGCCGGCTGGCGGGCGAGCTGGAATTGGACGCCGAGTATCCAGGCTGGCAATGCAGCGCATCTTCTGTGGTCTGGACACACATCGAGGCCTCACCTCCTCGGCATGCAGAAGGACCCCACCCCCACCACACACCCCGGGTCTTTCTCCCTGTCCCAGGAGGCTGTTTGCCTTCTCAGAACACTCAACAGGGCACTCCATTTTCTGAGGGCCCATGATAGGCTAAGTCCTTACATACGTTTCCTTCTCCTGTCCATTTTAAAGAAGAGGATATTGAGGCTCAGAGAAAGAAAAGCGACTTGCCCTGACTTCCAGTAGTAAGTTGCAGAGCTGCGATTTGAACCCAGCTGTCTGACACCAAAGCCCACATGCTCCTGGCCACAGCCACAGGAGCCGGCCTAGCCTTGGGTGGGGAGGAAGGAGGCACACGGTGCCTTTTAGCGGCACACTCAGTAGAGGACGTCCCTCCATCTCCTCCTGCCCATGGGTGCAGCAGCCGAGCCCCATGCCCTTTCCTTGGGGCACTTGACCCAGCCGATAGGAAGGCAGGGCCAGGGAGAAGGGTTGCAATTCTCGGCTTGGACCTCGGCATACATAGGCAATCATAAAACACCTCCTGGCTCTTGACAGGATTCCAAAGCACTCTCTGGGTTTTATTCTCAGGGGAAGTACAGCTAATTTCAGGTTTGGACATTTAAATCCTGGATCAACAGAGAAGGTGTCCTGTTTTCACCTTGAAGCCCTTAGAATCTTCACTGTAAGCTTCCCAGACTCTACAAATATGTTGAAGAAAGAAAGATCTAGAGTATGTTTTATTTCTCAGCTAGGATGCAGAGCGTGGGTCTGACACCTGCCCTCCCCCGTCTCCTCACAGGGAGCTGGGTGGTAGTCAGAATAAGAAGCAAAGCAGGGGACAAGTGCTTTCCCTCACCCACCGTCCTTTCCCCAGGAGCAACCGTGGGTTCAGGGGTTGGTACAGGCGTGTGTGTGTCAAGGGCACAGGCTGAGAGTATTAGTGTGGGTTTCCTGCTCACTGCCTCTGCAAGCTCCTTCAGGGCAAAAATCTATCTCCGAGGCTGCCTTCTCCACTGGGCCTGTACCTCCCCGCCCCAAACCTAATCTGTGCCAACTGCATCTGCCCATTATCTGGCCTCCTCTCTGCTTCAGCCATTCCCCTTCCCACCTGGACAACCACGGCCTCCTGCTTGTTTCCACTCTTGCCCAGCTTATCCTCTACTCAGGAGCTAGTGACCTTCCTCAGAAGGACCAGCTCAAGTCACTGCATTTTTTTTTTTTTTTTTTTGAGACAGAGTCTTACTCTGATTGCCCAGGCTGCAGTGCAATGAATCTCAGCTTGGCTCACTGCAATGGTACAGTCTTGGCTCACTGGAACCCTGCCTCCCAGGTTCAAGTGATCTCCTGCCTCAGCCTCCCAAGTAGCTGGTATTACAGGCATGTGCCACCACACCAGGTTAGTTTTTGTAATTTTACAAAACTAGGGGTTTCATCACATTGGCCAGGATGGTCTTGAACTCCTGAGCTCAGGTGCTCCACCTGCCTTGGCCTCCCAAAGTGCTAGAATTATACAGTTGTGACATGGTGCCTGGCCCACTCCCCTGCCTAAAGGCTCCCCTGTGCCCAAACCATGGGAACCTTGCAACGCCCTTTGTGTGGGGCCCCAGTGCTTCCCATGCTCTAAAGGCTCCCCTATGCACGAGCCATGGGAACCTTGCAACGCCATTCGTGTGAGGCGCAGCGCTTCCCATGCCCTATCCATGCTCTGTGCTACTGTGAGAAAGGGAGCTGGGGATCACAAGGAGAAAGCGAGTTTGCAGGAGGATAGACTTGTTTCCTGTGGCTGCTGTAACAAATGACCACACAACCAGAGGCTTACAACACACATCTATGCTCTCACGGGCCTGGAGGCGGGAAGTCCGAAGTCAGTTTCACGGGACCTGATTCAGTATGTCAACAGTCACACTCCCTCTGCAGACTCTAGGACGGAATCTACGTCTTGCCTCTTCCGGCACCTGGTGGCTGCTGGCACTCATTGACTGGTGGATGCATCACTCATCTTTGCCATCTTCAGGTGGACTTCTTGTCCGTGTGAGTAACCTCCTCCTGCCCCTCTCCTAAAAGCAGACTTGTGAGGGCATTTAAGGATCATGGGATAAGCCAGGATCATGTCTTCGCCTCAAGATCCTTCACTCAACCACACCTGCAAGCATCTGATCCAGCAACATTCATAGGTTCTGGGGACTGGGACCTGATCTTTGGGGGCCGTCATTCAGCTCGCTGTATGCGCAGAGCCTGTGGACTGTGTGTGGCTCACATCAGAGAAAGGCCTGCTGCTACTCACCCACTCCGGGCAGGGGTGGGTGTTTCCAACATAGTAACTAGGCGGCATGGGAAGTGCATCTTAGCCACATTAGAGAGGACCCCAAGGCGGTTAATAGGCAAGACAGACAGGGCAAATTCAACAAGGAGCCCTGGGATCCACCTGCTACTACCCTTTGTCTGTGAAAGTGACAAGTGCCCAGAGGGCTAGATGATTCCCTCCAGGGGAGGAGATAGTTTGATTAGGCACACACATCCCCTCTGCGGGGTTCGTTTCCCAGTAGGAATCTGATTGCCACTTGATATGGTTTGGCTGTGCCCCATCCAAACCTCTCCTTGTAGTTCTCATAATGCCATGTGTTGAGGGAGGTAACGGAATCACAGGCCTGGTAACTTTCATGCTGTTCTTAGAACAGTGAGTTCTCATGAGACCTGATGGTTTTATAAGGGGCTTTTCCGAGCTTCACTCTGCAACTCTCCTTGCTGCCACCATGTGAAGAAGGACGTGTCTGCTTCCCCTTCTGTCATGACTGTAAGTTTCCCGAGGCCTCCCCAGCCCCGCGGAACTGTGAATCAATTGAACCTCTTTCCTTTATAAATTACCCAGTCTTGGTGATGTCTTTATTAGCAGCGTGAGAATGGACCAATACACCACTATTAATCACTCGTGGGATCTTTATCCTTACAGTTCACAGGTGGCAGATGGCTGGCACAGACGGAGCCAAAACAGAGTCTTATCTACCCTGAAGAGTGACTAGAAAATCTGTGGTCCTGGATCATTGACAGTGGCACTCAGTGTCAACTAGAAGCCCAGGGTGGGCAGGCTGTCGTGCAAACATTGCCTTCCCTTGGGAAACGTGGCTGTAGGAGGCTGTGGTGCCCAATCTAGCAGGGACATGCTGCTTGATCGTTACTGGGCCTGTACTCCGGGGCGCTTTATGTTTAGAGGCTAATTTTGAGGGGATGGGCATGGGGCTATGCATAATCCATGTCCTGAGTGACCCTCGGAAACCTCTGAAATATTAGAACAGGAAGACAGTGGGCTAAGTGTTCCTTCTCTGCAGCCTCTGGGCCACAGTTACCAAGCTTTAGAGAGGATAGCTGCAGCTGCCAGTGCCCTGGGGCTCTGAGCAGAACCTTCACTGCAGACACTAAGCAGAGTCGAAGGGGGAAAGAAAGGGGCACACCTGCCAAGTACAGTTTCAGGACTTTTTCTGAGTTAATCTGGGTGGATGAGACCCAGGGAGTTCTTTTGCATATTCAGGGATAAGCTTTGTAAGGTTCCATTTTGGGTCAGTGGAAGAGTTTTCACAACACAAATGATATTATAAAGTTGTTTTCTCCAGCCTGGTACTGGGGACCACTGGTCAAAGACAAGGTGGGGACATTGCAGATGCTTCCTGGAGCTGCAGCAACCACAGCAGAGAACTTGTAATGAATTTTTTCTTGGAGCACACGGCAGAGGAATAAGACAAGATTTATCCTAGCTTCAGATAGGACCCTCTACCATCTAGGCAGATGGGACCCAAGGGGCAGGAGGGATCCTGGAGAGAGATGACAGAAGAGGGTGACACAGGCTTGGTGTACTGGACCAGCTGCAGCTGCAGCTCCCTGGAAGCAGACAGTCCTTACCCAGCCACATGGAACCCAGGGAAGGAAAAGAGGGATGTGCCCACGTTACACACACACACACACACACACACACACACACACACACTCTCTCTCTCACTCTTAACCCTCACTTTTGTCACAAAAAATGTTACCATTTAATTACTGAGAACTCAACAGTGTTCTCTGGCTATTTTATTTTTAGCTGTTGGAAACTTGTTTCAAGAAAAAGACACCATACCATAAACATCAGATATCAGCTCAGTGACATGAAATTATTAACAATACGACTTTCAGATGGAATCTCAAGTACTCCCAGTAAACATTAAGATTTTGACAAATATTTTCATCCTGCAATCAGTCTTATATTTGTCAAAAAATGTCTGACTATAATGTAATAGAACTGAGGTTTTAAGTACCACACAAGTCCGAGAACACACAAATGAATGTCACCTGCAGCCACCACCGAAAAGCACAGTTCTGCTTCTGCCCTCAACATCTTGTAAATTCCTATTTAGAGACACTTGCTCAAGAGGAACCAGCTGCACAGCCCACTTGCCTTCAAAGGCAACATAGGTTGGTCCTGTTGTCACTGAATTCTCAGGCTCAGCCCCCAGGGCTTCTAGAAAGGGATCTCAAAAGCCCAAACTCCCTTTCGCATTATTAAGGCTTGCCCCCATTGTGGGTCCAAAGACGACTCCCCTAGATCTGAGTAGCGTTCCAACACATTACAGCCAAGCGGTCTCTGTGTGCTGCGGCCTCCTTACAGGAACGACCGGACCTCCAGGCAGCACCACACTGGAGAAGCCTACCTGCGGTGTGGGCGTGGAGTCTGCCTGCTCACAGATCCGGCTCCCGCTGTGCAGCCACACCGCCCACCACCCACCTGGTGTTGAGGTTGAACACACACTCTGGGCTAGGGACGATCAGCTTCTAGAAAAAATGCCAACCTGGAATCTTATGGCACCAGTTCAAGCCGGGATGGAACAGCAGCAGGAGACATGCAGTACCTCAGGCTCAGTCAGTACTGCAGAGAGCGAGCCAAGTCCCTATCCTGTTCCCAACACCACCATGTAATCAAGTTCTTTATCAAGTGTGCGTACTCTGCTGACTTGAAGAACTAACCCCAGCCCCCAAACACATCCCAATCTGCAAAAGGAATAAGAAAAACTCAAGTATCATTCTGATGCTAACAAAGGGAATGGTTTCAGGAAAAATCAGCTAGAGAGGCCTTTCTGATGAAGAGAGGCAGGGCCTCCTTTGCTGGTTTCTCCTTCACAGTCACAGCAAGTTCACCCCGTGCTTCAGCAGCTTCTGCTTGGCTTTGCCGGAGAGGCTAAAGGCACCATCCTGAGGGTTTGGGAAGCCGGAGCTCCGTGCTGCAGGTGCCAACGGCTGGAAATATGTCTCCTGGACAGGGTTGCAACAGGCATACACAGCCGTGGAGGCATTTCTGTCAGAGAAAGAAAGGAGACAACGATCCGTCGCTGCTGGTGCTGATCCCACAGAGACCTCACAGACCACACAGAGACCTCAGTGAGGTTCCTGCACAGCAGCCCCAGGATGCCCAATTTGGTGTGTGCAGCTGTCACAGCACGGGATTCTATTTATTCAGCTGAGTTTCGGGCTTCAGTGCCAATACCGTCTTTCCTTCCTTTCAACTCCCTAGATGCCAGAAGAGTCCATGGCGTGACCATCCACGGTGGCGGCAGCCACAGAGCCTGAAGTTGTAAGTACTGCATAAGGAACTGTGGAGTGCCGGCTTTTTTGATATACTGGCAGCTATGCATGTGCTCTGCATACGGTCTCTGCTTTGCCCTTCACATAAGCTCTGCACTGGTGGTATGGTCCCATTTCACAGAAAAGGAGCCTGAGACTCAGAGTGAGTAGCCGGGGCCGCCCTGTCTCTGTGACAAGGCAATGGCAGTGTCCAAGAAAGAAATCTAGTCTGCTCTCCACACTGGGGGCAGCTGGACTGAGGGGGAGTAAAGGGATGGAGTGGGATGTGACACAAAGTGACAGGAAGCCTCTGGACACACAGAAGGAGGGAGGAGGGCACGACACAGAGGAGGAGCCACTTGAGAGAAGCCAACTCCACACCCAGGTAAACCCCCTGGTTTCTATCTCCAATGGGTCTCAGTTTCCCCCAAATCTAGTGAGAAAGTATGGAGTGAGGGACTGCTAAGGTTCACCTCACCCAAATCTCTCCTTCCCTGTAAGGAGGGAGGAAAATCCTACCCTCTTCCAAACTTCCACGTCTCCTGCACCCACTGGCCCAGCAGGACAAGCCCTTCTCACAGGCCTGCGGGAGGGCTCTGCAGCCAGTGGTTATGAGCACGGATCTAGAGTCACACACACTCAGGTGCCATTCCCAGGCCTTTTACTTCCTGGTGTGTGTCCTGGGCTGTTACTCAACATTTCTGAGTCCCAGCTTTTTCATCTGTACAATGGATATTGCAACCGTATGTGCCCTCAGTGAAGTTTGTTTAAGAATGAGATGAAATGAGTGCTTAGCACATGGTGAGTGGTTAAGAAATGGTAGCCGTTGTTTCTATTACTGTTATTAAACAATCTCTCAGCACATGCCTCGGGCTATGTGTCTCAGCGCCAAACCCCTCTCAGCTCCGAGGACGGTGACACACTGCAGGGCCACAGGGTGGCTGGTGGGGCAGATGCTGACATGTTACTTGTTTCCACCTCCCACAAAACAGACACACACCCTCCCAACAGAGCCAGTTCCCAAACCAGTTACTGTAGATGCCAATCACCTCTGGGTTGCCAGCCTGGGGCAGCTGTGAATTAAAGCCAGAGAAGACACATTTCTGACAGGAAGATCTATTGAAATACTGGCTGGAGATGGTGGCAGGCGGCAGGAACACCTGGAGCCCAAGTGTGGTGGGTGACAGGGCATCCGAACCATCCTAATAACCCGCTCAGGCTCCCTGTGAGTCCAGCACCCACTCCCTCGCACTGGACCACACTGCCCCGACACTGAAACATGTGTGGAAAGGTCATGCATGCACTTAACAGTTGGAGAAAATGCTTCAAATCCTGGCCCTGGACTTAAGAAGACTATAAGCCTGGACAAGCTGCTTCTCGTATTTGTGCTTCAATTTCCTCATCTGTTAAGTGAGGATTAAAAAACGCCCTTGACCAGATGGCTCCAAGGGCTACGGGACCAACACACACATGGCCAGCACCGCCCTTGACCTGCTAACTGGCTTTATTTCCTGTTACCAGTTGTCACCAAATTCTCAGGTCCCAGCGTCCTACGGCTTTTATAAAGTGATCTCTAAAGCCCAAACTCCCTTTCTGGTTTCACGGGAGAAGCAGGTAGAGAGAAAACAACAAATTTGGTTGGTTAAATAATGTAAATTACAATAATCTTTAACAAATCTCTGTTTCTCCTGGCATGGTGGTGTTCCAGCTATGCAATAATGTGAAAAAAGGCAACTGTAAAATTGTACATTAGTAAGATCCTGTTTTCTAGAAGACTTAATTAAAATAAAAATACAATTAATTTATATGTGCAAAAAATAAAAGCCAAAAACCAATAAAACCTGGAGCAACATACACTGTACTGTAAAATGTGGTTATTTCTTGGTGACTGATGGGGTGGGGAGAGAAAGGAAAATGCTTTACTTGATAGATTTCCAAGCGTTCTGTATGACTGTATAATCAGCATGCATTACTTTTTTTTTTTTTTTTTTGAGATGCAGTCTCACTCTGTTACCCAGGCTGGAGTGCAATGGCATGATCTTTGCTCACTGTAACTTCCACCTCCTGGGTTCAAGTGATTCTCCTGCCTCAGCCTCCCAGGTAGCTGGGAGGCACTTGCCACCATGCCCAGCTAATTTTTTGTATTTTCAGTAGAGACAGGATTTCACCAAGTTGGCCAGGCTGGTCTCGAACTCCTGATCTCACGTGACCCACCCGCCTCCCAAAGTGCTGGGACTACAGGTATGAGCCACAGCGCCCTGCCATATTCCTTTTAAATTAGAAAAACAACAATATTATTTCAACACTGTTTCTGGCAAGGAGATGGGAGCCACCTGGTAAGGGATGTAGCTCCATGATGGCGAGGACCTCAGGTTCCTTCACTGCTGGGCCCCAACTGTCTAAAGGAGGAAAAGAACCAGAGAGTCCATGGCACATGACTGCATGACAGTGGATGATGGTGGCAACAGGAGCAGGCAAAGGAAGGTCTTAAGGAGAGTAACTAGAATGTTCTTCGTCTACTTTGGAAAAAGGCACTGCCTGGGCCCCGCAGGTGGTTCCCATGAGCAGGACCCATGAGCAGGTGGGGGAGTGACTCAGGGAGGCTCACCTGATGGTCATTTCATAAAGCGTGGGCAGCTGGGCAAACTCGCTATGCATCAGGCTGACGGCCTGGAGGAAGCGGCGATCCTGCGGGGTGGCCACCTGCGGCAGGTTTGCTTCCAGAAGAGGGCACAGAGTTGTGAAGAGCAGACAGTTGCCCCCCTGCCCTCCCACCCCATGAAGCTCAGTGCTGAATACGAGGGCTGAGCACAACTCAAGGCCACATGGCTGCTCAGGGCACAAAGGCCTGGGGGTTTGGGCTTCTGTTGCCACTGCCATTTGATGCAGCACCCGGTTTCTGCATGCAAATCTCAACATTTGGAGACAAACCTATTACAGATATGTGAACATGAACTTCCCTCAAAACACTGGGAAGCACCAAAAACAGACACATGAGCAGAGAAGCCTCTTCCTGGTGAACTCCACACTCAGTGGGAGTCGGCTCCCAGTGAGGAGAGAACCGTGAATGTAGGTCCGACAACTCTGTGCACAGCGGTGTCATCACGATGCTGGGGCTAGAGTTCTCACCTCCCCGTCTCTAGAATCTGGTGTCCCCGTCGTCCCTGGCCCCTTGCCCACTTCTTACCCATCAGCATGCTCTGAATGCGGTCGTAATGCGTGAAGTTGTAGGTGCTGCTCATGGAGGCTGCCTCATCCCTGGGTAGTGTCTCTTTCAGGTGGACTTCCAGCCCGTTCAGTGATGCCAGGCTGCCGTGGTACTGCAAAGGAGCCGGGAGAGGGTCACAGGCTTGTAGAGCTGACCTCAGCGAACCTTCTGAGGGCTACTTAACCATAGGGTCACAGGCTTGTAGGGCTGACCTCAGCGAACCTTCTGAGGGCTACTTAACCATAGGGTCACAGGCTTGTAGGGCTGACCTCAGCGAACCTTCTGAGGGCTACTCAACCACAGACTTAGTTAAAAAATCACCCTCCAGCCGGGCGCGGTGGCTCATGCCTATAATCCCAGCACTTTGGGAGGCCGAGGAGGGTGGATCACAAGGTCAAGAGATCGAGACCATCCTGGTCAACAAGGTGAAACCCCGTCTCTACTAAAAATACAAAAATTAGCTGGGCATGGTGGTGTGTGCCTGTAGTCCCAGCTACTCAGGAGGCTGAACCAGGAGAACTGCCTGAACCCAGGAGGTGGAGGTTGCAGTGAGCCGAGATCCCGTCATTGCACTCCAGCCTGGGTAACAAAAGCGAAACTCCGTCTCAAAAAAAAAAAAAAAAAAAAAATCGTCCTCCAGCCAGACCTGGTGGCTCACACCTGTAACCCCAGTGCTTTGCCAGGCCGAGGCGGGAGGATCACTTGAGCCAGGAGTTCAAGGCTGCAGTGAGCCGAGACTGAACCACCGCACTCCAGCCTGGGTGACAGAGTGACACGCTGTCTCAAAAAAAAAAAAAAAAAAAAGGAATATCTTACTGCCAACTTGATCCAGTAAAATGGACCCTCACCATTTCTGTTTCTTTCACCCTTACGTTCTAATGTTTTAAAATTAATGATTATATTGTAGGAGATTTAGAAAAGAGATGAGTAAAAAAATAAACAAGAAAAATCACCCATCGTCTCACCATCCAGTAACAGCATATCTTATTCTAACCAGGGCTTCCTACCCAGGCTGCACGGTCTAACAGTACAAACAGCCTGGGACCAGCCCCCTGTGCTTCTCACTGGCCCTGGGTAGAGAAGTCCCCCACTGGATGTCCCATGGTAACTTCTCTCTGCACATCTAGCACGGTCCCGGCTTTCTTGGAAGGACTGAGAAGTGTCAAACAGCTTTCTGCACTGGATGGTTCAGAGGAGGAGTACCATTGAGAACAGCTGTCAAGGAAGGAGGTTCAAGCACCTGTATTTTCACAAACCTCCAAGGAGATAAAGTTGAAATACCATTGAAAACACTGGACTCTAGTGTTTCATGTAACTTTTTTTTGGAAAATAAAAAGATCAAATCATCATAACGACTGATAGTAGTTTTTTAACCTAACAACAGCATGAGCCGTTTTTCTCATCTTTAAATATTCCATTGTAGAATTCTTTGATGGCTGTGTGGCGTTCTTCAAGCTTCACTGAGGGCTTGACACAGTATGTCAGGCCCGTTGTAATAGGCCTGGTCTGAAACGGGGTTTCCTGGGCCTGCTTCTGCCACAACAAAGAAGGCCACTGTCCCCAAGCATTTGCAGTTCCCAGGCAAAAACATCCCAAGTTCAGCCTCTTTCTAAATGACCAGGAGCAAGTTACCAAATTTTCTGTGCCTCATTTTTCTGTTCATCTGCAAAATGGGAACAGTACAGGACTACTGAGTGACTTAAATGAAATAACACATCCAAAAATCCTTTGTGAACTCTAAAGTGCTACCCTGAGGCAGAGCCTTTTTACAGAGTCAAGGACATGGAAATAACCATATAAAAGAAATGGTACCTCTTTAGACATTACAGAAAATTTGTGGACTATTTTCAAAAGCTATGTAAGAAAAATAAGTGCACATGGAAGTAAAGAGATGCAAAGAGAATGCTTCTGAAGTAAATGTCATGGAGCTCACATGTTATTTTGGGAGTACACTGGTGTTAAATCAGTTTTCCTGTATGAATGTCTCAGAAATGATATTTCAAGTCCATAGGTGTGACATACAAAGTTATTTTCTATGCACTCACTTTTGTATCCTCAGTGCTTAGTAGAGAGCCTGACTCTAGTAGGTGTTCAATAAATGAATCCACTAAAATAATGAATACATGAACACATCTAATGCCAAGCACTGCCAACTTATGAGCTACTTGGTTTAAATCAAGGGTGCAGAGTTAAGTAAAAAGATACGTGCTCTGTCTAGAAAGACAAGCATAATATCTCATGTTCAGATCCCTGAGAGAGCCTGACCAACACTGAGTTTAGCACTGAACCTCTTATTTGAACAGATGTGTGTGTGTGCGTGTGTACATGCACCGACACACGCATGGGCACATGTAAGCATTCACCACGAAGTCAAGCCACAGCCTCACAGAAAGTTTTTGAACTTCAAGAGTCTACTAACAGTCATCCCTTCCGTGCTGAGCTGCTGTCCAGAGGAAGAAACAATAGGAACAGAGATTGCGCCATGCCAAAACCTGTTTCCCTACAGGCATTGAGCTCTGCTTCCAGAATATTCTGCCTAACTTGCACTCAAGATAGGATCACTTAACCATAAAAACAGTTAATCACAAGATGCTACGTCAGATGACATGTGGATAATTTTTTACTGAAAACCAAATGCTTTCACATATACCAGGGGTCAGCAAACTCTAGCCTATAAATAAATCCAGCCTGTTGCCTGTCTTTGTACAGCCTGAGGCCTAAGAATGGTTTTTCAATCTTTTACATGGTTGGGGGAAAAAGTCAAAAGAATAATATTGTAACATGCACAGATCACATAAAGTTCCAATTCCATGTCCATAAATAATGACTGGAATACAGCCATATCATTTATTTATATACTGTCTATGGCTGTTTCTGCACTAAAACAGCAGAGCTGGAAAGTTGTGCAAAGCTGAAAATATTTGCTTTCTGGTCCTTTACATAAAACGTTTGCCAGCCCCCGATATATACTGCTACATAATGTGATCCCCGGGGACACAGAGCTGAGGCTAATTCCTGGGTCCTCTGACTTCCAGTGCCCATGAAAGTCAGTGTGTGACACAGCATGTAGAAGGAGCACTGTGTGGAACACGCGTTCACTTAGAGGTAATGGTTTCCTAGTTGGGGGAAGGTGCTTTTTCATAAAATGTTTTATGGCAACACTCTCACGCTAACTTCAAGCCTCTTCTGCTGTACATAGAAGCTCAATGTCCTACTGTACTGATAAATAATTAATATGCTCACGGTCTTTGAAGGTCAATGAGATTATTTTGGGTTTTGGGTAACGGACTATCGTAGCTCTATGCTGCCCCCTGGTGTGAGCCTATTCAGTTCCCTCTGAAAGAATTCCAGTCCACCCAAGGCTCCTTCCACCATTTGGTTCTTCTAGACAGTAGCAGAGGGGCTGCAGGGAAATCAGGTCAAGAATTTTCAAGGCTAGCCTGGAATAGAAAGGCAATCAAACATCTCTCCCAATTATAAAAGAGAAATCCTTTGGGTCTGATTAACAAACCCATTCTCAAACCATTGGGCTAATCAAAGTTAGTCACTGCCTACTCTCTTTAGAAATGATTAGCTTTTCCTCTTCCGTAAAACTGCAGTCTATTTCCTAGGGCCTAGCCAGCACCAAACCCTGCTTCCCACGGAATCCCACGGAGGCTGATGTCACAATGGCATGGATAGACCCTGACAAAGTAGGGGATACGGCCATAGATCAAGAGCCGTAGGAGGCAGGACACTGACCCCCTTTCTTCATCCTCCCAGCTACCACAGCAAAGGCAGGGCAGTGGGGGAACAGAGAGGTTGGGATGAGGGAACCATATACAAGCAAGAATTCTGAACCTGCCCCTTGCATGAGGTCTTTTCATCTCAATGAGGCTGTCTTCTTACTGGTAAAATGGGGGTTGCAATGCCTGCCTCCCAGAACTGTTCTAAGGCTTGGCTAAAATAAGAGATGCAAAGTATTTTAGTGCAGAATAAGAGATGCAATGTTGTTAGTGCAGAATACATCTCCTCAAAGAGCAGCCTGTGCAACTTTTTCCTTTTTGTGGGGAAGGTAAAAAGAAAGGTATTATAGCCACTTTATTGCATTCAAAAACACTGGGCCCTTCAAAATGACATTTCTAAGGCTTGACACTGTGTAGAATAGACCATGAACACCAAGACATCGGCAGGGAGATGAGGCGTGTAACACTGCAACCACAACCCCGAGTTGTTCTAGGAAGGAGGGAGACAGAGTCACCCACAGCTATGGTGAATGGAGACACAGGAGGCCAACCAGCTGAAACTGGGTGATCTGGGGTCTGTGGAAAGGGGACAGAGAAGCCTGACAGCTCCAGAGAGCAGTCTCTTGCCAGGAGCTCTGTGCCAAGGAAGCTGCTCTGCAGTCTTATCTCTTCTTCTGTGCTCCAAGGTGACTAGCTCATTTATGGAGGGTCACAAGCCCTGCATGCTAGCAAGATCAGCTTAGAATAATATACATTTAAGAATAAAAACAAGGTAAAGCCCCAAGACACCATTTGCCCTGCAGCGATTTCAACCTGCTGTTCTTGCTGCTACCACTTTCTCTGCCTACTAAAGCAAGGCTGTTACTATAGCAACTGAATCTCCAGCGTGGGCCCCGCGGAAGGTCAGTGTACCACTCTAAGCCTCTAAGCAGGGAAGGGGCTGGAATGGTTTAAGAGCCCTCCAGCACCAGTTAGGATGTCAAACATCCCAGCCTTCTAGGAAGGCACTTCAGACCAGGTACGATGCTGGGGCTATGGAGGGAAACACAGGGTTTCCGGGGAACTCCCAACCCAGGCTGTGACACACTGCAGAGGAGTTCCCAGACGACACGGAACCTAGAGCTGCCCAGGCTAGGAAATGAGGCCACGAGCAGGGGCGGCACAACAGTGACTATGCATGTGTGTGTGCTGTCTTTGCCTGCATTATCTCACTGCATCTGGAACAGGAGGGTCTAGCACCATCCCTTTATGACTGAGGAGTTATCAACGGCTCAGGGGGACGAAGGCTTGTGGGCAAGTTCACACAGCTAAAGGACAAGAGCCAGGATTCCGTCTCAGGCCTTCCCTTCCTCCAAGGCCTGAGCTCTGCGAAACTAGGAGTGAGCCAACACTTGTTGGATGCCAATGCACCACCAGTTCTATGCACTTGACTCACTCTTACCTTACAAAAACCCACAGGGGCAGGTACTACCCCCATCGCCTAAACAAGAATGTTTCGCGCAGAGTCACACAGCTGAGGGCTGAGCCTTTTTCCCTTTCCCGGGGTGTCAGCATAGTGGTATGAGAGAAGCACAGATGAGCAGAGGCCGCAGAGGGGCAGGGGAAGGTCTGTGGACACTCACCACTTCCTCTATGGCTGCGCTGTCTCCCAGCAGAGGCTCCTCGGCCAGCAGGGACAGCACCAGCCCTTTCACGCAGTGACTATAGAGGTTCATTCTCACAAGCCCCATGCAGGACTCCGCTGGGGTCAGCCTGGAGTTGATTTCATCTGCAGAGGGGCCAGCACCCTGACAGTCTGCTGAGTCTGAACTACATTCCAGACCAGGGGCTGTATGGCTTTCACAGACCCCAGCAACATACTGATCCATGCCTTCTTCCCCCATGGGAAACTTGTTTTCTCTCTGCCCTGGATCTAAGAGAGGCAATGACAAGGGTCTGCAGGTCCTTCTGGGGAGAGAGTCTACTCTGGGAGTGGGGGCGTGGTTGCTATGGCCAGGATGGTCTTCCAATTGCTCTTGGGCTGCATGCTGGGTGAGCATCTCAGGAGCAGAGGGAGAGCGCATGCTGCTGACAGCTGTGTCCTCAGGCGGCATGGGTTCCAGGTTGCTGGAGGTGCTGAGCGATGCCTTGTAGTAAGGAGCACTGCCATCTGGGACATGCACATGTGGGAAGGTGAAATGACCTGGGTCCATTCCCACTTCCTGAGCCCCTGGAATGTGGATTTTAGACAACTCAAGTTCCCCTTGGAGAAAGACTAGTTCCTTCCCCAGTGAGCAGCTGAGGCCAAGACCCTCACGCCTGGCCGTGTTGTGCAGTCCTGCGGGCCTGATGCTCTCCAAACCATGGCCAGGCAAGCATCCATTCTGCCTCCTGCCACCTGGACAAGCTTCGTCAGGGGATGTGGGCTCTGGGGTGGTACAGGCCATGGATTCTACATGGCCAGTGGCGTCTTCCTGCAGGGCAGATGTGCTCCCACCCTTTGGATGGTGCTGGGCTGAACCATCGCGGAGTCCTGCTGGAGATGCTGGAGACCTGGCAAATGAGAGAGATGTGAGGAAGGGGCACGTCGGCAGATCGCAGGGCAAGTGCCCTTCCCCAGCAGGGACTAAAGCACAGGCATCAGTGACAAGGTGGGGCCTAAGGCACAGAGACTAAGAGGCTACCAGAGTTAAATCACAGGAGCAAAAGTACAGCAACATCTGGTCCTCAGGGCTTCACGTAGTGACACCAGGCTCACCCATTGAAAATGCAGAGCCCACTGAATAAGAGTGAACCACATTTGGAAGGTCTCCTGTGCATCAGGCTCTATACTAGGTGCTGTACATATACCACTTTCAAGTGTCACAATGAACTCATGAAAGAGATACTACTGTGTCTACTTTTCAGATGAAAAAACTGAGGCTCAGGCAGGGAATGGACTTGCCCAAGGTCCCATAGCTGGTAAGTAAGAGATCTGAGATGTGAACCCAATGTCATCTCACTATGCCACTCTGTTTCTTAACGAACTCAAAACCCAGATGCTCTCTTACAAGACGGCATGGGGAGATGGAATTAAGGAAGGATGGGATGTATCAGAGGTTTGTTTTAACCAGTCACATGATGGGGCCCCTCGGGTGTGGCGTAAGGTTAACCCTCTGTGCACTCCCTTACCTTGTCATCTGTTCCACCGGGAACTCATGGAGAATAATGGCTTCCTCTTTGGTCACAAAAACAGGGATAATCTGGACATCTGGGGGTAATGCTGCTCCTAGAATTGCAAAGCAACATGAACAGGGCTTTCCCCCAAACCAGAGAGGGCAGAGGGGCAATAAGTGCTCTGGGGTGATACATCCGACCCACACTCCTGCTTGGAGAATGGTGCTGTAAATATCTCAGCCCAGGACAAGAGCTGCCAAACTGCAGCTCGAACTCCAGGGCCCGATAAGAAGCGTCTCTGCAGGCAACATGACTTCCCACTGTGGGGAAGGAAGATGCTTGGTAGAGAAAGGCTGAAAAGTACTTTTAAAAGAAGAAGATATAAGCTAAGAAAGGGATCTGCTCCAACTTAGGCTTCGGAATAAATCAAAATTCAACTCTCCTTGACGGGGCCTCCACATCCTGTGAAAGGTCTTTCTGGCAGTCACTGTCATCTTACCCTCTCCCCGTCACAATACCCTGGCGCTTGACTGAGCAGTCTCACAATATGAAGTTAAGATGGATCTGAAAGCAGGGATTTGACAGGCATGCCTGAAATCATAGTGTTACAATTAGGGTTTGGATGGGTAACTCGATTCCTGAAGCTCTATTACATCCGTTTTCCTAATCTTATGAGCAGAGGAAATAAACATAGAGACAGCTGGGCCCTTCGCATAACTTGTACAGGGATAGGTGGCGTAAAAGACCACCCTACTCAAGAGGCAGCCAGGCACCTCACCACTTACCATGTTCCTGCGGGGCATCCCCTCCTGCAGAGAGTCTCTGAAAACAAACACACACAGAAGTTGGCGCTGGGCACCACATTCTCCTCTTGACCTAACCATCAGGAATTTGCTGTACCATCTGTTCATAAAACTTAGCCAGGCCCAGAAAGCTTGGCCCAAGCACATGCTAAGAGCTAAGCAGATGGAACAGAAGCTCCCCCAAGCTGCTGGCTCTTACTACGGCTGGGATGAGGCAGGAACCTGTGCCCACACAGGCTGCAAGGCAGCAGCTCCACCCAAACGCACGTCGCGCTCTACATGCTGATGTTCTCAGTCTCTCTCTTCTGGGAATAAAACTGAGGATTCGTGTTCTCTTTTACACCTTTGGGGAACTCATATTCTAGAATACAGTCATATCTGCCACAGCCCCTGATGTAGAACTCACATCAATTGCATTATAATAAAAATGTCAAAGTACTCTGACTCTCGCTAGGAAGGGTGTGACCTAAACAAAATGTGACACCAGATCTCTCATTTGTTCTGGTTCGCAATCAAGGCCTGAAACCTGATCATTTTCTCAAAAATGAAAACATCTCTCATCTCAACCAGAGGGTTCCAAAAGAACCCACCATAAACAAAAACTAAGTAAGAACTGCTCCTTTAGCCAAAACAACTTTCAATCTTAGAATGACACAGCGTTCTTTTTTGTTGATTTTTTTAATAATCAGGTTTTAGATTACCAAACCTAACCTTAGTTTACTGTAGACAAAGCATTGAAAAAAAAATCACATACAATGCCTCACCCTCAAGCTAGTACTATTAATATTGGGTATTTTTTTCCTGAAGCCTATATATTTTTTATACCTTTGAAAACCACACTATATAAAATTCCATATTTCTTCTTAAAACAGTAACATGCAATTCCTGATATTAAAACATCTTTGGGGCTGGGCAAGGTGGCTCATACCTGTAAACCAAGCACTTTGGGATGCCGAGGTAGGTGGATCATTTGAGGTCAGGAGTTCAAGATCAGCCTGACCAACACAGTGAAACCCCATCTCTACTAAAAATACAAAAATTAGGCCAGCATAGTAGCATATGCCTGTAGTCCCAGCTACTCGGGAGGCTGAGACAGGAGAATTGCTTGAACCTGCGAGGCAGAGGATGCAGTGAGCTGAGATCCTGCCACGGCACTCCAGCCTGGATAACAGAGCGAGACTCCATCTCAAAAAAAAAACAAAAAAAAGCTGGCCATTTTAAATGGCAGATTAAAACTGTATGAAGGTTTAAGGGATATGAGTAAATTAATCATTTACCTACCTTAGACCAGTAATTAGTAAACTTTCTGTGTAAAAGACAAGACAGTAAATATTTTTGGCTCTGCAGGACATGTGGTCTCCGTCCCACCTACTCAACTCTGCTGTTGGAGCTCAAAAGCAGCCAAAGAAAACTGTATTTGTAAGCAAGTGGGCCACAGGCCACAGTTTGCCAAATCCTGCCTTTAGCCTTCAAGTTTTGTCTGATGTTTCACTTTCATAAAGCTTGTTGTGATCAACTTTTGAGTATAAGTCTTTTTCAGCAGTTAGATTATTTCCTTAAGATTTATTCCTAGAAATCAAATTATTAGGAAAAAATAAAGGGCATCCTTAATGCTATCTTATCAAACTGTTTCCCAGAAGGGCTGCCCAAACTGACATCTACAGCAACAGTGGATGAGGAGGCTGAATAGAGCCCCAGCGGCATTTTACATGCCTGCTCATCTAATAAGCGCAAAAAGAGAGCCTCATAATACACTGGAAGCCACAGCTTCATATAGAAAAGAAAAAAAGAACTGGGAGAAAGTATGCCAGATGCTAGCAGTGGTTATCCCTATACAGGTCAATGACGGGCAATTTTATTCTCAATGAGCATCCATGACTTTTTCGATATAAAAACAAATAAATATAAAATGAAAGTATTTTAAAAGAGAAGAGGGTTTTTTTTTTTTTTTTTTGAGACAGTCTCACTCTTGTTGCCCAGGCCAGAGTGCAGTGGCATGATCTTGGCTTACCTCAACCTCCACCTCCTGGGTTCAAGTGATTCTCCTGCCTCAGCCTCCTGAGTACATAGGATTACAGACACCCACCACCAAGCCTGGATAATTTTTGTATTTTTAATAGAGATGGGGTTTCATCATGTTGGCCAGGCTGGTCTTGAACTCCTGACGTCAAGTGATTCACCTGCCTCAGCCTCCCAAAGTGCTGGGATTACAGGCATGAGCCACCGTGTCTGGCCCCCTAAATCTTTCTAAAGACAAAACCTTTACAGTCTGTCTCTGAAAAGTCTAATATCGCTTTGACATAAAGAGACATCAAATTCTCATGACAAGTTGAATTCTCACAGATTTACTTGGTTTGAAGAAAAAACAACTATCCAAGCCTAGCTTGTGGCAGAAAACATTTTCTTTCAGCCTCACCAATGGCTTCACTCTTGAGGAGAATGCCACTGGAGGACATGAGGTCCTGACAAGACCAAGTAAACACCACCAGCCTAAGGTTCAGTGACGGTCGCTGTAGGGGAGGCCGTCCAGCCAGGCAGGCGGACTCTACAATACCTGCTGCTGAGGTGCTGCTCTGTGAAGCAAGACCTTGGCGGTGAGGGGCGGCGGGAGCTGGGTGCTGACAATCCTAGGAGGCCACACGCAGAACAAGAGCACCGTCAGAAGAAATACACCAGAACACAATGAATTGTACAGGTGCCTAACAGTCCGTGCTGATGAGGATCCTGGGGACATGGCTGGTGGGAGTTTCACTAGTAAAACCCTTACAGAGGGCGCTCTGGGAGTTCCTAACAACATTTAAAATATCCAAACCCTTTGATTCAGCTTGTACCAAGAGGTATGCATTAGAATATTCATTACAGGGAGAATGGTTAAAAACAATTAAAAAATGAGTCAACAGCCAACACGTTCACCAACAAGAGAGTAGCGCAAGCATAACACAGCCAGAATAGCAAACAGTGTGCAGCCCTCATAAGAATGAGCTGCACCAGTATGAACTGGTGAAGAAACCTTCACTAAAAGCATTAAGTTGAGAAACCATGTGATCCTATTTAAGGAGACAGCAAAAATAAACAAAATCAATATATGCATATATGTCCCAGTGGGCGAAAACACACAGAAAGAGCAAGATGCCCAGCAAACTGCCAATGGTGAGGAAAGGTTAAGAGGGAGAGGCTGGGCACAGTGGCTCACTCCTGTAATCACAGCACTTTAGGAGGCTGAGGTGGGAGAACTTGAGTTCAGGAGCTTGAGATCTCCATGAGCAACACAGTGCGACCCCATCTCTACAAAAAAAAAAAAAAAAAAATCAAAAAATTAACCAAGTGTGGTAGTATGTGGTTGTTGTCCCAGCTGCATGGGAGGCTGAGGCGGGAGGATCACTTGAGTCCAGGAGGTCGAGGCTGTAGTAAGCTGTGTTTATGCCACTGCATTACAGCCTGGGCAACAGAGCAAGACCGGGTCTCAAAAAAATAAAAAAGGAAGAAAGGGGGGCTTTTAAATTGTGCTGCGTGTGATCCTCTATTGGTTGATTTGTTTACAGTGAAAATGTGTTCATGTATTAGCTGTATAATTTAAACACAGTGCAGTGGCTCATGCCTACAATCCAATCACTTTGGGAAGCTGAGGACTGTTTGAAGCCAGGTGTTTGAGACCAGCCTGGGCAACACAGCAAGACCTTGTCCCTATAAAAAAGAAAAAAATAATAAATATTTTAAGAAATGCAAAATGAGAAAAGGGAAAAAAACTCTTCTCTTTGGTGGGTATGTCACTGATGAGCTTGGAAGCCCCCCAGCTGATTCAGAACCACCATGAGCACAGGGCAAGGAAGACAAGTGCAAAGCACACCAGGGTTTATGCTCGGTTCTTCCGCATCTGTCATCTCGTTTCATTCTCCACAAAGGATGTCTACTTCCCAGAAGGGAAAACTGAGGCTAAGCAACTCACTCAAGTCCACCGGGCTGGCAAAAGAGAAAGCAGAATTTAGAGCTCAGCCTGTCTGGCCCAAGGGCCCCTGCAAGAGCCTGAGTGCTTCTCCAGTTGCACAGTAGTTGCCTGCTCCTCGGGAAGCTCTGGCCACAGCATGATGGCCCTGACTGCCCTGGGCTGTGAGAGCAAACCCACCATGACGAGAGAGGCCTGAGATGACCTGGAGTGGCTCTTAGGCCACTGAGACTCACAAAGAGGCCCTCCAACTACATGAAGTACAGTGAATTCTCAGAAGCCAACCAAGATGCTGGAAGGCAGCTGGATAAGGGCTTGTAAGGCTGCTTTGCAGCGCTGAGCTGAAGCAAGCACACCAGAGCCTCTGAGCAGTAGGAGGGCCACAGCAGGCCCCTTCCATGCCTCTTGACTTGCAGTGCTGGCTGCTGGCAACACTATGGACTCTGCATTAGTATTTTGCAGACTGACAACCATTCCAGCAGGCCCCATATTGAGGATTATAGGAATTCCTTGTATATTCTTAACTCTTTTCTGAATACAACTATTTCCAATTTCTCAGCTTTGCTCAAAGACAGGTACATACCTGTCTTTCTAAACTAAGTCAAATCTAAACTACTTGATATTTGCCAAACCAGCTCACTTGGAAATGGCCAGAGACGGAGCTCCCCACCACGATCTGGGGCTGGCTGATGGTCAGTTCTGCAGCAGGGGGATGGAGTTGGGGGAAGGGGGTCTGGGGTTACTCACAGTCCTTTATAGAGGATGCAGCCAGCGAGAATGTGAGGTGAGCGCTGGCAGGTCTGCAGAATGCGAGCTGCCTTCAGCAACAACAGAGGCTCCACCTGTGCAGGGCAAGAGGCATCATGCCCACCCATCAGCATGCTCACAATCAGCAAGGGAGAAAAGGGGAGAGGGTTGTAAAGAACAAGTGGACAGGGTGTAGCTCAAATCCTGGAAAAGGAGAATGTGTCACACAGTAAAAGCCGTGTCAATGGCTTGGGACTGTTCTACCTCTCTATACCCACAACTGCTGACACCACTAAATACCAAATTCTTAGAACAAGGAAGCCTGTCCAGAAGCTAGAAGGTGCTGCAAATATGGCATATGACTATTTA
Organism: Callithrix jacchus; assembly: GCF_049354715.1. Classification (NCBI taxonomy): domain Eukaryota; kingdom Metazoa; phylum Chordata; class Mammalia; order Primates; family Cebidae; genus Callithrix; species Callithrix jacchus. The sequence goes on from NC_133502.1 coordinate 197,200,751, forward strand.
AAGGGTCACAGTAGATGGCCTGGGAGACCCTGACTATTACCCTGACAATGCTAAGACCTGACGGCAGCAGAAGAGAAGGGCATATGCTATGAATATGTATCATGGCACCAGGTGAAACCTACCTACCCTATCCTCCACCTTCCCTCTGAAGCACAATCCCCATGGTGATACTGGTAGTTTAACGTCTCACCAGGATCCATGACCCTATTCCACCACATAAAATGAAAACATCATGCTCTTTGACTCAAGAAAATATGCCTCAGTTCCACATTCCTTGTATGGAAATAGCCTAGAAGTTCCTAAATACAAGAAAAGCATCTAGACCTGGTCAGGAAGAGCCAGCAATAACCAGCAGCCTCTTCAGATTTCCACCTGCCAGCTAGAACCAGCAGATATCCACTGGCTGTTAGAACTCCCTGTTAATGGAGTCTCCAGAGCTGCTGACACATTAAGAAGTTTATTCTTCATAGCCTCGAGACGGCCCTGTCCCAGCCAGCCATTCTATAAAGCTTTAGGGCCAGCTACAGGAAGTTTTTCAGACTGGAGCAACCCTTCCCCATGTCTGATGGGGTCACGCTCTGTGAAGCCTGAGTCACAGCGACAGACCCCTGTTATAGGGACACTATTTACTATGGCAGTGAGACACAGAAGAGGGATGTGAGTCAGGGCTCAGGTAGCTGGATTTTTTTTTTTTTTTGAGACAGAGTCTTGCTCACTTTGTTGCCCAGGCTGGAGTGCAATGGTGAGATCTCAGCTCACTGCAACCTCCGCCTCCCTGCTTCAAGCGATTCTCCTGCCTCAGCCTCCCAAGTGGCTGGGATTACAGGTGTGACCCACTACACCTGGCTAATTTTTCTATTTTTAGTAGACACGGGGTTTTGCCATGTTGGCCAGGTTGGTCTCAAACTCCTGACCTCAGATGATCCACCTACCTCGGCCTCCCAAAGTGCTGGGATTACAGGCGTGAGCCACCGTGCCCGGCTGTAGGTAGCTGGCTCTTAATGGGGCAGCACAGGTGGTCATGGCAGCCAGACGAGCAGCCTAGGTTTCACTGAGTGCCAACTGCAAATGGAGCAGCTCAGAGATACAAAAACAGTTTCTGACCACACTCTCTAGCAACCTTGTTTTTGGAATGTTCATGCTGGGCATTTCTGAATCTGAGAATAACTAGATCACATGATATGAATTTCAAGAGAGAAGGCGTTCAGATTACTGAGTGCAACACATCTGAGGCACGAGCAAAATAATAATTCCCTTTACTGAGCATTTACTTGGTGTCATTTGAGGTGTTGCTTCATTTGACCATCAGAACAGTTCCAGGAGGCAGGTATGCTGGCACCATTCTCTGGAAGGGAAATGGGTCTGAGAGGTGACCTGCCGTGTCATGGCCCTGCCTGAGAAGTGACATTCTACTCACTGTTCCAGATATAGTTCACTTCAGGGATATTACAAAAGTATCCAGAAGCCCTAGTCTTACATAGAAAATGAGTGAGGAGGATGAAAATGTTACTTTGGTTTTGTCCAAGTTCCAGAGGGAATTGAAAATCTTATGCAGATCACTGGTGTTTTTCAGAATTTGTTCAATGAAGGTGTCCCACTCCACGCTCAGTTCTTCCCGAGAACAGTTCTAAAACAGAAAGAGCCTCAGGTCAACATCTGAGATTTTGAGGAACAGACTCCTTGGCCAGAGCCCCAGCTACTTCAAAAATTGTTCCTCACACAGGAAACTGATTGGAAGGGAGGACCTGTTTTAAACCTACCCCATCATGGATCCGGGGTGTCTGCTGGGTAAGGGTGGCAAGCAGGGCCTGCACTTCCTAAACATCCCAGGGAGGAGAGGGGGATAAACATTTGGAATAAATGTGACCTATGCCACTAGGCACAAAGGCACATGACGGGGCTCCGAGAGCCCACGACCTTGTCCCTGGACATAGTGTGTTTATATGAAGTATAACAGATGCCAGAGTAAGTGCTGGCAGTATCAGTTGTTATAAAAAGGCCCAATGTAAGACTCCTCAACCCCACACTCATACCTCATAAGCCAGGGAAACAGGTCCATTGTAAAAGTTAAAGAATCCAATTAGCTGATCCAGAAACCGCTTGCAGCTGACATCAGGGAGCTCCACAGCACAGCCCAGCACCTGTAAGGAGAGAAACCAGGAAGACAAGCATTTTCCTTTTCTTTGAGTCGAAGCCCAGAATCCTGGCATCCAGGGCTCTCCATGTCCTGATGTGACTGGCCCATCCAAATGGATCTTCTATTGTCCCTGAGTCCACACCCTCCATTCTGGCCGAGTTAATCTCCACAGACAAGTAAGTTTTGTACCTCAACTCATGTTACCCAATCCCAAATGTCCTCCTTACTGTTCATTTCCCCAGGGCTTACCCATAACCTTCAGTGTCCACAACAGATATCGGTATCTCCATGAGGTCCGTTCTGCTAACTCAAGCCAATAATGCTGACCTCTTTTCTGACCCTTGTGTTGCTAGAACTGCTATTTTGATAGTGGTTATTTAATCTGGATTCCATTACAAACAATGGACAGGACTCAAATTCCTTCATGAATGGCCCTCGTGCCTCTCAAGAGCTGGATGAAGTGCTTTAAGAGCCAGAACTGACTGCAATCTTCCCAGTCATAGATCTCCAAAATGCTGAGTGTAGTGCTTAGTTCTACAGAAGATAAATACTTGCTGAGTTAGAAGGTAATCTGGTCATATGTTTAAAGAGCCTGAAAAAGTTCCTATTACTTGATGTAGTAATTCTACCTCTAGGAATCTGTCCTAAGGGAATCATCAGAAATTTAAACAAATAAACCCTGACAGAAAACAAGTAATTACAAATTCCCTCTGAATGTAAGATACAGTAGCACACGGATCTTTGCTTTGTTCCCAGATGTAATCCAAGAGTTTACAAGAGTCTGGCATGTAAGAAGTGCTCAATTCTTCCCCAATTGATAAACAGACTGAATGCAATTCCAATCATAATCCCACCAGCTTTTCTTCAGAAACCTACAAACTGATTCTACAATGGAAACGCAAAGGACCTGAAATAGACAAAGCTACCTTGAAAAAATAAGGTTGGAGGAATGATACTATCTGGTTCAAGACTTACAGAAATCCAGACAGTGTGGTACTTCAGACAGATCTGTGGAAAAGCCTAAGAGAGTCCAGAAAAAGACCCATACTTAAGTGGTCACCTGATCTTTGGCAAAGGAGCCAAAGGAATCCAATAGGGAAAGGAAAGTGTTTTCAGCATTGATGCTGGAAGAACTGGTTATCCAGACGGGAAAAAAAAAAGATCCTTGACCTCTACTCACGTCATTCACAAATATTAACCCAAAGTGGATTACAGATCTAAATGTAAATGCCAAAACAATAAAATTCTTACAAAAATAAAAAAGGGAGACTATTTCCTCCAATGAAATAGGCAGTGGTCTTTTAGGCAAGACACAGAAAGCAATAGCCATAAAAAGATAAAATTGGTAAGTTAGACTTCATTAAAATGAAAACTCCTGCTCATCAAAAGATACCAAGAAAGTTCATAGGCATGCCACAAACTGGGAGAAATCATTTTTAGAATATGTATCTGACAAAGAACTGGTATTTAGATTATAAAAAGAACTACAAAACTCAATTTTTAAAAAAAACCCAATTTAAAAAACGGGCAAGGGTTTGAATGGATCCTTCACAGAGGAAGTTATACGAGCAGTCACTAAGCACACAGAAAGGCCTCAGTATCATTCATCATTAGGGAGGTGAAGACTAAAACCACAGTGACATACCACTGCACATCCAGAAGAACGGCTAATCTGCCAATCTCAACACTGACGAGGATGTGGAGGAACTGAAATTTTCACATTGTTGGTAGGAATGGTCTAACAGTTTCCTATAAAATCCAACATACACTTACTCTATGACCGAGCAATTCCAGGAGACTGGCTATTTACCCAGGAGAAATGAAAACATGTGTCCACCAAAATACTTGTATAGGAATGTTCCTAGAAGACTTATCCTTATGTCCCCAACTGGATGCAGTTCAGATGTCCATCAAAAGAAAAACACACCGTGATTTATTCAGATATCAGAATATTGTTTGATAACAAAATAGAATGAACATCAACAGATGCAACAACATGAACGAATACCACAAATGTTAAGTGGAAAGATGAATGCCTGGAAAGCATGTAACCACACACAAACGCGGAATTTTATTTTACAATATGCATGACACAGTATCTGCCTGGAGATACACTGATGTGTGCAACTTACTTTGAAAACTGTAACAAAATAATTTGGGGCTGGGTGCAGTGTCTTGTGCCTGTAATCCCAGCACTTTGGGAGGCAAAGGCAGGAGGATTGCTTGAGCTCAGGAGTTCAAGACCAGCCTGGGCAACATGGAGAAACCCTGCCTCTAGGAAAAAAAAATTTAAAAATTAGCTGGGCATGGGGGTGCCTGCTGGTGGTCCTAGCAACTCAAGAGGCTGAGGTGGGAGGATCGCTTGGGCCTGGGAGGCGGAAGCTGCAGTGAGCCAAGGTCATACCTCTGTATTCCAGCCTGGGTAACGGAGTGTGACACGATCTCAATCAAATCAAATCAAAGTAATTTGAATTAATGGGAGGAAAAGGGATGTATAGATAAGTAATAACACAACCATAACAAAATGCTAACTGTAGACTTGAGGAGGTATATGAGTATTCACTGTAAAATTCAACTGAGAAAATTTTAATAATAAAATGTTGAAAATAGGCCTGGTGCGGCGACTCACGCCTGTAATCCCTGCACTTTGGGAGGCCAAGGTGGTTGGATCACAAGATCAAGAGACAGAGACCATCCTGGCCAACATGGTGAAACCCTGTCTCTACTAAAAATACAAAAATTACGTGGGCATGGTGACATGCACTTGTAGCCCCAGCTACTCAGGAGGCTGAGGCAGGAGAATTGCTTGAACTTGGGAGGCGGAGGTTGCAGTGAGCTGAGATCACGTTACTGCACTCCAATCTGGCAACAGTGAGAGAGACCATCTCAAAAAAAAAAAAAAAAATGCTGGAAATAATACCTACAAAGTTGAATATAGCATCCCACACTTAAGCTTCCCTTTACCTTGGGAAGGCTTAAAATAAATGTTGTTGTGAGAAATAGTACTTTAGATTATATGCTACTATTAGAATGTAAAGGAATGATTGTTCTCTTTTAAGATAGGGTCTCACTCTGTTGCCTAGATTAGACTGCAGTGGCAATCATGGCTCACTGCAGCCTGAAACTCCTAACTCAAGAATCCTCCCCTCAGCCTCTGAGTGGCTAAGACCACAGGATGAGCCACCGTACCTGGTTAATTTTTTTTTTTTTTTTTTTTGTAGAGACAGGGTCTTACTATGTTGCTCAGGCTGGTATCGAACTCCTGGACTCAAGCAATATATATATTTTTTAATGGATTCTCTGAAACCTAACACATAAAAGTGTTTTTTCTGGGTCACTTACCCAGTAAGTGTGGAGAAAGATGACGATAAAAACTCTATTTACAACACAGAGGAAACAATTTCCACAAGTTGGCCTGTCTTTGAAAGCAAGGGAGAAACCAGCCATGTGCCACGCAGGTTAGAAATGCTTTGGAGAGTACTCAATTATGATGGGCACATGCAGAAAATGCCACAGGAAGTGAGAATGATTACTAAACACAGTACATGGATGAGGTGGGCGTGGGGCAGGGATAATTCTAAATTCAAGACCCAGAGTCAGCATAGCTTTCTAAACTTACCACTGCAACACTTCAGCACTGATTCTCCCCATTCAACTTACCCAAAGGTAATCTCCATCAACTTTTATGGCGAATTTCAGCTTTCTCAGACGAACAAGAGTAGGAGGGGAGTCAGAAATATCAGAGACACAGCGGACAACTCCAGCAATCTGTCCGCAAAGCAGCTCCTGCTGGTCAAGCAGGGTCTGTGGGAAAGGAGCACATTCCAGATAGGAAGCTGAAATTCTTGAACTCTTGTGTCATTTCTTACAGCATACTAAAGCCTGCAAGCCAAATCCAGTCTGTTGCCTGTTTTCCTATGGCCTGTAAGCTAAGAATGGTTCCTACACTTTTTAAAGGTTACAACAAAGAAGATGCAATTGAGACCTTATGTGCCTTGCAAAGCCTACAGTATTTCCTGTCTGGCCCTTTACAAAGTTTGCCAACCCCTGTCTGAGATGACTGACCCTAAGAGAACACCCACCATGAACACAGGAGATGACTGCACAAAACTGTATTTCTGTTATGAGGATCATAGGCGTATGCTTGAGAAGAAGCGTGAGCCTTTCATTCCTACTCGAATGCCCTGTACAGAGTGGCCAGGGTGACCCAGATTAACCCCGACTATCCATGTCAGAGCACAGTCACATGAGGGAACATACAGAATCTCCTCATCAACTTTAGCCTTAACTAAGGCATAGGACAGCCAGACACTATGTGATGCGACACAAAATGTACACACCACCCTTACCTAGAAAACTGAGCTTGAACCTAACCAAGACTCTAGATCTTACTACTAATGTAAAGGAAATACAGCGGATAGGAGACATTCAATGACACCACCATGAGGAAGAAATCAGTCAAATCTAGAGCGTGGGACATTCTAACACTCTACTGCACAGATGACCTGGTTTCTTCAATAATTCAGTGGCATGGCTGTGGGGCGGGGGGAAGATGAGTGGCTGGGTGAGGACTGTTATTTAAAGGACTTAAACACAAAATAACCAAATAGAATACGTGGATGCTGCTGGGATCCTTTTTAGGAAAAAGAGAAATAAATGGAAGTATGTGTGGGTGGAGGGAAGGAAGAGCAGAATAAGTAACGTCCAAGACAATAAGGCAAAATTTGAAGATAGCCTGGGTATCAGGTAATATTAAGGAATTACTGTTACTAATTACTGTAACTTTTGTTAGGTGTGGTAATGTTGAAAATAATGTCCTTTTCAGTTAGAGGTGTTGCTTGATACTGGTGAGATGATATAACATCCAGAATTTGCTCCAGGAAAAGAAAAAAGAGAGAAGAGAAGGTTAAGATAGGTCATATAAAATTGGCAAAGTATTGATCACTGTTGAAGCTACTGATGGTGTATGAGGGTTCATGATACCTGCCTCTCTGTTTTTGTAGATGTCTGAATACAAACTTTTTGTTGTTGTTTTTTTTGAGATGGAGTTTCACTCTTGTTGCCCAGGCTGAGTACAATGGTGTGGTCTCTGCTCACTGCAACCTCTGCCTCCCAAGTAGCTGGGATTATAGGAGCACGCCACCATGCCTGGCTAATTTTTGTATTTTTAGTAGAGACAGAGTTTCACCGTGCTGGCCAGACTGGTCTTGCACTCCTGACCTCAGGTGACCCATCCAACTCGGTCTCCCAAAGAGTTGGGATTACAGGTGTGAGCCACCGCGCCCAGCTGAATACAAACCTTTAAAAACTGAGCTGATCAAAAAATTGGGGCTAGAGGGAGGCAGTCAAAAATCATGCTGGAAATAGAAAGCTAAAGACGATGTAAGTGCTGCGCTCCCTGGAAATTTTAAGACCAGAACAACAAGAAATAGTACAACTAAAAAAAGACAGTCAAAACGTCAATGTCTGGATTAGCCAAACTGTCCTAATCTAAACCCTATACTTGTGAGAAGTCACCACTTACAGGCACTGGGATCCCCACTGAACAGTAAAATGCTGTGTGGCTTACCTGGGAAGGATAAAAATAACAAATGCCAGCTCGTGTTGGGTCGCCTTCTTCCTTTACCTTGGAACCATCGTAAAGAAAAAAATAATTCCACCTGGCAAGAGAATAGAATGGAGCCATGTTTCCTTTCATCCAGTGATCACGGCATTTAAAAGACAGCTCCCTGTTTCCCAGCCTGAGGAGGGCTCATTACTGTGTTTGAAAGCCTTCAGGTGGCCCCAGAGAAGAAAGAACCTCAGTAGCTACAAATTAGATAAAACTGTTCTGTAAACGCAGGAAAGTCAAACTAAAAATATGCCTCTATCCAGCCGTCAGACCATCTGCCGGAGAAGACATGAGTAGCTAGAGGAAAAACGAGGCGCCCACAATGACTGCTCTTATTTGAAACACTGAACCTTAACCATGCAACCACATGGTCTGATACACTGTGTTTTAAGGCTCTGATAACACATTAAGTTAGGGATGTTATTAGATGGACTCCTCATAAGTGCTGAGCATAAAGATTTCCGGAAATAGCCCTTCTACTAGGAATTCACAAATTCACTTAACAAACATTTACTAGGGGCCCACAGTGTGCTTCACGTTTGCTGAGCAAACATGCAGTTTCAGTGCAGGATAGTGAGTCCATAAATCCGTAACGGGGGAAAACGGGCCTATGAGAACTTAGAGAGAAACTTTTAACTCTCTACTATACCACATTCTCACCCTGTATCACTCAAGCACACTTCCTCACTAACCTTCTCCTGATTCCCTCAGTCCAGAGATACCTCTTTCTTCTGAATTTCCAAGACCCTCTATTCCTCCCTAAAGACTCTTACAGACTACACTGTAATATAACTATAATTACTTAGTGTTAGTATCTGATTACCTCTTTAAGATCATAAAACACTGTAATATAACTATAATTACTTAGTGTTAGTATCTGATTACCTCTTTAAGACCATAAAACAAACACTTCAAAGGCCAGGTCTCCATTTTGTTGTTTTGTTTTTACAGACAGGGTCTCACTTTGTAGCCCTGTAGGCTGGAGTGCAGTGGTTTGATCATGGCTCATTGCAACCTCAACCTCCCAGGCTTAAGCTATCCTCCTGCCTTAGCGTCTCAAGTAGCTGGGACTACAGGAGCGTGCCACCATGCTCGGCTAATTTTTTTAAAAAATTTTGTAGAAATGAGTCTCACTATATTGCCCAGGCTGGTCTCAAATTCCTGGACTCAGACAATCCTGCCTTGGCCTCACAAAGTGCTGGAATTACAGGTGAGAGGCACAGAGCCTGGATGGACCGGTTTTACTTCCACGTCTCTGAAAACACATTTAGGAGGCTATAGCATAAAGAAGCAATGGGACCGATTTGTCACCTGCTTTCTTCTCCCCTGGATCTATTCCCTCTCTGAGGCCTCCCTCTGTGGCTCCCACCTCACCTTCCTGATGAAAAAGCACCAACTTGGCTGGGCACAGTGGCTCACACCTATAATCCCAGCACTTTGAGAGGCCTAGGCAGGAGGACTGCTTGAGCTCAGGAGTTCAAGGTTAGCCTGGATAATATGGTGAAACCCCATCTACAAAAAAATAGACAAAATTAGCCAGGCATGGTGGTGTGTGCCTGTGGTCCCAGTGACTTGGGACACTGAGGTAGAAGGATCACTTGAGTCTGGGGGAGTTGAGGCTACAGTGACCTGAGATCACGCCACTGCACTCTGGTCTGGACAACAGAGCAAGACCTTATCTCAAAAAAAAAAAAAAAAAAAAAAAAAAAAGCACCAACTTGGTCTCTGGCACTGTCCACTTTCCCAAGACCTAGGGCTGGGTGTACAACTGGCTGCAGGGTAGGCTTGGATCAAAAAGCCTCAAAAAAGTTTCAAAGCCAACTCAGAAACTCCACGTGCACCCCATCCTCCCGTCTCCACGTTCTCTGGGTGAAAGCATCCCTGCTTGTGCAAGCACATAATAGAAAACTTGGCTGTCATTTTGAACTGCTCCAGCTTTTTGACTTTCACATAAATCATCAGTCACTAAATCCTACTAATTCTAGCTAAACCTGCTTTTCACTTTCATCTCCTCCATGACTGATGTTTGCTAAACCTAATTATGAAACAAGATTAATGCATTTAGGGTTGAGAAGGGAAATGGGATTCAGACAGACATTGAGTAATACCCTTCAACAGCCAGTCTGGCCAAACCTCTTCTCATGGTGTAACTCTCAACTGCAACCATTCCTCATCTCTGCAAATTGAAGACTACAATTCCCACATTATCGTCAAAGCTGGCGGCAAGATCAGGCTGTGGCTATCTTTTCTACAATCTCCCAGCAATGTCAGACTCCTTCAAACATTGCAAGAGGCTTGCAAGGTTAAAACACATTAGCTTTGGAGAGAAATGGCTCACCTGCATGATTCAGCTGCTCTAAGGAAAGTGGCATTTTTATTGTTATCTTAATAAAATTAACACAATCTGGCTGGGGATTTTCAATTAACCCCAAAAATCAATCCGGTAGCCCAGCAAAAGCTGTGCCATGGCAGGCCTTGGTACTCACCACGAGGCTGACTTTGTCTCTGTGGAGGTGGAGGCGGCCATCTACTTTGTAGTCACCCTCATTCTCCTCAACTAGGTTTTCTTTTCCAGTATCACTTCTTTCTGCCCAGCTGTGACCGTTCCTCTATCCCCAAGTCCAGTGAATCTAGACGTGGTAGGTTTCAGTGTTTTCAGTCAGAACTGCCACTTGGTTAGTTTTCACTCAGCATGGAAAGTGCCACTTCCTTTTTTACAGGTTCTTCAGTTTCATGAATATTTCTATGCCTCTTTCAACTCGCAGAGGAACTACAACAAAGAGAATCCTAGCAGAAAAGCCAAATCCATTCATCTGGTTCCCTGAGCTTCACTGTGGCTGTCTACAGAACAACCTCTTTAAGCTCTTCTCCAGGAAAGCCAACAGTGGGAGATGCATGCTAGAGCTGGTGTTCTAAAGAAATTTCTAGCTTGTCTGGTTCAAACCCATCCTGAAGATTCTATTAAAAGTTTTGAAGTTTCCAGTTCAAACATCAGTGCCTTGGCTCTGAAATATACACAAGGAATAGATATTTCAGAAACTCGTGAGAGCGCATGTGACCTAGCAGGATTAAACGAATAGTATATTTCAAAAGAGCTTTCTGTAAGGGTAACAATGATGCTTCAAAATCAAAGAGCAAGGCTTGCGGAGACTTCAGAGTAAGGGCTTTAGTTTCTCGTACAGTTAAGGGACACACACCACAAGGCTCAGAGAAGATCAAATCAAATGATAGGGTGAAGACACTCCGGGTGTGGACAGCTATACAAATAAAGCGGTTGCTGTGGTAATAATGGAACCCAAATTAAGGAACTGTCATCTTGACAGTCCAAAAGTAACCTGAATGTGAAGAATTCCAGAGCGGGGCAAGTTCCTAAAAAATGAAAAGAACTTTATCAAATGGCTTTCAAACTTCCACCAGAGAAAGACGGCTGAGTGTATCATGGAATTTCAGTCGGAAGGAACCCTGGCATCATTTACTCTACTCTCCTGCACTCTCTTCCAAAAAGTACCTTGGGTGGCTCTCCTTTACACCCTCCAGAGATACGTGGTTCACCACGTTACATTTCTCCTTCCTCCTTCCACCAAACTCAAATCTGCCTTCCAAATTTTACATCTGCCACCCACTAGCTAGTCTGGACAACACTCTCCAGGAAAGCTTAAAACAAGGTCTAATTCTACCATCTGACAACCTCTTGGTCACTTCAAAACTACTGTCTAATTCCTATTGTCACTTTCTCCAAGCTTACTGCCCTAGCAACATGGTCTCAAATGCTTGCTCACCATTCTGCAATTTGTGGGAACACAACACAGTTTGTTAAAGTCTCTAGAGACAACCCCCACTGAATATTTAATGAACTGTAAAATCGCTATTTCTTCTCAGCTCTAGATATTTTGGATTGAGTCTCCATGGGACCATACTCATTGTATTCTATGGAGCATATCTGGGTGCCTGTGGAGGGGGCGTCTCTGTTCCCAGAACCAAGGACAGCAGCCTAAAACGCCCCATCCCTTGTTCCCAGAGGACTGGGCCCCCACACTACCGAAGGTCCTCTTTTATCTCTGAAAGGTCCAGAAGAGGCCAATAACGGCCCTGGCGTAGGGACCGCCGTCGGAATGTGAGCAGAAAAGGCTCTGGTAGCTTGGGAAGTGATAGTAACAACCTGCGGGAGGGGCTGATGATAGCAGTGTGGGAAGTGGCCTTGGTCGGGCAGCAGGGCTGGAAAAGGGACGCTAATGGCTGGAGAAGGGCCAGGAAGCTGCCAGACACAGCCCCCGGGTCGCAGGCAGCGATCGGTGACAGCACGAGGACTCTGCGGTGTCTGGCCCCAGCTCCAGGGGACTGGGAAACGGTAGGCGAAGGCCGAAGGATCAGGCGGGGTCGGGTCACGCTCTCGGCTGGGGGCCCGCCCCTCGGTATCCCTGGGCCTCCGAGCGCCGCCCACCCACCGCAGTACCCTGGCATCTCAGTGCTCGGGGTTCGGGACTCTGGACTCAGAATGCGGGCGGCGGCTGGACACCAGCAACTCCGGCCGGGTACCTGAGAGCACGGTAGAGAGGCCTTAGGTCACGCGCCGCCCCGCCTACCGCCCGATCTTGTTCCCGGCGAGTCGGCGCGCGGCTATGACGTTGTGAGTGCGCCGCGCTCCGCTGACGTCAAAGACCAATGGCTTCCGCCTCGGCTGCCGCGCCGGAATCCTGGCAGGCGGCTGGTCCGCGGAAGAGGCGCTCGGCGGCGCGACGGCCACGGCGGAGGGAAGCGGCGCCCCGGGACCCCGAGGCGGAATTCGAGGCTGACAGCGGAGTCGTGCTTCGTCGCATCTCGAACGCTGGGTGAGTGCAGGGTCGACCCTGGTGGAGTCTTTGCGCCCATGGGCAATTCTGAGCCACAGTCTCCCCATCTATGAAGTGGCAATATAATGCACACCCTTTAAGGGGTTATTGTGAGGATTTAACGTAGGTAACGAGCTCATTAAAGGTCTGGATTATAGTAAACGTTCAATTGAAGGTTGTCTTCCCTGTTACAGCTGCGTGAGCTTGGGCAGTTTATAATTTCTGTGCCTCAGCTTTCTCATCTGTGAGATGGGGACGAAAATAGTACATACTTAGGTTTGTTTTGAGGATTCAATGAATAAGTAAACGGAAACCATTTTCTGGCACTTGATAAGCACTGTGACAGTGTTTGCTATTAATATTATGTCGATGTTGGTATTATTGGTGGTGGTAACACGAGGGCAGCAACATGAACACGTGATTGCTATCATGATCAAGCATCTGTTGTGTGCCTGACACTGGCTTAATCATTCTACACACTTTATGTTAAACATTGCAGGCACGCTAGTATGCTGGTAGCTCACTGAATCCCAAAGAGACAAATAAAATATATAGAACCAGATTTCAAACCCAGGTCTTTGTGATAAAAACCAGTGCTTCCTGCTCTCCATTATGCTGGATGCTTATCCCAGCCCAGATTCTCACATACTTTGCTCCGTACCTTAGAAAGTACATAGAGAGTGCCTAATACAGAGGAAACACTCAATAAATGTTACCTCTTATTGTTATTTAGTATTATTGCCTTTATTTGCAGTTCTGTTTAGGCTCAATAAGTAACAGCTTTAGTTAGTACTTCAGATCACCATCTGAAGGGCCCTCACAAGGGAAGAAATTAGATTTAATTTTGTGTGCTCCTTTCCCCTAGAATTAGGATCAAGATTCAGTAATGACCCAGAATTTACCTGTGAAAAGAAACTTGCTGACCATTTGGCTCAGCCTGAATAAAAAGGACCTGCGGTTCTTTTTAAGTTCTCAGAGGGTGCCAGTGAGAGTGAATGTGCCTGGGAGTTTGGAGATCTCAAAGTGCTTTTCATATCCCTTGACATTGTCACTATTTCCTCAACTGCTTCAGTATTCCCCAGGAGCTCCCTGCTTCTCCCAACACCCAAGTGTGGTACAGTCACCATTGCCTGAGTACAGATTGAGCCAGCATTTTACATGCTTATCTATGTATTCATTTACCAGTTCATAAGGCTTTCCTGTGTACATCAGAACTCTCTCCTTTACCCTCTGTGAGGAACGTGCAGCAGCCTCTGGGCCGACTTTCAATTCTCTGTACTCCTTTCTGAACCACATAATCACTATCTCTGGCCGTGGCTTGTCAGTTTAAATCCAGTTGATCTGAATTCGCTGTTGACTTTTTCTGCTCTGGGTCTGTAAAACCAGTTGACTTGAATAAAGGCAGCCCAGATACTTGCTTTTGTCTCTTTACTTTCCCCTTAGAACTGTTTATAATAACGAAGACCATTTATTGAGTACTTGCTATGTGCCAGACACTGTGCTAAGAATGTTAACCCTTTTTTTTCATTATGTATTAAAATGTAAATGCTAACTCATTTGATGCCTCTAAACTCCTCCGTGTTGGGAATGATTTTTATCCCCATTTTAGAGATGAGGAAACTAAAGCTCAGAAAAGCAAATTCTGAGCATTTAATAACCATTTATTAATATGCAATTCTATGCTAGGCTCTGTTGTAGACTGAGAATAGACCTCTCTGGGAACCAAAAACCTCCTCCAGCGTCCTCTCTCCTGCACTCTCTGAACCCCAGCAGTATGTGCTCTGGCTCTGGATATGTTCAACATATATACCCCTCCTATCACTTGGTAAGGGTGGGCCCTACATTGCAGGGCACCTCATTCTCTATCCATTCAGGTCATGATCAGGAAAGTTAATGTTGGGGGCAGCCCTGAAATGAATGGGACATAACTGTGCCATTTTTTCTCAACAGGAAGGACCTGTTGATCTCTGATTTCTGGAGTTCAGCACTAGGTAGGTACCACCTGGCCAAGGGTAGGGGTTGTAGGGCAGAAAAGAGAATCAGTTCTCATTTGAGGACATTTTGCCTCACAGAGGGATAACTTGCTGGGTACTAACTCCTCCCCCTTACAACTGTGTGTCTTTTGGCACTTAATTCTGAGCCTCAGTTTCTTTATCTGTGAAATGGGGATAATGTGTATATCCTGTAGTTTTGAGAACTGAAGCTGTGTAGTTAAATGCTGGCCTGCTGTATACAAGGCAATAAATGTTGTCATTATTATTGCTGAAATTTATATTTATCCTATTCTTTTTCCATGATATTACAATGTAGCCTTTTCCTCATGCAGTTATAATCTGCTCCTAAACATAGTGGAGGTTGTTTAGTATTGTTTAAAATATTGTGTTGTGGGTGGCAACATAATATTTATGCATGGAATGGGCAGACCATATCATCTTTATTGAGGGACATTTAGTTTTCTTCCTTTGTTTTTCAGTTATTATTTTAGGACAGGGTCTCAGTCCTCACCCAGGCTGGAGTACGATGGTGCAAACATAGTTCACTGCAGCCTCTACCTCCTGAGCTCAAGTGATCCTCCCACCTCCAGCCTCCCAAAGTGCTGGGATTACAGGCATGAGCCACCACACTCAGCCTTTTTAAATTATTATACATAATTTTGCGATGAACAACTTTATGCATAAAGCTTTTACCAAACTCAGGATGATGTTCTTAGGATGTATTCCCAGAAGTGGAGTTAAATGAAAGGCAGTGATCAACTTGATATCCATTGTCAAGTTATCCAAAATGTCTTCACCAATTCTTCTATCAAAACTGAAGAGCCAGTTTTTCATGCAACCTTTCCTGGCCTGGGGTCTTATTTAAAGATATCTTTGCTGGTTCCTTTTTTTTTTTTTTTTTTCCAGCAAAGTAGCTGCTGTTCTTGTTCTGGATGGATCCCTTTTTTTTTTTTTTTTTTTTTTGAGACAATCTCACTGTGTTGCCCAGGCTAGAGTTCAGTGGCATGATCTCAGCTCATTGCAATCTCCACCTCCTGAGTTCAAACAATCCTCCTTGCCTCAGCCTCCTGAGTAGCTGGGACTACAGGCGTGTACCACTACCCCTGGCTAATTTTGTATTTTTGAAGAGATGGGGTTTTACCATGTTGACCAGACTGGTCTCGAACTCCTGACCTCAAGTGATCACCCCACCCCGGCCTCCCAGAGTGCTAGATTACAGGTGTGAGCCACTGTGCCTGGCCCTTTGCTGGTTTCTTAAGGGAAAAATTGGTATCTTATTTTTTGGAATGCACGGGCTTTTTTGTTTTGCTAAATTCAGTACCAGAACAATAAAAGGAGAGACAAGAAAGAGAACCTACCTCTACATGAGAAGACTTAAACAGAGTATTTTTCATTAGGCTCTTGAAGCCTCAATGCACCTTTTCTTTAAACTCTTTACACATTCAGTGTTCCTACTTTTAGCCATTTATGGTGTGATTTTGAGAGGTATACTCCATTCTTTGTTATAACTTTATTTTGAGACTGAGTTTCGCTCTTATTGCCCAGGTTGGAGTGCAATGGTGTGATCTTGGCTCACCACAAACTCTGCCTCCCGGGTTCAAGCGATTCTCCTGCCTCAGCCTCCTGAATAGCGGGATTAGAGGCATGCGCCACGAAGCCCAGCTAATTTTGTATTTTTAGTAGAGATGGGGTTTCTCCATGTTGGTCAGGCTGGTCTCAAACTCTGGACCTCAGATGATCCGCCCACCTTGGCCTCCTAAAGTTAAAGTGCTAGGATTACAGGCGTGAGTCGCCGCGCCCAGCCTATTTTATTTTAAAGATGGAGTCTTGCTCTGTTGCCCAGGCTGGAGTGCAGTGGCGCGATCTCAGCTCACTGCAACCTCTACCTCTGGGGTTCAGGCAGTTCTGCCTCAGCCTCACCAGTAGCTGGGACTACAGGCATGCGCCACTACGCCCGGCTAATTTTTTGTATTTTTAGTAGGGATAGGGTTTTGCCGTGTTGGCCAGCCTGGTCTTGAAGACCTGACCTCAGGTGATCCATCTCAGCCTCCCAAAGTGCTGGAATTACAGGTGTGAGCCACCGCACCCAGCCTGTTACAACTTTAAAAGTATGAATTTCAGAGCATAATCTACATTTACCAGGAGCCTCTTGTTAAATTAGAATGAGTTCACATTCGAGTTTTAGATGGAAACTGCTGTGAATGAAACCCAACTTCTGGCTACAACATTCTCTTGGATTTTGGACCATGGGAGTCCAGGGGTTGGGACAGCCTGTCAGTTGGTGAATGTGACTGTATGTCCCGGCATGTTTGGGAATGTGGCTGGCAGCTTTTCTCTCTGAAAAATGAAAAGCTTTTACTGCCCTGATCTCTTTCTTCCCAAATCTGTGAACTTCTTTTACGGATGATTTGACTCACGGGGTCAGAGCATGCCTTCTAACTGCACTTGGGGCCTGCTCTTTCAGAAACCATCAATGAATGTCTCACAAAACATCTGGAACAGCTGAAGGCCCCTGTGGGTACTCTTTCGGACACCTTTGGAAAGCTGCATCTTGACTCATCGCCAGATGAGTCAGATGTGGCCCCTGACTCTATCCCAGGAGAGACCCCGGGCACAGGAACCAGCCGTTGGAAGTGTGTGTGTTACGGCATTGGGAACTTTGCCACCTGCATCATTGCTAGAAACCAGCTAACGTTTTTGCTGCTTTTGTTGGAGAAGTGCCAGGTACATTTTGGATTCATTTTCATCTCCTCCTCCTCTGGTCTTGTGCATGGGTGCACACAGATGTTTGGGTGGAAGTAAACAACTCATTCTTCCCTTCTAGATTCCCAGAAGTCACTGTTGGGTGTATGACCCTCTGTTCAGCCAACTTGAAATTGAAGTACTTAACATCCTTGGTGTGACTGTTCTCAGTGAGAACGAGGTAAGGGATTAAAGGGGAGCAGACCGGACTATAGAAATCCTGACCAGACTGACCCCAGGCTCTGCCTGTGGACACGAGCATTCTTGGCAATGGTAGCCATTCCTCTTATCGCTCGCTTGCTTTTGCAATGCCTGAGAGATGTAACTAGCCAATCAGTTACCTACTTTTTGGCTTGTGTTGTGCCCATCAGAAAAAAACTACACAAATAGCATGAACCAGATCACATTAGGTCTGCACCACTTCGGATTGGAAGTTATGCTAACTTGGTATTTGCTGTTGCTATTGAAAAATAAAAGTCTGGGTGCCTCAAGTGAGGTCTTTCTGGATTTTACCCTGTCCCAGGGAGGTAATAAAGGGGGACGCAGCATCCCTCTTTGATGCTATAACCCAGTCAAACCCATACCACCTGGCTGTGCATTGTGGATTCATTCTCTGCCCACATTTGCACCCCACAAAGTAGCTGGGATTTGACATTTCTGAGACCTGTGGAATAAAGAAAGGCATCTCTCAAGCACAGGGCCAAGGCCATTAGAAGCAAATCCCTCTGATTTTGGTTTTGCATTGTCTTAGGGATTAGAGTCATTTGATTCCTGTGTGTCCTGAAACTGCCATCTTACTGCTTATTATGTATGAAAATTTTGCTCAGTTGAGACAAGAGTCATTCCCTGATTTTGGCAAGGTCTTAAAACACTGTCACTCAGTTCAGATCATCGTTCTGGGTGCCTGCTCTATGCTAGGCAGGGAGCTTTGCCAAGACCAAGGTAAATGGGAGCCAGTCTCTGTGTTCTGGGAGCCGGTGCTCCAATCAGGTCATGTGACCTGTAAACAAGTAAATGAGGAATGAAATAGGCAGAACTTTGTAGTAGGAACTGAGACAAGAGAGGTGTTTGGAGGGATGGACGAAGGTCCACCAGGAGTTTGCTGGTGGGACAGAACCAGGATTGCAGGCAGCTGTGCAGTGCTGGCTGTTCAGGAAACCACTGCCAGTTTAGGCAGGCCAGAGGTGGGCAAGGGTCAAAGGGCCTTATGTTCCCTGCTAGAGTTTGGCCGCAGAGTCGTGATTCCCAGGAGGGGTGACTGTGCATCAGGGACATTGGAAGATGACTTAGTTAGAATGCAGATCTGTAGGAAGTGACACAGGAAACATGGGTTACCGAGCACGGTGGGAAACACGGGAAATATGGGCTACCGAGCACGGTGGGAAACATGGGAAACATGGGCTGCCGAGCACGGTGGGAAACACGGGAAACGTGGGCTGCCGAGCACGGTGGGAAACACGGGCAACGTGGGCTACTGAGCATGGTGGGAAATATACCGGAGAAGTAACATCAGCATCCCTCCTGCCCCTGCCGTGTGAACCCAGGAAGCCCCTCTAATACTGCATTGTGTTTGTACATTTGTTAAGTAAACATGAGTTCTTTCGGGACATCATGATTTCCTGACTTTTTAATCCTGTAACTGTTCCACAATCAAAGTGAGATTTTTTCCATTTGATCCTTTAGCCTGTCTCATTATTAACCCCATCCTTATCTCTCCCTCACCTTGCTGTAAAGAATAGGTTGTGGGCATGTTTACATCTGTGAATATTGTATCCCCAGGAAGGGAAACGGAGTATTCGTGGGGAGGCTACCATCTTTTACATGCTCCATTGTGGGACGGCCTTGTACAACAATCTTTTATGGAGTAACTGGTCAGTAGATGCCCTTTCTAAGATGGTCATTATTGGGAACAGTTTCAAAGGACTGGAGGAAAGGTAAGCCTGAGAATGCTGAGATTATGTCAGGCCCTGAAGTGAAACCCGTACCTCAGATGGACCCACGAGCAGAAAACGTTTCCTTGACAGTTCCATACTGGGAAATGCTTTTCCATAGGGAACTGGTTGAAGGGTTAAAGATAAGAGATGTCAGAACCCTGATTCAAGCTATGAAGCAAGTTAAGGAGTCTTTTTGCCACGATTTCCTCCCTTCCATGATGATACACAGAAATGCTTTTGAAAACAGGGAAAGCTATTTCATTCCTCTGCCTGCACATCCCATATCCTCATTGTTTCACAGTGCTTAGAAGTCTGCCCAGTCATTCTCTTGATGAAATAGGCACAATTACTGGAGTATTTGCTTCTATTTATTTTAATTCATTTATTTTATTTTACTTTTTTGGGAGTCTCGCTCTGTCCCCCAGCCTGGAGTGCAGTGGTATGATCTCAGCTCATTCCAACCCGTCTCCCGGGTTCAAGCAATTCTCTTGCCTCAGCCTCCAGAGTAGCTGGGATTATAGGCATACATTAGTGTGCCCGGCTAATTTTTATATTTTTAGTAGAGACAGGGTCTCACCATGTTGGCTAGGCTGGTCTTGAAGTCCTGACCTCGAATGGCCCACCTGCCTCGGCCTCCCAAAGTGCTGGGATTACCGTGCCTGGCCCACATTTTCAACTATTTAACCTACTCCACATCTCGAGTTTTTCCAGAATTCTTACTGTACTTCAATCATCTGGCCCTTCTCTATGTCTTAAGTTGAATGAAACTATCCTCATACCTCCTAATCATGGTTTTTTTGTTTTATTTTTCTTGTTTTTTAATTCCTAGGTTGTTGGCAAGGATTCTGCAGAAAAATTATCCCTACATTGCAAAGGTATCTATCTGAATAAAGGGGCTGGGATGGAAAAGCATGTGAAACGGTGAAGAATTCTATCCTTACACGCGTGTGAGGAAGCTCAGGGACTAAGTGACGCTAGTGTACTGTCAGTGAGCTCTCTCCATGGTTCTGTGTTTCAGAAAGCTTTGACACTTAATGCATCTCTTAGTTTTTTTCCTTATTTCCTTTATTCTCAGTATCACAGTCCATGATATCCACTGTCCTTGGGGCACCCAATTCATTGTGCAAAAGCATTTAAACGGAAATATCCTCTTCGTTATTTTTTTTAAAAAGGAAAGTGGGGTAACAAGTAACATGGACATTTAACCCAAAGAGTGGAAATTACTGTGACTACCAAGTTTTCACGCTTGAATTTTTCTGCTCAGATTTTAAAAGGACTGGAGGAGCTTGAGTTTCCTCAGACTTCACAGTACATGGACATGTTTAATGATACCTCTGTCCACTGGTTCCCTGTACAAAAGCTACAACAGCTCTCCACAGATGCTTGGGAGTTTTGGGAAGAACCAGATTATCAGGACTGTGAGGACCTTGAAATCATCAGGAACAAGACAGAAGATCCTTCAGCTACTGACCTGAACTCACTGTCAGGTACTCATTGTTGGCTAAGGTAGAGACTAAAGGGAAGGCTGCTGTGGAGAAACTACAGAGAACTCCTTTGCCAGGAATTCACATCAACTTGGCTCTCCTGTTTTGAGGACGATACCCCACATAATTGGTATAAAGATGCACGCACTGCTAAGTGATTGTCCCATTTTGCATCCTTCCCTTGTGACCTGGCCTGATGTGGAGTATCTCTGGAATAGAGGCGTTACCCTTTTGAAGGTGATCTAAAATGTTTATTCACAACACATCCCTCTCAGGTGCAAGTCTCTGGACCTGCCACAGTTCACTTGGCCATATCAATCAGGCTCTGCAGTGAGGTGGGCACCCAGGTCTTCTCGCCCTGGACAAAGACCACTCCCCGGTCGATGTAGATCACAATGCGGCCAAAGGTGTAGAGCTGCTTCCCTTCGTGTCGCTTCCCAATGATGGGCATGAAGACAATGTTGTGCTCCTCGGCCTTGGTCTCAATGAGGTCCTTAAAGTTCATGGGCACAGAGCTGGTGGCCACACCAATGCCCCTCTGGGCCATGTTCTCGGCCTCCCGCCTCTCCTGCATGGCCTCGTACTGGAAGTCCTTCCTCCGCTCCGTGTGGGTGAGATAGGCAATGTTCTCCCGTGCTCCTGGCTGCATGTAGGCCCCTGAGATACAGAAGATAGGGCAGTGAGGACAGGTGTTTCCAAGTATATGGAAGTTGACTCTGACTTGGCCCAGGTCTGGGTGTGCCTGAGTGCTTGTGACTCACTGAAGGGCAGCTCTGCCTCAAAGATAGAACTCTGGAGGGAGTTTAGACAACTGGCCATTATCACATAAAAACTGCTTGGAAAGTTTCCAGCTAGTAGCTAGAAACCAAAGAGATTATTAAATACTCATTTTAAAATGAAGTATCTGCAAGGGATTTCTTCTTTGAGAGATGGACACGGCCGGGCACATTGGCTCAGACCTGTAATCCCTACACTTCGGGATGCCAAAGTGGGCAGATCACAAGGTCAGGAGTTCGAGACCAGCCTGGCTTACATGATGAGATCCCATCTCTACTAAAAATACAAAAAATTAGCCAGGCGTGGTGGCGCATGCCTGTAATCCCAGCTGCGTGGGAGGCTGAGGCAGGAGAATCACTTGAACATGGGAGGTGGAGGGTGCAGTCAGCCGAGATCATGCTACTGCACTCCAGCCTGGGCAACAGGGCAAGACTCCATCTCAAAAAAAAAAAAAAAAAGCTGGAAACATTAACAGAGTCCCCACCCACCCTTCTACCCTGCTCTGCAGTTTCCACTTCACACCACAAAAGAGGCAGCTTTTAGTACCTCGAAAAACATGGCCCATACTCGCCTTATTTTAACCTACCCATACAGGTCCTCCATCCTGAAAGACACATGTTTTTGGGGAGCTGAGACGGGTGTTTAAGGGTAATACAAGTGCTAAGTGCTGAGAGGTATGCATGGAACAGTTTTGGAAACATGAGGCCAGGAGTAGCTAAGGAAGAGATTTTAGAAAGACCTTGATAATTACAGAAGCAGAGAAGTATACTTTATCTGTGTTTTCACAGAATATGCTAACTATTAAATAACAAGAACTAAAGACCCAGGAAATAGAAATTCCAGTTCTAACTGCCACTCTTTAACTATGTGACCTTGAACAGGCTCTTCGCCTCCCTAGGCTTATCTGTAAAACTGATTAGGTGATCCCATTTCAATGCTGTGAATTGGCTAATGAGCAATACTGGAGCACAGAACTGGCTGAAATAGGCTCCCAGATGTAGAAATACAAACATACTTTCATTTACTTACGATCTAGGCAGAATGGCTTCCCTAGAACTTGGGAAGAGATACAGTACATGAACAGTGAACTGTCTGTTTTTGACAACACAGACACCACCTATTGAAGGCTACACACAAGCATGAACACAATCCCCCTTTTAGCCTATGCAGTAGATCTTACTGTTTTACAGGTAAAATGGGGTTGATAAGGGCTGAGCAGTCACCAAGTGTCCATCCATGTGCCCAGCTCCTCACTGTAAGATGTGCCATATGCACAGCATGCTCAGGGCTGGCTGAGCAGAAGCGTGGATGTGCCTTAAGGGGCCACACAGCACAGTGGTTAAGAGGGCAGGCCCTGATACAAAAAATGAGCTGGGCACGGTGGCGCGTGCCTGTAATCCCAGCTACTCAGGAGGCTGAGGCAGGAGAATTGACTGAACCTAGGAGGCAGAGGTTGCGGTGAGCTGAGATCGCGCCACTGCACTCCAGCCTGGGTAACAACAGTGAAACTCCGTCTCAAAAAAAAAAGAGGGCAGGCCCTGGGGTTAGACTGACAGCAGCTGACAGCTTAAGTCAGTCTCCACTCAGGAAGATGCCCCTCTCAGTCATGGTAGACCTGGCAGTGGGTGCCAGCTGACCATGTATCCCAATCAGCACGGTGAGAGTCTGTCACTGTGCAGAAGTGTGACCTAAGGTTTAGGCTGCCTACTGGAACCAGAAAACTGATTCTGTGTCATTTCTATGTGTAAAATCTGAAACTCGGGGCCAGGACATCCAGAATGGGAATCCTCACTTACCAACGTTGGAGGACACCGCCCGGTTCATGATATCAAGTGCTTCGTTAAACTTGTCCTTGACAGATGGATGTGCCAGCACTTGGTCTGAGAACATAGACTTCCAACCCAGGTACCACTTGGTGATCTCCTCATAATTTGGGCTGTTACTGAGCCAGGAGCACAGCACCTGCCAAAAAGAAAAATTACTTGCATCCATGATGGCAACCAATGAAGGCAACATTTCCGAAGGGGCCATTTGTTTTGTTTTGGTCCTGCTTCTACAGCCCAGTGACACCATTCTACAGGGATTTATAGTAGCGAAACAGCGTAGCACTTATGAATATGGATTTGGAGTCAGCCTGGTGGCTAAAGGGCCCGTGCTGTAAACTCTCTCAGCCCAGGCTTCCATGTCTACACATGGAACAGGGATATCAAAGCCTACCCCACAGGGGTGCTGAGAGGAGCCAGGATAAAGCAAATGAAGTGCTTGGAACAGCCTCTGCTACATGACAAATGTCCAATAAATAAATGGTACCCACTATTAAGATGACCTAACTCATTCCCACCCTACCATGCAATTTATTTTCATTATGGAATTGTACCTGCAGCCAGGCCTTGGCAGAAAATTGACTTAATCCCCTCTCAGTTCCCTCCCCAAGAAAACCAAGCAAAACAAAGTGTACCTGCAGCCACTTGGGGAAGAAGTGCTTTTCAAGAAGTCCCACCAGGCTAGAGACAGAGATCATCCCTTCCCAGTCGATCACCCAGTAGAAAGCATCCATGTGCTGTTGGTGGGGGTTAATGACTAGCTCACCAAGACACATCCCTGGAAGAGAAACCCGGTCTGTAAGGCACAGCTTTAGTACCAGCAAAGCCACAGAAGCACAGAGAGCAAAGACAATGTCCGTTCTCATCTCAGCTCACAGCAACCTCCGCCTCCCAGGTTCAAGTGACTGTTGTGCCTCGGCCTTCTGGGTAACTGGGAGTTCAGGTGTGCACACTGTGGCTGGCTTTTTGTATTTTTATTAAAGATAGAGTTTTGACATGTTGTCCAGGCTAGTCTCAAACTCTCGGCCTCAGGTGATCTGCCCACCTTAGCCTCCTAAAGTGCTGGGATTACAGGTATGAGTCATGGCTCCTGGCTTTTTTTTTTTTCAAGACAGGGTCTCACTGTCACCCTGGCTGGAGTACAGTGGCAATCACGGCTCACTGTAACCTCCGCCTCCTGGGTTCAAGCCATCCTCCTGCCTCAGCCTCCCCTAGTAGCTGGGACCACAGGCGCATGCCACCATGCCTGGCTAGTTTTTGTGTTTTTGGTAAAGATGGGGTTGCACCATGTTGCTCAGGCTTTAACCTGCTTTTAAAGGTAAAATTTAAGCTCTTAACATAGCAATTCTTAAATAATTTTTCTTTTTTGCTAACCCAGAAATAACTCCCATAACCTGAGTAAAATACAACGAAAATTTCAGAACTCCAATGGCTGTCCTGTTACCAGAAGCCAAAGCCAAGCAGGAAAGCCACAAGGCACAGAGTCCAATATTATCACTGTTGACTATTAGTCACTGTTGTAAATAAACAGTAGAAAGGACCCAAGTTACACTTTATGTTCAGCCTCTGCACAAAAGGGTAGCTTTTCACAGTGAGGAATACTGTGTGCTAAGCACTTTCACAAACGCAAAGGCTATGTTTTAAATTATCACTGCTGACCACAGAAACCAGGGTACCAAAGCTGCTGGATGTGGAATGTATTTTCCCCAAATCCTTACCCAGCTTGGGCACTATGTTTTTGACCATGAATGCTTCCCAGGAGCCAGGAGTGAAGACATCCTTCCAGGGCTGGAGGATGAGCTTGGCAGAGGAGTCACTGGGGTGCCACTTCTGCAGGGCGCTGGACAGCTTGCTACGGATGGGGGAATACAGCGGCTCCAGCCGTGCCTGCATGAGGGGCAGCCACGGGTGGATCCAAGAGTGGATGGGAACGGTGTCTGTGAGTGGGTTCCAGTTTTCCACCTGCAAAGCAGGGAGAAGAAACAGTTCATGCTGCCTGCGGGGCAGTCACATGCATCCCTTAGTTAAAGGCAAGAGCTGCCCTTGGAGGAGCAGGCCTCATGCTCTTCTAGACAAGGTCTACAGTCCTTTGTACGTTGCCAAACAAGTATGCCCATTCATTTGTATTACATCTCAGAAATAGCACAATTCTAATTTTAGTGAATAAATCAAGAAAATGAATTCTTTCCTGAGGGTGGCTTGGGGGAAAAAGTGCTGAGAAAAAGGCTGAAATTAACACTATAGATCAATAGCTGGGTTGACAAATTCTGTTAATTCCAGGCATTTTAACAGCACTGAGATAAGACATAGACTGTCCCTGTGGTTAGTGACGACAGCTGTTTCCCATGACTCTCACCCCACCTCCTTCTGCAGCTTGGGGAAGATGAGTTGGTCCAGTATGTTATCTAAGATCCACACAGGAATAATGTGCACCCAACTATCGAGAAAGTCCACCATCGGGTCACAGTTTCTTGGCTGCCACTGGGTGACAATATTTCGAACAAAAGGCATCCAGACTTCCCATATCAACCTATGGGAGAAAGGCAGAGGACGGGCTAGTTAATTACACTGATTGTTTTCAAGTACACCACCACCACCTGCCTCTCTAGAATCAGAAACAAAAATGCAACAGCATGGAAATCCAATGAAAGGAAACCGTCAGGCCAGTTACTATACTGGCCAGACCTGAGGCTGCCTCTTCCTTGTTTTTGTGACTGTCCTCTCAACCTGAGACCTCAGTCTCCTAAGTAGTGCCCGCCCACCTGGCAGAGCTGCCTTAGGGTCACAAGGGCCTCTTCCCAGGTATCAAGTGCTTTCCCACCTATAGACTTCTGTCCATCAGCTCACTCCTCACCCTCTAATATCACAGCTTCAATGTCACCTCCTCTAAGACCACTGTCCCAATCCCCATCTCAAGTAGGTCACTTCTGCAATTCTCTACTGTAGTACCTGGTGTGCATCCCGCCTTTATTTGCTCACTACCTTATTTCCCATCTGCCTTTTCTGCTGTGCTGTAGAAAGGCTGTCTGCTGTACTCCTAAGGTAAGCCCAGCACCTAACACAAGCATGATACTCAACAAATATTTGACAAGCGTCAGCTGAATTCATGGCCATATGTAATAGTGTAACCACTATGGAAAACAGTGTGGAGATTACTTAAAGGACTAAAAGTACTTCCACCATTTGATCCAGCAATCCCACTACTGGGTATCTACCCAGAGGAAAAGAAGTCATGGCTGGGTGTGGTGGCTCACACCTGTAATCCTAGCACTTTGGGAGGCTGAGATGGGCAGATCATGATGTCAAAAGATAGAGACCACCCTGGCCAATATGGTGAAACCCTGTCTCTACTAAAAACACAAAAATTAGCTGGGCGTGGTGGTGTGCCCCTGCAGTCGCAGCTACTCGGGAGGCTAAGGCAGGAAAATCTCTTGAACCCAGGAGGCAGAAGTTGCAGTGAGCTGAGATAGCACCACTGCCCTCCAGGCTGGTGACAGAACGAGACTCCATCTCAAAAAAGTCATTATATGAAAAAGATACCTGCTCAGACAAGTATCTATGCACCTATATATACACATACACATGTACAGATGTGTGTATGTGTATATATAGTGGAATACTACTCAGCCATAAAAAGGAAACAATGGCATTCACAGCAACCTGGATAGGACTGGAGACTATTACTCTAAGTGAAGAAGTAACTCAGGAATGGAAAACCAAACATCATATGTTCTCACTCTTAAGTGGGAGCTAAGCTATGAGGATGCAAAGGCATAAGAATGACACAGTGGACTCCGGGGACTCGGGGAAAGGGTGGGAAGGGGGTGAGGGATAAAAGACCACAAACTGGGTTCAGTGTACAGTGCTCGGGTGATGGGTGCACCAAAACCTCACGAATCTCCACTAAAGAACTTACTCATGTAACCTTATACCACCTGTTCCCCAATAACCTATGGAAATAAAAAAATTAAAAAAAAATGATTTCATGGCCAAATGAATGTAAATTCCTAAACAGTGTCAGCATGAGCAGAGAATTAATAAGGCCAGCAGCAATCCTTCCCAACCCCCAGGAGAAAGGAGCTGGAGTGCAGAGCCCTGCCCTGCAGTACCTGTGAAAGGCATCTGCGGAGAGGTCCTGTCCGCCATGGGACAAGAGCTGGTCATTCTCTAGGAGGCTTTTCCATTTGGAGATGATCTCGGTGCCGTAAGTGCAGTCCTGGGGAGAGAGCTGGAGCAGATGAGGGGCAGCGGGCTCTCCAGCCCTCCCTGCCCACCAGACCATCTCATCATGCAAGGGCAAGCCCAACCGAGAGGCAGGGAGAGGTTGATTTTCCCAACAACTCACTTTGAGGGGATCCCACTCCTTGAAGTACTCCTTCATGAGTGGATAGACGATAGCCACGGCAAGGTCCACACGGTCAGACATCCTGTACTCCTCATAGTACTTGTCCTGCAGGGTTTCAAAGATGCGGGCGCACTCGTCCAGGGTGAGGGGGTTGCTGCAGTCGGGCTGCATCCGCCGCTCGCACTCCTCCACCATCTCCAAGACCTTGCTGAGGTTGGAGATGACACGCTCCTCATGGTCCAGGACCTCAGTCATCTTCTCCAGCTCATGGAAGAGGTTGACCACCATGTCCCGCTCATACTGTAGCTGCCGGTCATTCTGGATGATCTCCTGCTCGGTGAGGTCAATGAGCAGCTGCAGGTTGTGCTCCAGCTCGGGCAGCGCGAAGCCCGGGGCCTTGGCCTCTTTGCCAGACTGTGGCAGCTGTTGGGACTGCAGCGGCAGCCCATCATCAGGAACGTTGTGCTTGTGGCTGATCTGACTGTAGCTGTAATAGACCTTCTGCTCCCGGCCTGTCATGTCTATGACCTTGGAAAATGTAAAGGGACGAAGGTTAACACCACTGCAGCCCTGTGAAATACAAAGCTGAGCCCAGGGGAAGTGTGTAAAGACCACATTATTCAACAGAGCAAGAGAAGAGCACTGTTTCGTAAAGTGGGATCCACACTGTCCTAGCCTAAAGGAGACTTCCAGGGACAAAATCACATGCAGCAAGCAGTTCTAGATTGGATCACTTTGAACAAGCCAGATAGATGGAAAAGACTTTTTTGGCCGGGCACGGTGGCTCACGCCTGTAATCCCAGCACTTTGGGAGGCCGAGGCAAGTGGATCACGAAGTCAAGAGATCGAGACCATCCTGGTCAACATGGTGAAACCCCGTCTCTACTAAAAATACAAAAAATTAGCTGGGCATAGTGGTGCGTGCCTGTAATCCCAGCTACTCAGGAGGCTGAGGCAGGAGAATTGCCTGAACCCAGGAGGCGGAGGTTGCGGTGAGCCGAGATCGTGCCATTGCACTCCAGCCTGGGTAACAAGAGCGAAACTCCGTCTCAAAAAAAAAAAACAGGAAAGACTTTTTTAGGAAAACATGAAATTTAAATAGGAACTGAGTATTAAGAGATGTGAAAATATATTTTAATGGAAAAGTAGAAGTTGTCCTGATCAAAGGAGGTCACGTATAATCAGAATATCACATTTTGGTTTTTAAAAAATGCATATAACCACAGACAAAGATCTAGGCTGTACAACAAGACCTTAACATCCGGTAATCTTAGGAGGATGGAAAATGTTTTTGGTATTTTTGCCTATTTCCTGATTTTCTAAAATGTGCTACACACTGCTATTGTAATAACAAAGTTGTTTTTTACGTTTTAAAACAAAACATACAAAAAGCTAATTGAACAAAGGCAACCTAGGTAATGAGCTAATTCCAATACTTAAGGACAACGAGAAATCTGAATGTGGACTACACTTCTGACACGGCAAGATCCATCACCACTTTTTAAGTACGAGTGTGATCCATGAACCGGCAGCATTAGAATCACTGGAGGAAGAAAGGAGCCCTGAGGTCCAGCCTAGACTCAAAGTTCCTGGGAGGCGCCCACACACCCTATTTCTCACCAGGTTGTCCAGACAGGGTAACAGCACACATCTGAGGACCACACTTGGACGTCTATCACACTATATGTCCCACAGCAAATGACAGCAGGCAACTGTCACCACTGTTCTTTGACTGCTTGGAAACGTAATGGAAAACTTAATACTCTATATGCATGTACAGTGACTGAAATTTAATATATCTTAAAAAAAAAAATATTCAATGCTGGCTAAGGAGTCTTGGAGACTCTCTCCTGACCTCCTGGTCACAGAGAGTTAATACAACCTTCTGAGTATTTAAATGCCTTAAGTACTTTTGTATTTGACCTGGTGATTGCACATGTACACGTCTAGCCTTAGAAATGTCTGAAACGAAGATAAAGTTTTACACACAAATTAACCTGCCAAAAACCCAAACTAAACCAGAAAAAAGCTAAACATCTAACAACGGAGGTAGGATCAAGTAATACGGTACAATCGCTCTCTGGAATTATGCACTCATTATAAACACTTTGCACTGTGTTATTTTTTTATTTTTTATAGAGACTGGGTTTTACCATGTTTGTCAGGCTGGTCTCGAACCCCTGACCTCGTGATCCACCTGCCTTAGACTGCCAAAGTGCTGGGATTACAGGAGTGAGCCACCGTGCCTGGCTTGCACTGAGTTTTTAATAACAAGGATGTAACAACAATATTACATATTAAAAACTGAGTTTTTAATAATAAGAGTAACAATTCACTGATGTAAATAAGCTCCAGAAACACAGGAACATCATCTGGTTTACCACTGTAGCACTGTGAAGAGTGCCTGGGAGAGAAGGAACTTGATATTCATTACTAAATATGGGAGTGTAATGAATGGGAAAATGGTATTAATACTATGTGAGCATGCTCCTTTTCATTACACTCCCATAAGTGAGTGAGAAAACAAGGTACCAAAAAATAAAGCTTAGCTAGAAGAACCAAGAAACCTTAGAAAATGTTCAGCGATTAATTCTGGGGTGTGGATCCTGTACCAGGTGTCCAAGGGCCCCCATACCTTGACTTGAGAGAGCTCCTTCTGGGGAGCAGTGAGCTTCTTGCTAATCCTGCCCTTGGCCTTCAGCTCTTCCACGGTCTTGTAAGAGTATTTGGGCTTCTTCTTGCTTCCACTTGGGTCTTTCCTCCACTGGCTCAGCTCCTTCTGAAACTCCTGAACCAAAAGGATGCGGTCAGATGAAGCAAGGAATGAACACTTTTTACAACAGGCGGAGTAACTGAGACCATTAACAGATGTCACTAGATTTACCTACAGGTTCTGTATGAAGGAAGGAAAGGACACACCTGCACGACACCAAAACTATCTAATGACGCTCCTTGATCCCACTCACCCTCTTACAAATAATGAGGTTCAGAAGGCAGGTGCACCAGATGGGTGGGAGAGATAAAAATCAAGGAAACGACATGTATGCAGCATCTATGCTAGTTTTAATGGGCAGGCACTATGCTAGTTTTAAATGTACCTCATGTAAAACTTAGAAATGCAACGTAAGGGATTTGTTAAAGTACGTAAAACCTTGTTTCTAACTTTAAAATGAAGATAAAGAAGCAAGCCCTAACTCTCAAAAGCAAAGGTATCTCTTAAGGAGCTCTGCGAAACCTTTCTTTTTTTCTTCTTCTTCTTTTTTTTTTTTGAGATAGAGTTTCACTCTTGTTACCCAGGCTGAAGTGCAATGGCGTGATCTCGGCTCACCACAACCTCCGCCTCCTGGGAACAGGCAATTCTCCTGCTTCAGCCTCCTGAGTAGCTGGGATTACAGGCACGCGCCACCGTGCCCCGCTAATTTTTTGTATTTTTAGTAGAGACGGGGTTTCACCATGTTGACCAGGATGGTCTCAATCTCTTGACCTCGTGATCCACCCGCCTTGGCCTCCCAAAGTGCTGGGATTACAGGCTTGAGCCACCGTGCCCGGCTCTGCGAAACCTTTCTACAGGAGGAGCTTAGGCAAGCTTATCCAACCCGAAGCCCAGGCTTCGGGTTTACAGCCCAAAACAAACCTGTAAACTTTCTTAGTCTGACGGGAGTAGAGTCCAGCCCACGGAAGTTGGTTTTGGGGTTGTCATGATGTTTTCTCATACTGGTTAAGACTTGTCACTTTTTCTCTTCAAGTATCTACACATCTGGCTACTTTGGGAAAATTAGAGGATCAGGCAATACTGAGCCCACATACTCATAAGCAACAATAACCTAGAGTCGAATAAAGATTTACCTTCTAGACAGGCTACAGCCTCACCTCTGTGCCCCAGTCCCCACCACTCCTTGTTGTCTGGCACCTGGCTCATCTTATTTGCTTCTGTGGTGTGCCTGGCACTTGTAAACTTCTGAGAATCCCTGACTCAAGAGTGGTTAATCCTCCATTATCAAATGACTCTTTCATCAAAAGGTCAGTAACATGAAGAGTAACATGTTTCTTTGCAGCATCCTGCTTTCCCCATAAATTCACATGGGAAAAGAGTAATTCTTCAATCAACAGAGTTGGCCCCTTCTATCACTGGGGAAAAGGGACACACAGCTGCCAGTAGATGGCTCCCTGCTGCACTTGGGCTGAAACCCGAGCACCTAAAACTGGCTGTCATGGCCTGTCTGTTGGCCCGCCCACCCCTCTGAAGGCACTTCCCCTCTGCTTTGTGTACCTGCCACAAGGGCTTCCTTTTTGGTTTAACCACCAAGCTCAGAGCCTCAGTGTCCTCTGGCTTCTCAGCTCACCCTTCCGCCAAGTCTCAACTGAAATGTTCCCTTTCTTGAAAGGTTTCCCTGACCAGCCTATTTATAAAAGTAGGTCAACACCACCTTCCAACCTCCAAGCTTATTTTCAATCGAGGCAGCCCTTAGCACCTTCTGCCATTTCAGCTGCCACTTCCACACACAGCTGCCTGTTTATGCTCTGTCCGCCTTACACTTTCATCGTGGTGCCCCTAGCCTTCAGCCCAGTACCTAGCATACAGTAAATATACAATAAATATATGAGGACTAACAGAATGAAGGGATGAATGAACAGCCATTAGAAATGGCACAGGACACCACCCACCCATATCCCCTGACTTCCAGTTACCTCTTCAGCTTCTTCTTCTGAGTCAACCACAGGGAAGTCTTGCACGGACTGCGTGGTACGCTCGGATCCATAAGCCCCCACGGCACCTTTTCCTTTTCTCTGCTTGGCTTCGATTGGGTTAATGATACCTGATTAATTTCAGCAAAAGATAAAAAGAGTCTTCATGTATGTCTGTCAGCCACTCAGTGAAATGAGTTTCTTGCTCATTCCACAAAATAACATACTACTCAGGAAGAAGAGCTCTTCTCTGCCCTCAAAACACTACTCATGTCCTTGTGATTTGAAACTTCTGAGCATTTATGCTACCACAGAACAGTCTGCTGACTATTTATATCCCAAATAGTTTTCCATTTCCACTTGGATTGTTTTTTTCTTTTTTTAGATGGAGTCTTGCTCTGTCACCCGGGCTGGAGTGCTGTGGCATGATCTTGGCTCACTGCCTCCCGGGTTCAAGAAATTCTCCTGCCTCAGCCTCCTAAGTAGCTGGGATTACAGGTACATGTCACCACACCCAGCTATTTTTGTATTTTTAGTAGAGACAGGGTTTCACCATGTTGGTCAGGCTGGTCTCAAACTCCAGGCCTCAGGTGATCCACCCACCTCGGCCTCCCAAAGTGCTGGGATTACAGGTGTGAGCCGCCACGCCCTGCTCCACTTGGATTGTTTTAGTGAACAGGAAGAAAACACTACATTTGTAACTGAGAACTCCAGCATACTAAATTCTGTACTTCACTTATTAGGAAGCCTCTATTAGGGAAAATGCAATAATTCAGATACTAAATTGATTCTGACTGAAGTGAAGCTGCAATATAAGACTCCTCACATATTTTACTTAGTAGTTCGTATCTCCTATGTTTAACTTTTTTAGTTTTGTTTTTAACTTTTTTTTTTTTTTTTTTTCTGAGATGGAATTTCGCTCTAGTTACCCAGGCTGGAGCACAGTGGCGCGATCTCGACTCACCGCAACCTCCGCCTCCTGGGTTCAGGCAATTCTCCTGCCTCAGCCTCCTGAGTAGCTGGGATTACAGGCACGCACCACCATGCCCAGCTAATTTTTTGTATTTTTAGTAGAGACGGGGTTTCACCATGTTGACCAGGATGGTCTCAATATCTTGACCTCGTGATCCACCCAGCCTCCCAAAGTGCTGGGATTACAGGCGTGAGCCACTGCACCCGGCCTTTTTTTTAACTTTTTTATAACAAGTTTAAGCCCTAGAAATAAATGTTGTGCTTTTCTTGTAAGAGTTTACAACCAGGACCGCAACATTTAAATGAAGATATTCCCCACACTCCAAATTTTCCATCCCTGCCTCCCTTCCATTTAGTACTGCTGAAGTCTCAATTAGGAACTGTCTCAGGGCCAGGCGGTTGAGCCCAGGAGGTTGAGGATGCAGTGAGCTATGATGGTGCCATGCCATTGCACTCCAGCCTAGGTAACAGACAGAGTGAGACTATGTAACAAACAAACAAAAAACTGTCCCCTCTCATTCTCATTCCGTGTATCTTTACTGAAGTTCATGTATTTTTCACGTACCTAATGTTTTCAACACATAACCTGGATTTCACTTTAATAATTATTTAGAGGCCGGGCGGGAGTGTCTCAAGACCATGATCCCAGCACTGAGAGGTCGAGGCAGGTGGATCACCTGAGGTCAGGAGTTCGAGACCAGCCTGGCCAAGACAGTAAAACCCCGTCTCTACCAAAAATACAAAAATTAGCTGGGTGTGGTGGCAGGCACATGTAATTCCTGCTACTTGGAAGGGTGAGGCAGGTGAGTCACCTGAACCTGGGGGGTGGAGGTTGTAAGTGAGCCGAGATTGTACCATTTCACTCCAGTCTGGACAACAAGTGAAATTCCATCTAGAGAATACATTTGATTATATCTACTTGGCGTTCACACATAGGAAATAGCTCAAGAAGAGGAAGGAATATTCCTGTGGGAAGAATCCAACTGTTTGGTTTTAGTGGCTTTGGTCTCCACAAGGTAAGACTGTGTTATCTTCTAGACGAAGATGGAAGTAACCAGTGCAGGATTTGCTCAGCCAGTTTTACATCCACATGGCTCTAGCTATTAAAAAAGCTACACACAATGTTTGATGGATATTCCTGAAGGACAAACAACCATTTCTGCAAAACTAAAACCCTTATGAGTACGGATGACAAAGTCAAATGCCTTTGGGACCGAGAAAAGTTCACCTGGGTTGGGATGGAAGACTGCAGGGAGCTGTGGAGACTGCGTCCTAGAGAAGACCACGTCCATTGTCCCAGGAGCAGCTCTGATTTGCCTCAACTGACTCCTGTCAGGCAAAATCTAGAATTTAAGGTGAAACTGTCTCATTTTAAAATACTAGCAGCTAACTCATTTTTTTTATTCTTTTTTTTTTTTTTTTTGAGACAGAGTCTCGCTGTTACCGCCTGGGCTGGAGTGCAGTGGCATGAACTCAGTTCACTGCAACCTCCACCATCTGGGTTCAAGTGATTCTCCTGTCTCAGCCTCCCGAGTAGCTGGGATTACAGGAACGTGCCACCACACCTGGCTGATATTTGTCATTTTAGTAGAAATGGGGTTTCACAATGTTGGTCCGGCTGGTCTTGAACTCCTGACCTCAAGCATTCCACCTGCCTCAGCCTCCCAAAGTGCTGGGATTACAGGTGTGTGCCACCATGCCCAGCCTCATTTTTGTTGATAGAATCACTGATCAGGACCAAAAAAAAGTCTGTCTTCAATCTGTTTGCAGCCTGTTTTAGACCCTAACCCTTTTCTTCCTGTTGAAACAATTATTTTATTTAACTTGAGCTTTGATAAAGCAAGGGAGCTTAGGAGCGTACATGTCTTGTGCTGGCAAACATTTGGCTGGAAAGAGAAAGTGCTTTTAAAAGGGAAAAGAAAACCACCTCTCTCAGTGCCCCTCTCCTTCCCTCTGCCTGGCCTCCATCATGCAAGATGACAAGGGTGCAATACCTTGTGCATTCTTCCCGAGGCCCCGTCCAGGGACGTAGCCCATCTTCTGAAGAAGCTTCTGTCCAATTCCTTTTGTGTGTCTTTCCCAGCTGCCAAAGTCCATGAAAGATTTGGTTCCTCCTGCAAAACCTTTCTGGCTGGGCTTAAAATTGCCACCCTGCAAAGAAAAATAAAAGTAGATGGAAAAAAAACAAAAAGAAGAAAAATCTAAGAAGCTTGGTCAACAGGAAAATGGCCTAAGTTATAGAGTGCTATATAAGAGTGTCACATGAACCAGAAATGTGTTTGGTACGTGCCAGGAAGGAAGAGACTGCACTACACACTTCAGATCTCACAGAAACCTGCCACCAAAAGGAGACACTCAAACAAACTGTGTTCCAGATGAACTCCCTGGCTAGAAAATGCTTGGGCCACAATGACCTTTGAAGGGTATTACTAGGGTCACAATCCTGCAATAGAAACGCTACCGTTTTTAACTTCTTGGGTCCAAAATCCTTAGGAAAGTCATCCTGCTTCACAGGTGTCTCTTCGTCATCAGAATCTTCCAACTCTGCCTCCTCCGCCGCCCCTTTCTTGAGCCCCGCGCTGATAAAGTTCACTGGCGCAGAGTAGTCACGGGCCCTGCAAGCACAGAAACAGACCCCACGGGGCATGTAAAGAACTCCTTTCTCTGCAGAAACTACATGCTTGAGAACTCCTTAGAGTGAACCTCATGGAAGGTTTTTTAAAAAAGTAACACTTTTTTTTAATACATCAAAAAATCAAAAGGACCCTAGATTTGGCTTCCTGTAGTCACACCAATTCCTCGACAGCTGAAGAGTTATTATTCAATGCAGAGCTGACTATAAATCCAAAATATGATGTGATAATACAATTTTCCTACATTTTAAACAATTAATTTATCATAAAAAGCATTTGTTTGAAAAGTATTTCAAGTACAGAAATCCAACAGGAACAGAAATTTTGATGGATAATCGTGAATAAATAAAACCCACTGAAAGATCATATAAATGTAAAGTATGTAACAATTATATTAATCAAACTTAGAAAAAGCTTGTATCATTAAATTTATGTGAATGTGAAAATTTCCAGCTGGGGCAACATGGTGAGACTTCGTCTCTACAAAAAATAAACAAAATTAGCCAGGCGTGGTTGTACATGCCTGGGGCCCCCACGACATGGAAAGCTAAGATGAGAGGATTGCTTGAGCCCAGGGAAGTTGAGGCTGCAATGAGCTCTGGTCATGTCACTGCACTCCAGCCTGGGCAAAAGAGCAAGACCTTGTCTCCAAAAAAAAGGAAAAAAAAAATTACACTGAAGTCTCCTAAGAAATAAGAAATTAACTCTGTAAAATGAAACATACTGATTTAAACTCTGACTGCTTCAAGCACTTACATTAAGTCATTAACCTCAGCTCCTTTTTGTATAAAATCAAGTTGATATATTTGTACTGTGTGGTTTAAAAAAGAAAAAATTACAGTGAAAGACCCTGGAGCTGGGCACAGTGGCTCACACCTGTAATTCCAGCATTCTGGGAGGCTTGAGGCCAGGAATTCTGAGACCAGTCTGGCCAACATGGCAAAAATCCTGTCTCTAATAAAAATACAAAAACTTAGCTGGGTGTGGTGGCACACGCCTATAATCTCAAGCTACTCAAAACACTGAGGCATGAGAATCACTTGAACCCAGGAGATAGAGGTTGCAGTGAGCTGAAGTCGAGCCACTGCACACTCCAGCCTGGGCAACTGAGTGAGACTGTGTTTCAAAGAAAAAAAAAAAAAAACCCTGGGAATATAGCAAATAAAGTGATGCTTTGTAAAATGACCAACTTAGTAATTCAACATCCCCACGGCAACAAGAGAATTCAGGGAGTTTTTTCCTAAAGATATATAATGTAACTTAGTGGTCCAGATCCCAAACTCTGGAGTCAGACAGATAGGTTCAGGTTCCAGTTGTAGCTTAGCCTCTGCCTAGCTGTACGACCATTAGTCTCAGTCTCTTAATCTGTAAAATGGGGATAATAATGGTACCTTTCTCATAGGGAAAATTAATCCAGGTTTGTGAAATAGCCAGAACAAGTAAGCAGTAAAGAGATGTGTTATTATTATCTTATGTTTATGCAATTCTTGATCCCTCATCTATCTGTCATCCACTTTCAGACTTCCTTGATGGAAGAGCTTGGACTAATCTCTGTACTCTTTCTACCCCAGCCTCCTTTGAAAAAGGCACACTCTTGGTCAGGTGGGGTGGCTCACGCGCACCTGTAATCCCAGCCCTTTGGGAGGCTGAGGCGGGTGGATCACAAGGTCAAGAGATGGAGACCATCCTGGCCAACACGGTGAAACCCCATCTCTATTAAAAATACAAAAATTAGCTGGGTGTGGTGGCATGCACCTGTAGTTCCAGCGACTCAGGAGGCTGAGGCAGGAGAATCACTTGAAACCAGGAGGTGGAAGTTGCAGTGAGCCAAGTTTGCACCACTGTATTCTGGCCTGGCCACAAAGCAAGACTCCATCTCAAAAAAATAAATAAAGAAAGAAGGAAAAAGGCACACTCTCAATGGGATGGAGCCTAGAGGCCACAGGTGAGGCCATGGAGGAAAAAAAACCCCAACCTGGCACACCCTGGTGGAGTGAGTTTTAGCCAGGGCACATATAACCCTGTGCTGGGAAGATGTGCAGCCTGAATCCTCATCACCCACCACTATCCCAGCCCAGGCCTCCACTACCTCCGCAGGGACCACTGGCTTGGCCTCCTCACATCACCACGCTATCTTCCACTGTGGCTCCACACCCATTGAGCACACCAGCAAAAGGGTCTTCTCAAAACATAACCCAGCCCCACATCACATCCTCTCTATCACACACACTATGCTCCCCTCCCCCCTCTCTGCTCCAGCCCCCAAAGCCTTTCATACCCTTGTGGACGCTGTGATGCCTCCTATCGACGGCTCTGCATACTCAGACCTCTTCTACCACCCTAGTTATCTTCTACTGTCTGTCATAACCGCTTAAGGGTCACTTTTCTCCAGAGAAATCTTCCCTGACCTCTCAGAATAGGTGAAATGCCCTAAAATATGCTCTCCTTCATGTCCTACATCTCAGTTACAAGTTTCATTGTCTGAGTTGTTAATGCCTATTTCCCTCTTCTAGAATCTGGGCTCCAGGAAAGCAAGTAGGGGTCTATAGCACAGGCCCGATACATAGTAATCACTCAATAAACACTGATAATTAAGTCAGTGAGGCCAGGGATGGTGGCTCATGCCTGTAATCTCAGCACTTTAAGAGGCCAAGGCGGGTGGATCACTTGAGGTCAGGAATTTGAGACCAACCTGGCCAACACGGCAAAACCGCGTCTCTATTAATAATACAAAAATTAGCTGGAGGTGGTGGCGTGTGCCTGTAATCCCAGCTACTCCAGAGGCTGAGGTGCAAGAATCACTTGAACTCCGGAGGCAGAGGTTGCAGCGAGCCAAGATCACGTCACTGCACTCCAGCTCGAGTGACAGAGTAAAACTGCATCTCAAAAAAAAACAAATAAAATAAAATAATTTGGTAAAAGAACAGCACTCTAGCCTAAAGAGGAAACTGGACCTCTTGAGGTGATGTCACAACTAACAGTCTCAATAAGGCCAGGTGAGAAGTATACTTATCAGGGGATCCCCTCCACTCCCTGTCCATCTTTCTCCTCTTCCCTAAAGCAAGGTGAAGCAGCCCCCATGCCAGGCAATACCGTTTGCCTCCAAAGCTGGGCCTCTCCTCATCTGAGTCTCGCTCTGCCCACACCCCATAGGTGGCTTCTTCCTTGGTCTGCCAGTGGCGCTGTCGGTTGGGGTTGAACTCATTCTGGAGATCCCAATCAGTGATCTCAAAGTTCTCCCGTTCATCATCATCATCATCAATGCGGTCTTCCCCATCCCGGTACAAGTGGGACAGTGACATGGCCAGTCACTAAAGGAAGAGATAAAAAGGGCACAGTCCATAATAAGTCCTGGGGGCAGCAGCAGGAGGATTCCTCTATTCCTTGCTGCCTTCAGAACTTTCTCCAAATTTAAAGTCCATTAAAATTGGCATTACTGTTCAATAAAGTAGATATTAAAAACATATTTTTAGAAAACAATCAGTACTAAAACGGGAAAAAAATACCAGTCCCAACAGTCTATGTTTCTTTAAAAGTATGTATTTCCTTGTCCTAGTCAATATCACAAATATCACACACATTCACACATACATAAACCACACAAAAATATCTAAGTAGGTTATTTTATACAGTATTGCTTTAGAAAATGAGTGGATATCTTCTTAGATCCCAGATTCCTTTACTTTTTCTATTACTGAGGTAAGAATTATATCTGGATCCTTGGTGGTCCAGGAGAGTGACTTTTTTAGAATATGCTTTTTAAAATACACTACTTGATGAAACATAATTTTTAGTTTTCATTGCAAGACATGTATTTCTTCTGATGAGCTAAAAAACTGTAGTAATTATGAACACTATTTTAATAGTCAGATATCCAGGGATTGAAATAAAGAATCTACCTCATGGTAGCTGGGGGATGAGATTCAGTTGTCTTTCTTAAATTGGGATAAACTACTATACCCACCTTAGAGAATGCTTATAAGGTGAATTCAATGAGTTCAAAATAAGTGCTCAAGAAACCATAGCTTCTACTGTAGTCCCATGATTAGGTTAATCATTGTATTAGTCAGGGTTCTCTAGAGGGAGTGAACTAATGGAATATATATGTATATATATATAGGAATATGTATATGGAATATTATATATTCTGTTCCATATATATAGTTATATATATTCCATTAGTTCTGTCCCTCTTAATTCCCATATATATATTCCATATATAAACTCCATAAACTCCCATATATATATAATATATATATATGGGAGTGTATTAAGGATAAACTCACACCATCAAGGTCCTACAAAAGGCTGTCTGTTGGCTGAGGAGCAAGGAGAGCCAGCCGGAGTTCCAAAACTGAAGAACTGGAAGTCTGATGTTCCAGGGCAGGAACCATCCAGCACCGGAGAAAGATGAAGGCTGGGAGGCTAGGCCTCTTTACATTTTTCTGCCTGCTTATATTCTAGCTGTGCTAGCAGCTGATTAGATTATGCCCGCACGATTAAGCGTGGGTCTGCTTTTCCCAAACTACTGACTCAAATGTTAATCTCCTTTGGCTACACCCCCACAGACACACCCCAGGATCAATACTTCATATCCTTCAATCCAATCAACTTGACAGTATCAAACATCACAATCATTACTATTATTGGACTAGGGAGTAAACTTAAAGTGATTGCAAAATCAGGCATGCTAAAATCAAAGCCTAACTTCAAATTCAACTCTACCAGATACTCAGTGTATGAGTATTAAATGCACACGAAGTGCCAAGCCTGGTGCACTACACAATAATACATTCAATAGGTGACAGCAATTGTGATTCTGGTCTTCCTGAAAGCGGCCTTAAGGCATAAGGAATTCCCTACTTCCACAGGCCAGTGTCAAACTCTGGTCAACTCTGGCAAAACGTTATCCTTGCCTTCTAGTCACTGGTGCCCTGGTTGGGTGCAGCTGGTCCCAACCTCTTCCAGGAATGTATACAAAGGAAAGGGTCTCAGAAGAGGTGGGGAATCTCAGATATATAAGGTTAAATAATACCAATGTCTCCGTGGACACAGGGAGTGGTGATAAGCCCTGAGTAGCCACAAATTATGAAGTCCTCATCAGTAGAAGCTAGGTACATGATGGTCGCTTGAGCCCTATTATCAACTGTGTGCATCAAGACACTTTTACAAGGCAGTTACCATTAATTTTCATGCTTCAGGTAAGAAAAGGGAGGTTCAGAGAAGTTAGTAACTTACCCTAGGTTCCACTGCTTATAGGGCTCAAACTCAGGAGCGCTAGAAGCCAGGCCTCGGGCTTGTCTCTCTCTTGCTGTCTAGGTTTGGCGAAGGAGGCTCAGGTTCTTGACTGACCCCAACCAGCACCGCCCTTCTCCGTGCCTCGACAGAGCTGTCTGCGAAATGGAATCCCCTCCCCACCCCTACATCGGCTTGGGCCGAGGCTCGCCTTCCCTGAGCCGGAGCCCTACTCCCACTGCCCCTGAGTCCCCTCGTGGCAAGCCCTACTCACCTCTCCGAGGCTCCAGCGTACCAAACTCAACTTCACAGTCCACGGAAGAAGGCAGTCTCTCCTACGCCAGACCCCGGATGCGCCGGAGTCGGCGCGCCGGAAATGACGTTGTCGACAGCGGATGTCGCGCTGGCTGCAAGGGCAGGATGGAACGCTGCGGCAGATTTGCCTGTAGAATGGCGGGCTGGGATCTTAGAAAGGAGGGGTGGATTTGCAAGGACCAAAATGATGGCTGGGGCGTGGTTTCCCCGTGAAGTGGGCCTCCCTGCTGCGCCTGCTTCGCACTGCGACGCTCAGCCTGTGATGACTGGTGTGGAATCCGCTGAGCCATCTTGGCCTAAGGAGACTTTGCCACTCTGAGATTGTAAATCTGTAAAATAGAGATGTAGGATTAGCCCATAGGGTAGTTGTGGTACATACTGTGAGATGATAGGGTGCCTGGGACACAGCATTCAATTGGGTATAATGAAGATCAAAACTGTGTCTCTTGTATCTTTGGCTCTGTCTCATAAGCACCGTCTTGGGCACAGGGCAGTGTCCTTTATGCAGGAGTTTAAGAGGGAATGAAGGAATAATGGGCAAACTCTAGAGTTCCCAAGTATTCTCTCCAGGAGACGTTTCCATTCTCATTTCCAGCAGGTTTGTAAATTCATTCATTTATTCACTGATTTAATTAAAATATACTGAGTGCCCCTCACCTGTGCTAGGCCAAGGAGATATAGTGAGCAGAATACTCCTGGGCCCTCCCTGGGAAGCCCTCACTATCCCTGGGCTCTGTGTAGACATTTAACTATACACAGGCTCTGGAGTTCCAAACTTGACTCTGCAATTTAGCAGCTGTGGACCTTGGGCAAGTCTAAGAAAACACGTAAGTGAGTTTTCTCTTCTGCAAAATGGCTAAGGATTCAATAAGATAAAACTGTAGGCCACAAAAACTGTGCCTGGCACACAGTAGGTGCTGAGAAAGAGTCAGCTATTAATTTTTGCTTATTTTTCTCTCTGCTCTATGTGATGAAAAGATCCAAGAGACAATTGTTGGAATGTAAAAAGAGCATGGGACTTGGAGTCAAATACTTACATCTACCATCAAATGGTTGTTAAGAATTAAACAATTTTTGTGTACCCAGTTAAATGTGGGTTTCTTAGCAATGGTGACTGTGTCTTAATGATCTAGTATTCCTAGTGACATGTAGAGTAATTGTGCCTGACACATAGTATGTACTCTGGAAAGAAATAGAAAATGTAGTTTTAGCATTGAAGCCTGGGAGAGAGGGTCTAACAGACTACAAGGCCCACCAGGAGCGAAGTGA
The DNA here is from genome assembly GCF_049354715.1 of Callithrix jacchus. Taxonomy (NCBI): domain Eukaryota; kingdom Metazoa; phylum Chordata; class Mammalia; order Primates; family Cebidae; genus Callithrix; species Callithrix jacchus. The sequence goes on from NC_133502.1 coordinate 197,243,537, forward strand.
GGGAAACAAGGGGAAAAAAGTGTTTTTAGTCTGTGCCTGAATGTATATACATCTGTTTGTAGCCCAAAAGCCAAAAATGTACATAAGCTTGGCTTTTCTGTTGCTATGTTAACGGCTTTACAGCAGATGTTATGGAGCCGCAATTACTTTGATCATGAGGGACTGATGCTAGTGGATTTGCTTTACCAAATGGATCTCACTCTGTGGCTTCTGGAGAAGGGACCTTTGTAGACTGTCATGGGGTAGTTAAGAGTGCAGGCTCTGATGTAGTGATGAGAGTCTGCATTGTCAGGAATGGGACAAAGTGAAGTAATGTGACACTTGGTAGGATGCCCTGAGAAGATGCCAGTATCACTCTTGTGACATTCCTGCTGAAGATCCATAACCTGAGTGTAATCATGAGGATACATCAGACAAACCCAAATAAAGAGACATGCTGTATACAAAACTGTAATCTTAGAAAGTGCCAAGGTCATGAAACTCAAAGACCCTTGAACTGTTCCAAACTGAAGGGGACCAAAGAGGCGTGACAACTAAACACAACACATGATTCTGGACTGGACCATTTTGCTTGAAAGGAAGTTATAGGGACAACTGGAAAAGTTTAAATGGGGCCTAGGGTGCCATGGTAATGATGTGTCCATGTTAATTTCCTGATTTTCGTGGTTGCCTGTTAGTTACATCAGAGGATGTCCTTGTTTGTTGGAAAGTAAATTAATGTATTTGGCAGGGGATAAGGCATCAGATAGTCTCCTCAATCTCAAATTATTATGGGGAAAATGTCTCTCTGTACTTATAACTTTTTTTGTAATTTTTAAAAATGAAAGCTCTTTAGTAAAAACGTCAAGGATCCAAATCTCCACTTCACTACTTCTCAGATGAGGGACTGAGGGCAGGTTGCTTAACCTCTCTTCACCTCAGTTTTTCCATTTGTAGATTGGGGCTAATGACAGTACTGCTCTAAGAGTAGTTTTCAGAAAAACAAAAACAGAAAGTGGTAATTAATGCATGTAAAGCTCCTGGCATGGTAAGAGCCTCCTAAATGGTTGTGGCTGTATTCTTATTTATTTATTTTTTGAGGCAGAGTCTCACTCTGTCACCTAGGCTGGAGTGCAGTGGTGCAATCTTAGCTCACTGCAGCCTCTACCTCCCAGGTTCAAGTGATTCTCGTGCCTCAGCCTCTCGAGTAGCTGGCATTACGCCACCACACCCAGCTAATTTTTTTTCAATTAATTTTGTTTTTTTTCTGAGACAGTCTCGCTGTGTCACCTAGGCTGGAGTGTAGTGGCGCAATATCAGCTTATTGCAACCTCCACCTCCTGGGTTCAAGCAATTCTCCTGCCTCAGCCTCCCAAGTAGCTGAGATTATAGGCATGCGCCACCATGCCTAGCTACTTTTTGTATTTTTATTAGAGACAGGATTTCACCATGCTAGCCAGGCTAGTTTCAAACTCCTGACTTTGTGAACTGCCTTCCTTGGCCTCCCAAAGTGCTGGGATTAAACAGGCATGAGCCACCGTGCCCAACCTAATTTTTGCATTTTTTGTAGAGTAGGGGTTTCACCATGTTGGCCTGGCTGGTCTCAAATTCCTGTCCTCAAGTGATCCACTCGCCTTGGCCTCCTAAAGGGCTGGGATTATGAGCCATTGCTCGGGCCTTCATTTTTAAAAAAACCGATGTCATACCCCTCTCGGTCTCAAAAATCTGTCGTTTTTCAGGATTTCTGGGATCAAATGCCCAGACTTTGAAAAACAAGGAAAAGTTTTACAAGACAACCAGAGCTTTAGGTTCAAGGTCTCATATCTATCCTGATCTGTCATTTCCCAGGGGGAAGAAAACGAAAACGTTGCTTTGGGATTTGGGAACATCCACACTCATGTCTACATTCCCAGTGAGGTAATCAGACATGTGGCCTTCGCAAAAGGGGTTGCCAAGCAACAAGGCTCCTTGGGCAGGAGGAGGCTGGCAGAGCCCTCCAACATTCATGGGTCGATACCTCTCCTTTCACAGCTGATGCAGTGGGAGAGGCTCTGGCAGAGGGGAGGTGCCAGCACCACACAGTGAGTTTAAGGACAGGGTCAGGCCTGAAACCCGAGTCCAAACTCCCAGGCTGGTGCTTGCTTTGCAAAACCATGCACAGGGTCCTGTGTGTTCAGGGCCACAGAGCCAAACGCTGCAGACATCATCTCTTAGATTCCTTGGCCTTCTAAGGTAGTTTGTTTCAACCCCAGAGTCCTCATTCCTAACCTCTTATTTCTGCAGCCTATGCCATAGAGCACCCTTTCCATATTGCCTACAAAAAATTTGGGGGAAAAAAATCCTTGCTCAGTTACAACTTTAAATAGGTTGGTACCATAGAAACAATCCATAAGTGGCATTTCAAAGCTGATATATTTAAAGACTAGCACATGTACTTTTTCTAGGACAGTGACATTATACAGTTCACATGGTTTATTCTTATTTTGCATTTTGTCCCAAAAATATATATGGTGTCCTGCACTTGGCAGAATTGAGAACCCAGATCAGCTGAGATTAGCAATTTGATTTCCCTCTAAATGTTTCTTACAGATGGTTTCTACCCTACTTATCTTTCAAGAATTCGTGAAGACTCTGTCCTTATATAGAAAGCTGGAACAGAAGGTTCCATAGGCTCTGGGTGTTATCTATAAATCAAATATCCTCAAATCACAGTAAGGTGAGGAACCACAGCCTTCATCATTCATTTATTCATTTAGTCGTTAACAAATATTTAATGAGTGCCTATGTATTATCTATTGCAGTGTAACAATTACCTCCAAATTTAGTGGCTTGCCAACACCAATAAACATTATCTTACATAATTTCTTTTGGTAGGAATTTGAGAGTGGCTTAGCTAAGTGGTTCTGACACAGGGTCTTTCATGGGGTTGCAGTCAAGCTGTCGGCTGGGACTGCCGTCATCTGAAGCCTTGATCAGGGCTAGATGACCAGCTTCCAAGGTGCTTCTCTCACAAAGCTGCTAAGCTGGTGCTGGTTGTTGGCAGGTTTCAGTTTCTTGCCATGTGGCTACCAAGTGTCCTTATGACATAGTGGCTAGGTTCCCTCAAAATGAGCAAAGCAAGAGAGAGCAAGGCAGAAGCCACAAGGTCTTTTATGGCCTAGTCTTGGAGTCACACACTGTCATTTCTGCAATATCTTTTTTTTTTTTTTTTTTTTTTTTAGACTGAGTCTCGCTCTGTTGCCCAGGCTTCAGTGCAGTGGTATAATCTTGGCTCACTGCAACTTCCGTCTCCCACGTTCAAGCAATTCTCTCTCAGCGTCCAAAGCAGCTGGGACTACAGGCGCATGCCACCATGCCCGGCTAATTTTTGTATTTTTATTAGAAATGGGGTTTTAACATATTGGTCAGGCTGGTCTCAAACTCCTGATCTCAGGCAATCCACCCGCCTCAGCTGGTTAGGAGTTCAAGACCAGCCTGGCCAACATGGTAAAACCCTGTCTTTATTAAAAATACAAAAATTAGCAGGGCATGGTGGCAAGCACCCGTAATCCCAGCTACTGGGCAGGCTGAGGCAGAATTGCTTGAACCTGGGAGGTGGAGGTCACAGTGAGCCGAGACCACACCATTGCATTCCAGCCTGGGTGACAAGAGCGAAACTCTGCCTCAAAAAAAAAAGGTTGTTTTAAGTCACTCAGTTTGGGGCTAGTTGGTTGCCAAGAGATGAATGGAACAATGAATGAGATTGGATGTCCTCTGC